>NW_008795119.1:174988-182642 GCF_000699145.1 Aptenodytes forsteri | reverse complement strand
CCCGGCGCCTCCTCCCTCCCTGCCGCTGCTCCTGGCAGCCCCGACTCCACCACCGCACTCACGGTGCAAGTCCCAGCTCTCAAGTCCCAGCTCTCGGCATTTGCACCGGCACTGCCCAAACCGGCTGGGCAAGCTGGTGGCTGCAGGTCTCTGCTGAGTAGGTGTTTCATCTGGGGCCGTGCCAAGCACCGTAGGCTGAAACCAGGGCACTGTAGGAGATGCCGTCTGACCCAGGCAGGATCAGAGGGCAATGCCAGGCTCTTCAGCCCTGCCAGAAGCCAGTCAATGACTATCATCACTCCAGTTTATGTTCCTGCCCTCATAACTCCCAAGGGAAGGTTGGACACAAAACGGCTGCAACCCTCTCTGTATCTCCAGGCTAATGCCTTGTCTCGTTTCTCCCCACCTCACCCGGGCAACCAGTGGGAGATGCGCAGCCCAAAGCTGTGTGGGGAAGAGTCTGCTCCTGCTGCTTGTGGCCAGAGGGCTTGCAGGGGGCCCTGCCCTTCATGCCTGCACGTCTGCACGCTGGTCCACCACTGCTTGGCGTGCACGAGGGGAAAAAAATATGATCCGCCACTGTGCCTTTATCATGGCACTTGTGCAGCCACCGGCACCCACAGGCCACAGTGCATTTTTCCATCGTGTTAAAAAAAGGTAAGAATACAGTGCTCATACCTAGAGTTTAACATTCATATACTAATTTATTAACACTTCTTTTTCTGAAGCTCCAGACAAATAAAACACAAGTCTGATGCAGTAACACATGGTTATTTATAATCATCATGAAGGTTCTTAAGAGGAATCGTTTCTTCATGGTCCCTGTTTTTCACCTAGCCTTTCTTTATTTAGGCAGAGGTAAAATCTTTATTAAAACAACTAGTAAGTTAGGAGGAAAATGGTAAGTTCTTGAGCCCTTTCAAAAAGGTAACAGCACACCTGTATTTCCAACTGCATTACTTGGTCTAAAAAAAGCTGTCACCTCCATCTATAGGTGCTCTGCTTAGTCCCTTTGTCAGTTAACTGCGATGATTAAAGCACCATCGGTACATAGGTACTTTCTCCTTTACTGGCATTCCCTCCCTCCAGATTAGAGGAGGCAGCATACTTGCACTGTTTCACTATATATACCTTGTTCTTGAACTACGAAAAACTGGCAAAAAATAAGCAGGTTTTTCAAGGGGTTCTGAGTAGAGCACAAGTCAAATGCACTTGCCAACTTGGCCTTAAGAAAGAAAAGAGAGGCAGAGAGAGGGCTGGAAGGGCAGGCTATTCTCTTCTCTTTTTCTGTTCTCGGATGCTCAGGGTAGAGAAACCATCCAGATTTTTGCGAGTTGCCTCCTTTGCTAATTATTTTGATCTTTGTTTTTTAACCAAGGTTCAGGACTTCGTCAGCTACAGTTTGATTTTTGACTTGCTGAAGGCCTCTGAGTAAATCTAACACAAATAACTAACTGCGACACAATGCCACTTCAACTACATTCAGCTGTACAACACATTAAATTATTAACTATCATTAGCTTGCTTAACCCAAAACACCAACGTACAACCCGTGCACCTCTGCTTGTCAATCAGTTCCCAATGTGTGCCAAGTCTGAATTTTAGCCCAGGCCACCAGCCAGCCCTGGTAATCGACTCAGCACGTCCCAGCCTGTGGACGGCATCGTCAGCCTGCAGGTCCCAGAACAGCCCGGCACACCGACTGCACCCGCGCGCTCTCTGCTCAGCAGCGTGCGCCAGGGTGCTGGCACCTCTCTGCATGGTGCAGCCGGAGCTCCTGCCGCCGCAAATCCCCGCACCCGAGTGACAGCCCTGCTGGCATGAAGGAGCGGGATGGAAACACCGGCAGCGACACATTTGCTGTCACTGATCACGCCTGCCCCACGCAGCAGCGGGGAGGACGTGCCCGGTGCCCACTGACTCACCCACACCGGACCTCTCTAAGCTGCTGTGCCCCGGCTTGCAGCAGCCATCACCCAGGAGCTCGCACACTGCAGTCTGGCTTCAACACCGGGCTAAGTGGGGTGAGGCCCTTCCTGTCCAGTCCAGCTCACCGCCCCCAGACCACGACTGCTCTTCGGTTGCAGGCAGGGGACGGGGCTGTCCATCCTCCGGGGCAGGGAGCAGGGCTCGCCCAAGCGCAGGACAGGGCTTGCGGCGGGCACTGCCTGGCACCAGGACATGGGCAGTCACCTGCAGCTCACAACACTACCGCTGGGAAATCCACTCGTGACTGCAGCTGGACACAGAGGCTGCTCGGCACCAGATCTCTGCTCTGCCACCACCGGGAGCAGGATGTTCTCCTGCCCCTGCCGAGGGGCCGCTTCCCCTCCCCGGGGGTGGTGGGGGCTCCTTTGCCCCAGCAGCAGCTTCTGCTGAGGGCAGGAGGCTGCCCAACATCGTTACCCGAGAATGGCCATCTGAATTCGGACTGAGGGTCTGCCCAGCCCAGCTCGCAATCTCCAGCACCAGTTGGCACATGGGAACCCAGGAAGAGTAGGAACATGGTGAGAGTACGTGATACTGACCCCACATGTGTTTGCAGCTGCCAACTTCTTCAGCTCAGGGATGTCCTGTGGTTTGTCTATTTAGTAAACCTCAAAACACTCTCCTTTGAGTAATTGTTCTGTCTCCTTTTAAAACCATGTAAAATTTCACTTCCACATCATTCTTTAGCAAGGAGTTTCAGCAGTATAAATACCCATTCTTTGAAAACCCACTTTCTTCTGTTTTAGGCTTGACTTCATTGGATGCCCCCAGCCCCTGTACCAGAGGCGGTGAGCTAACATCCCTAGCCAACCTGACCAGCACTGCCCCATCTTTCACTGCAACCCCTCTTTTCCACACTGTGGAGTCCCAGCTGTTGGATCGCTCCTCATGCAGAAGCTGTTCTGCACCTTCCACCCTCTCTGCTGTCCTCCTCCAGTACCTCCTGTTTAGCAGAAGAGGACGCGTCCACTGCACATGTCGCTGCATAAAGCATCTCACCTGCAAAAGAAGGAAGGCAGATGGCTGTACCGGGAGGTCCCACGTGGCTCTAGCGACTGACCCTGCCAGACTGCCCAGCCGCTTCACTGCAGGAGAGCCCGCTGTAACAATAAGGCACTCTACCTACAGTGTTTTGGGGTTGAGATACCCCCAGTGTAAGTGCTCACAGAGGTATGGGTGAACCCACTCTTATTCCAGTACCCAGGAAGGTAAAAGCAAGTGCTTACAGACTACGTGTCCAAAGGAACAGAGACTAAGGTGGAAGTGGCCTTGAACTGAAGACAGCCACGGGATTCCTTCACAATTGCCTGGGAAAGTTACTGAGACACAGATCTTGGAGGGGCCAGTTCCCTCTGTGGCCCCCTCCAGAGCCAGGGTCACAGATGTCAAGATCAGAAGACCCTCATGTCCACCTGCCATCCCAGGCTGTACCCGTACACACAAACCCTTCTGCTAATGAACTCCTGTGTGAACAAAAGTGCCTCTCATTCAAGAAGACATCCCACCCTGACTTTAAACTGCCTGTATGGAGCACCACTCCTTGCACCGATCCACTAGCTCTGCCCTTCCCCATTAGCTGAATGGGTGGAGCTGCCTGAAGTGTTTTCTACCACAAGGATTAGGGATGAAGCAAGGCAGTGCCTGGGCAAAGTAGAGAAGTGAGGCAAGGAGGCCATGTGTGTCCGCACACTAGGGTAGGCACATGTTCTCTGCCTGCACCTTGGGGCATGCCTGGGAAGCTTCCCAGCTTCTGCAAGAGCATAGAAGGAGTGTCACGGTGTCCTGCAGCACACCCTCCAACGCCACTTCCCAAAACACCCAGCTTGCTCCACAGCGAGTCAGTCTTGTGCAGAAGAACAGTGGCTACTCAGGAAGAGCCCTTGGACCAAGCTCCCCTGCACACGTGACTGCTGGTACCAACCGGCCAGTCTTCAGTTCTGGCTTCAGATGAGCTTCCCGCAGAGAGTTTGCAGGCTTTCTTTAATGGTGCCTGAAAGCTGAAACTCCTCAAAACCAGGAGGCGTTAGTGTCAGCTTCCCCAAGTTACTCTGTTAATAAAGCAGCATTCCCATACATGCACTTCTAGCACTCGCTGCAGACCACAGGGAGAAGCTTGGCTCTGGTTGTCAAAAGGAGGAAAAATAAATGCCTTCAGCTGTACCAACCAGAAGCCTGTAGCATGCATCTCCTCCTGCCCCAAGTGCCCCAAAGAGCAGGGTCCAGAAGATGTGGCAGTTCCTGCAGCACCTGAAGAATCTCCATAACTAAACACAAAGCCTTGACTTACACCATTCCCATCTACCACCTAGACAAGGTACTCAAGACCATCAAAACCATCAGCTAATCCAGGAAGGCCTGAGAATCTTGAGCACAACCCACTTTCACACGTCAGGCTGGGGTCCGTGCCACAACTGAGTCTTTCAAATCTGTCACTGTAAGTGGCCCTTGGCCCTGGCTCCCAGGGGACATTGATCACCCTTCTCTCATCATGCAAAGGGACATGCACAACCTGTGCACGCCACGCTGACATCTGGGTGACCCACACCTAGTTCTGATGCACCCATTCGCAGGCCCAAAGACGCCTCGTTGGTCAGCTCTCATGTCACCCGAAGCCCCTGCACCCTGCAGCCATCTGCACCCACACTCGTAGGGACGGCTCCATCACTTGGTTTTCAGGTAACTCCCCGCCACAGAGCCCCACCCGCCGTTTTCTTGCACTTGCTTTCCTCCTCTACCAGCGGCTTCTCGCAGAAGCAAGCGCAGCAACCATGTGTGGGCGGGCGCGGATGACACCCACAGAGCTGTCAGAAAGGCACCTCAAAAGCAGTTTCTCAACCACCCAAAACAGCCATAGGCCAAGTACCTGGCTGCCAAAAAACGCTGACACAACTCGCTGATGTCAGCTTTGTCCATCCCAAGTGTTGATCGTCTGCTACTAAAATGCAGCATATGGAGATTTCCTGCACTTCATCAGTATAAATTCTATTAGTATGGTATTATACACTCTGTGTATCTGTCAGCTGTTACACACTCAAATCAGTGTAAGGAAGGTCCAAGTCCATAGCTGCAGGAGGTTGATTTGGGTGTGGAAATCCCCCCTCCGATGACACCATTCCCCTCCGGGGCTGCCAGACCCTCCCCATCCGCAGTGCTTCTGCCGCCCAGCTGGCTGCACCAAGCAGTGGGAGGTGCAGGGGGTGACGCCAGCTGCCCGGGCACCATTCCCCACTGGAAGAGGCAGGAGATCCCCATCTTCTCCCAGGGAGAAACAGCAACCACATGGAAGCACACAGCAAGCCACCAGTGACCTGACCTGATCTAAGGCACTACCCAAAATCCAGGCAGGCAGGTCAGCATTAGCACCTTCCACGCAGTGCCAGAGCCTTGGTACGAGCTTGTTTAGCAGAGATTGCCTCCAGCTGGGTAACACCTTAATGAACTGTTGTCTCCCTCATCACTAGGGTTCAGTGATCGCAGTAGCGATTTACTTGATTAGCTTCACTGCTGGACTAGCTGTATCATTTGCTATTTCACATTAAAACATAGCCACTCTTCCTCCCTCTTCTCGTTGCTATTTAGTAATACAGAAGAGACCAGACCGTCAGCACTGCGGTTGAATACCTTCCCCAGGCGCATCTGACCTCAAAAGCAGAAACTCACGGCACCACTTGCGCACCAAGAGCCTTAGCGCAGCCAAATGTCCTACGGACCCGCTGCTGCTTGCACCCACTTGCTGCTGCAAAGCTGGGAGGAGGAAGGGGCTGGCTGGGCAAAACTGACTCCTCACCCAGGTTGCTCCCTTCATAGGATGAAGTGTAGCAGGTTCATCTACCTTGTGCTTCAGAAGCGCTAGTGCCAGACACATTTGGTCTCCACACACAGCAACTAATAATTAACCAACTCATTATCCAAGCCACTGTGGAACTAACTTGGACACTGAAACCCTGGACACTAAAACCAGCCTTGAAACCAGGTCAGAGGCTCAGCAAACACAGCAGTGCCCACACAAACCACGTTCCAAAGTACCCATCTGCCCGCACATGCAGATAAAAGGGCAGCAGAGTGTAACGTGCCTGGGCAGAGCCACCTTTTCCAGGCCAGGCTAGATAAAGACTCAACCCTGGCAATGCTGGTAGGAAGAGAGATTTTTCCAGGTCAAGGACCAACACGGGCAAGGCTAGCGTTCCCGTCAGAGAGCTTAGCCAACGCAGATACCCTGTGCAGGACATGACCTTAGCAAGGATTATCTCACCAGAGCTTTAAATACTTTGCAGCAGTGAAAGGAGAGGATCTTTCGTATCTCTGGAAAAAAAGGGCGTGATTACAAACTGCTACCTTTGCTCCTTAGCTATACCACACGCGGCAGCAGCTGGTGCCATCACACTACGTACGCTCTGCAGTGCACAGACTTCAGAAGAGCCATACATTTTAAGCCTCTCGGCACCTACTACTTTCCAGTCCACATCCGAATACACGCAGACCAAAGAACCATACCAAATTCTCTCTGCTCTGACAGCTAGAAAGGGTCTGCTGAAAGGGACAACCCAGCAGAGCTAGTGATGTGGAGAAACAGATAACCCACCGCTTCCCCAACACAAGTGCTCGGTGGGGACCTACCTTACCGGTAAAAACCTGTTCCAAATTTGTCTGACCCCAGCTCTAGCTGTTTAACCCCACAAGCAAAGGCAGGTTAAGATTAAAAAGGCACTGTTTTTTGAAGTTCCCTCTTCCTATGAATGCCTGTAGACTGTAATCAGAACACCTCTGCACCTACTGCACACATCTCCTCCGATCTCATCCTGAGAATTAGGCCTTTTAGATCGGTGTCCCAACAACTCCTTCCTTGATACCTTTCAGTCTTCTTAAGTTTTTCTGAAGTGTGGACCCCAGACTGGATTCAGCATCCGAGGCATGGTCTCTAAACCCATCATGCCACCTCTGCTCCTCACCAACACTCCCAGCTAAGCTCAGGCAGCTACCAACAAGAGATGATACATATCATTATCTACTCAATTCACTATGCAAACTTCACCTTATTAATGTAAAAACACCCCCCTCTTCTCCCAGTAGTCTTCTCTCACACATGCCCTACATGTTAGTCCTCTGTGTGGCCAAACACCCAACAGCAGAGTAAAAGGTACCTTAAACCTTAAAGCACCTTAAAAAGCAGGGCATCTTTCTGGGAGAGGGGAATATGATTGTGAGAAACACTTCCTGAGCTGTGGAGTCCAGATCCCACTGTCAGAGATGCTGCACCCGTCACATGATCCCTCCCTGCACAGGGAAAACTCCAACCCCAAACCAGTCCAGTTTTTCCAAGCCTGTGCCTATCAAAGGGCTTCTTCAGAACTGCACTAGCTGATACCTAGAAACGTTCCTCTGAACTGCTGGCCACAATTATTTGTGGTCAGTCCAAGCTGGACGGACTCTGTGTTGACTTTGTTCTCTAGCTCCAAGGGCTCTTGCCCTCCCTTGCTGCATTAACAGAAAATCACACCCCCTGCGTCCTGGTTTCGGCTGGGATAGAATTAATTTCCTTCCTAGTAGCTGGTACAGTGCTGTGTTTTGGATTTAGGATGAGAATAATGTTGGTAACACAACGATGTTTTAGTTGTTGCTGAGCAGTGCTTACACTAGTCAAGGACTTTTCAGCTTCCCATGCTCT
>NW_008795119.1:171089-174762 GCF_000699145.1 Aptenodytes forsteri | reverse complement strand
GGAAGAGGGGGGGAGTAAGCAAGCGGCTGTGTGGTGCTCCAGTGCCGACTGAGGTTAAACCACGACACCCTGTCAGCCTTCATCCTGCTACACAAACACCAGCTCTTTAAGTTTTTTTTGGGTAACAAACTCTGCATTCCCCTGATCACCCCTCCCTGTGCTTGGTCCAGGCTGAACCCTTCCATCAGCAGGGAGTGAATGTTACCCACACAGTCCAAAGGAGGTCTCAGCAGGGCTGGGGGAGCAGCACTGAGACCATCCTCCTGACTCTCTGGTGGGCCGGTCTTTTTGGCCCTTGGGTATGTCTACATAGCCAAGTGCAGCGCTGGATGGATATCTCAGCTTGCTATAAACAAAATACTCCAGGTACTGGAAACAGGGTAGCAGCGTTGGCTTGGATCTCTGCCTGGACTCATATATCCAGCTTTTCCAAAGAGCTGATAACCGCAACTGCAGCTGCACCCCCTCGGGAGGGCGTGTTGGGACTGTACCAGCAGCTTTCCTAGGGCTAAGGTGGGCAGCACTAGCACAAAGCATCAAAGTTTTTGAAATGTTGAGAGGGTGTTAGAAACACTATTGGCCTGCAAGTCTGAAATAGGAACCAGGCAGAGATCTCCTAAGCTGCCACATCCAGCAAGTCCATGTTGGAGCAGTAGTAAGGTTGTGCACCTACAATCTAGGATGTCCTGGCTTAGAGGCTCAGAGCTCCCACCAGAGTGAGCCAGAGCCCACAGACTAACGCACTGAGCGGAGAGACAATGGGGAGACGGGACATAAGACAGGACAAGCAACAGCGGCTTTGGTCTGCAGACTTCACTGCTGCTTCTTCACATCTCATTGACCCCAGGAGGACATAGCTCAACTGGGTACAGAGGCCTGTACTGCCTGTACTGGGTACCAGGCAGACAATGGCAAAAATGGTGTTCTAAGCAAAGACCAAACCAAAGTGTGAACTTTGCAGCTCCAGCAAGTGGGGCTCGCTCTGCCGCAATGAGCCACAGTCCCAGAGGCAGTCTGGAAAGGTCATCCCTGAGCTTGTGCCTCCAGTACAAGCCACGGTGGCAAATGCTAACCACCCTGACAAGCAGTGGTCTCGCATTAGCTGGCTGGTCACTGCTAGAGTGGGCTCCAAGCCCTCTCCGGCACTCCCCAGTGAAGCCTCAGAAGGCTCTCCAGCAGGTGGACCTAAAGGGAGCCCCTACCTGTCCCAGCAGAGCAGCCAGGTAAGGAGTGAGGACACCAACACAAGCACTCAACCTCAGCTGCTCCCCTGGGAATGTGGCCACTGGGCCGGCTGCTGCTGGCGCAGCTCCTGCTGGAAGCCACCAGCAAGCAGCAACAGGCCCCCCGCTGCATGGGCAGGGCCCAGCCCTCCCTGCCCGGATACACCCACATTCCCCAGCAATGAGAGCAGCCTCCCCTCGCCTGGGAACCTCCCACCACCCAGCCAGCACCCTGCACTCGGCCTCGGGCACCCCTGGCAGCGGCACGGCCCCCCGGGGAGGAGCACACCACAGGGGAGCACAGCAGCAGTATCCTGTCCCTTTGCCTCGTAGCATGCAAAGGCAGCCTTGGCCACCCACCCAGACCCTCCAGGACCTTCCCTGGAACACAGCGAGCCCCAGGGACAAGGGGGACTGGCAGGAACGAGCCCCTTGAGCTCCCTGCACAGCACCTGCACAGCAGCAAAGCTCAGGCTGCCAGCAGTGCTGCTCCTGTGCTGGTCCCTGGAGCCCAGCCCTCCTGGAAAGCGTCCTGGGCACAAAGCTCCTCTGCACAGCCGCTGCCTTAGGAGCATGCGGATTTCTTGGGGAGCCTGCCAGCTACAATCCATCCCTCTGGCACATGAGCCAAGTCAGGGAACTGCCTCCACAATGCCTAGACTCCCAGAGCAGAGCGATGGAAACCCAGAGAGGCTTGCAGGCGCCAGAAAACGGCTGCCCTGCCTCCCCAAGAGCGGCAGGTCCCGGCCCAGCCCAGCCCCCAGCTCTGTGCGTGCAGGCCAGCGTTCAATGCCTTAAAAAGCCTGTGGATGCTCTTCTCGCCTCCCAGACCCTGCCAGGCAGCAGGACTCACCCATATGTTCACTTCTGCAGGGCCGGGCCGGGCACGCTGTGGGGCCAGAGAACAGTATGGGGCACAGAGGCACAGGCAGCGTGGCCCCCTCAGAGGCCCCCGCACACCCGGGCAGCTCTGGCATGCGGGAACAGCCCACTGCAGTAAGGTCAAACACCAGCTAGTCAAGCACCTAACGGCTGCTTCAGCTGCCAGTCCCCATGGGGGTCCTGTCTCTCCTCCCCAGCCAGTCCTGCCCTCTGTCCCTCTGCCACATCACTCCAGATGTCACCACTGCTCTCTGCAGGCTGGCCCGCACCTAGTGAGCACTGCCGAGCTCCCGAACACACAGCCTCCACTTGGCCCCAGGGAAGACCCTGGCAGAGCACTGCCCAGACAAAGCCTGGCACCAGGTAGCTGCTTACAGGAGGGAGATGCAGGCACGTTTCTGTGCTCCCCAACCCCCTCCTGCTGCTCTGCACCTCTGCTCTGGCAAGCTCCCAAATAGTTCAACACTTGCTCGGGAGCCCACTAACAGGACCCCTCTCCTCCTCCCACGGAGTTTCAGTTCCCTCTGCTCCCCTGACGCCACTGCATGAGGCTCAGCTCTCCCTGCCCTTGCTGGGACACCATCAGGGCAAGAAGGACATGGGACACACGCACTCAGCTCCCAGGTGTCTGGCTGGCAAGGGAACCCAGACCCCCAGAGCATCTCCTCCCAGCTAGCCATGCTGCGGCTCCTTCAGCACCGACAACAGTGGTGCCCATGGCCACCAGGTGCTGGAGTGCGAAAACAGCCCCATGAACACTCACGCTACCTCACTACAGCCGAACTTTCCTGAGCACAAACCCCGCAGAGCATAGGGACGCAAATGGGTGCCTGTGCCCAGCCCAGGACCTCGGCTGGGACGGGCCAGGGCCACCCGTCCCTGCAGACCCCGTGGGCACAGAGGGGCTCTCACCAGGCCAGCACCGCTCCTGCGCTCACTTACCCAGCGCTCGCAGTGGACCGCTGCCCAGGAGGATGGGCTCAGCACCGCCGTGGGCGTCCTTGGGGCACACGCTGCCAGTGCTGCCGCGCTCTCGCCTTCGGAAGCGGCTTGTGAGGAGTCTCCAGAGTCCCCCCGCCTGCCCAGGGTCAGCATGCAGCCTGCCCCCGACCCTGGCCAGCTCCGGGTAGAGCAGGTCCCGCTTGCTGGGGCAGGTGTGCAGCGAGCTGGCATCTCCCTCGCTCTTGGTGCGGAGACGCGCAGGGCGCAGGAGGCCCCCCGACTCCGAGCGCCGCAGCTCGTGGCCCCGGCGCAAGCGGAAGCTGAAGCTTTTGCGCAGGGAGCTGAAGTTCTTCCTGGGGCCGGGGCTGCTCCTGCCGCTGCCCCCGAAGAGGTTCCAGCGGCGGCTGCCCCATAGGGAGCACCCCCGGAGGAAGCCAGGACTCTCGGGAGGGTGCGGCTGCCGGGCCGAGGGCAGGAAAGTCATGCTGCTGGGGGGCGGGCGCTGTGCCCCGTCAGCCCCGGCAAGCAAGGACACCGCGCCTTCGCCCTCACCCTCGCCTGCTGGTCCCTGCTTGCGAGATGAGCGCAGCCTGAAGAAGTCCAGCAGGCTGCCGCGGGCCCCAGCA
>NW_008795119.1:161437-170009 GCF_000699145.1 Aptenodytes forsteri | reverse complement strand
TCCGGCGGCTCTTCCGCGCCTGGCCCCCGCTCAGCCCCGCTCGTTGCCGAGCTGCGCTTCCCAGGCCGCGAGTCGCACCGCACATCCCTCAGCCCGGGTCTCCGCGGGAAGTACAGGAACTGGCCCCGCTCTCTGCAGGAGCGTGCAGTGCTCTGTGCCTAACCGCCCCGCAGGTCCCTCTCTGCTCCTGTCGCCCAGCCCCCTCACCCCGCCACATCATCCCTTCGGCCACGGCCCCACTGCCCCAGGGCCCGTGCCCCAGAGATCCAGCTGGTGCCTCACCCCCCTCTCGCCGCCTGCTCCCCCTTCCTAAATCTGTGCCTTGCCAGCAAACACCATCAGCAGCTGCCACGGGGCTCTTTCTGCACCACAGACGATGACGTTAAAGAGCAGCACTATGCTCAGAAACTCTTAAAAAGCCTCAGCACCAAGCATCCAGAAGCCCTCCTGACCCACAGCTGACTGCAGAGAGCGGCGAGAGGCCCAGGGCAGCAAGATGAGCGTAACCATCTCAGCCAGAGCTTCGCTCCCATCTTATTCCAGAGCAATGTGTTTTTCCTTGATCAAGCACACCATCATTAAGCTCTGGCCCTCCTTCCAGGCCGTTTCTTCCAGAGTCCCCCAATGCAGTACCTCCTCCACCTCTTCCCTAGCACCCCCCTCACCTTGCTGCCTGCAGCGCAGTCCTCGTCTCCAGCATTGCCCCAGGACCCTCCTCCTCCTCTCTTTTTCCTAATGCGTTTTCCCTCTCCCTGGCTTTCCTCCTTCTCAATGCAAGCATGATCTCCCTTGGGGGGGGGGGGGGGGGGGGGGGGGGGCGCAGGGCCGGCGGAGCCCCTTCGCCGCATTTTTATCTTCCCTTTGGGGGGGGGGGGGGAAGATGCTTGACTCCCCCTTAAAATTATTTTTACCTCTCTGAAAGCTCTGTCTGCTAAACCAGCCTAGGTCTTCTCCTGCCTCTCAAAGCCTCTCCAGGGAACATCTTAATATCAGCACCTCTTCTTCCCCCTCCTTACCCAGGGAGTCCTTTGACTCCACTGCCTCGACTCTTCCAAAATCTGACCAGCTTTTTGGACTCTGCCCTCTCTTCAATCCCTCATCCTCCTTCACAGTATGCCCTCATGATTGTCTTGAACACCCCATCTCCTCTCCAGTTCTCCATGGATGCACCCAGCCCTGGTCATTGCCTGCAGCCCTAGGACACAGCTAAATCCCACCTTGCCATGAGTGATCACCAGGTTCAGCCTTTCCCCTCCCCACAGCACAGCCAACAACCACAGGTTCCACCATCCGCCTCCCCTCCTACCTCAGCCCCTGTTAATAACACAGACCACCATCACCACACTGCATAACCAGAGCTATCGCCCAACAGCCTCCTCCCTTAGCTGGAGGTCCTTCTCTTCCCTCCACTTTTTCGCACCTTTTGGATAGTAAAAATCTCTAATTCAGCAGTACACTCTCCTGGCTACACGGTGCTGAACACACAGAGCAGCTACCTAGATCAAGGATCAGCTAAAAAATGCCCCTGCCCACACCATGTCAGTGCTTCTCGGGCAGAAGACGGGACACATCCAGCTCCCCTCCCTCCCAAGCCAACGGGCACTGATGTCTGAAACCAAGCAGAAGGCGCCTGACAATCCGCCAAAGCTACAGCTCTGCCATCTGTGCCAAGGTCACAGGAACACGCGAGCTGCCAGACTGGATCCGACCCTCATCCACATCATCTGGTGTCCTGTCTCCCAGGAGCAGCCGCACTGCAGCAAGGAGTGAAGAATTCTGCAGAAAGCAATTACGAGGCAATGTCTTCCAAAGAGTGCTGAACACCAGACGAGGCTGGCTGCGGAGACTGTGGCATCTCTATCACCAGAGATATCAGAACCGATCGCGCAGGCGACTGTCAGGAGTAATTCAGACACAGGTAACCAGTCTTTGGGCAGGGAACCAGACCAGTAACCCCGCAAGGTCCTTCCCAACCGCACTTTGCACAGCTCCTCACTCCCAGGGATTGGAAGTTGTTCCTGTAATGAAGCGGGACCACCTATATTCATCCCTTCCCAAAATCCTGGGTTTAACTTCTACTGTAACAATGCCAGATGGTACACCTTCTATATGAATCTCATCTTTTTAAAATATTCTGGCAAGTTCTGGGCTTTAAGGTATCACTGAATCACAGAAATATCTGCTGGAAAGGACTCCAAGAGATGATGTACCACACACTCCCCTGCCAAGGCAGGACCAGACGTGCGTGGATCACCCTAACAAGCATCTGTCTGACCCATCCTAATGACCTCCCTAAGCCCACTGCAGTACTGCACCGTCCTCGCTGCTCCCGTTCTTCCTCCTCCCACGATCCTGTCCAAATCCCCTTGCCTGCACATAAAGCCAATTACTTCTGCCATACCCTTATCGGCTGTGAAGGGTAACAGACTGCATTCTTCCCTACAACCTTAAACGTACTGAGAAACACAGAGAGTTCCCCTCAACTGACAACATCTCCTTCACTGTCCCACCAAGGATCGTATTTTTAAAGCTATTAGTGTTTTTAATGCATTCCCTTCAATTCTCTACAGTTTGTCTACTACCTGTTTTTAAACACAGTGCCAGAACCTGGGCACAATATTCAGCTGAGGCCTCCAGCAGCACTGAGAAGAAATATACATACAACATCCGTATTGCTACATCCCAAGAAGATATTGGTCTTTACTACAGTAACAACATAACGATATTTTTACCTAATTAAGCCTGTTAAGAGGCAAAGACTTCCATATGCTATATACATTGGTATGAGCCCCTTGGCATTATTCCTACAGAAAGAACAAAAGACATCTAAAATAAAAAAGAATAAAACAGAGCCTCAGATACAACTTCTGGTGGCAGAGGACTGCAGGCAGGGCTCTTGCACCCAAGCAAGGGCTCAAACCCCGCCAGATCTTGACAGTATGTGGGCTCTGGCTGCCTCTTTAGCTACCACGGCTGAAACGGCAACCAATGGAGGAACTGTTCTGAGAATGAGACCAGGAAACCAGAAGCCACCAGTGTTTAGAGACAGCCACCACTGAAATATGCCCCACACACCTTCAACTGTCTTTTCTTAGGCAGTTTACTCCACGATTATACTGGGTTTGACTGGTGCTGTGTGCGTATCTAATGCAAATGAAAGGTTACACCGTCTGAATTCACCCGCCTGGTAGGAAGGGGCTGCTGCTGGAGTCCCCCGTGCCACGTGGGTCTCCGGAAGCAGATGAGCTCTGAGAGCTGGGATGTAACAGGGACATCGTGCTTTTGCAATCCTGACCCGGGGCAGGTGCCTGGGGACAGAAGCAAGTTAGTCTCTTACCCGTACTTTTATGAGTCACACTTGTGTTACAAATATTATGGCAATGAACATCTGGCTTAAATTAACAAAAAGCTATGAGAGGCTAAACAACAGCTGCACTGGAAGACAGTCCGAAAGCCAGGGAACTTTCCACTGCTGGATGGTCCCCAGTGTGAAGTTTAGGGTGGAGCTCCGAAACAGAAGTCTGAACCGTGACTGGTCAAATGCTCCACTCCTCCAGACCTAACTGGCATTGGTATTTCTGCTCCAGCTGTGTGCAGATGCAAAGGTTTTGTTGCAAGGGGACATTCAGCCTGGAGGATGGGACAGCTGCATTCACCATCCCGCCTGGGTTTGAACGCGCTGTTGCTCTGCAGAGGGGCCCAAGTCTGCAGCAAGTCACATGTCCAGCACGGACGAGGGACCAGCACTGCGGCATCTAAGAATGCTTCGGCAGTTGGGGATGGAGGGATGAGGATGGAGCCATAAGTTTTCAGCGCCCTGGGAGCAGGCAGATGCCAGCAGCAGACCAGGTGGACAGGACAGACCTCAGCCAGTCCTGGGACCTATGTGCCAGCAGGGCTGCAGAGCACTAGAGGCCGGCAGCCCCACACAGACCGTGCCGGTGGTGGGACCGTGGGCAGGAAACCAGGCTTAGTACCGCTGCCCAGGCAGCGCTGCCAGGGGACAGAGACAGGACAGGGCGCGGTGACAACATCGCACTTGGGCCAGGCTGTGGGATGCCCAGGACCCCCGGCACATGCTCTCCAGCCCGACCCACGCGAATGGCACAAGGCCGGAGCTGTGGAGCAGGAGGGCTCCATGCAGTGTCATGGGACAGCAGCTGAGCCCGTCCATGGCTGCAGGACCCCGAGTGCCATGCCAGGCTCTGCAGACCAGCTCCAGCCGGCTCGGCTGCGCACCAGGAATACTGATGAGGCTCTGCCCAAACAGGGAGCGTCCGGGGGTGCAGCCTCCGCTGCCCGGCCATGGGGTGCGCAGCGCCGCAGCCCCCGCAGCCCCGCGTCACAGCCCGCGCTGCCGCAGACAGCGCTCAGCCCAGCTGCCAGCATGTCAGCAGCAGGCAGTGTGCCGCAGCCGTCACTCGGGGGGGCGGCAGTGGGGCAAGGCCCTGCCTGCTGGCTCCACAGGGCAGGGACAAAGCTGTCCTCTGCCCAAACAGGAGGAGGGCGAAGGAGACAGAGCTGTTTCCCCCGACCCTGAGTGGAGGGACACTGTTCACAGCTGAGTTCAGCCACAGCCAGGCTCTGGGCACAGCTGCGTGACTTGAGCATCCAGCACACCCAGACCACAAATCACACCAGCTCTGCCATGATAACCCTTTCTGGTCACCCCAACCAACCCGTTCACAAGAGACAATATCCCCACCCTCTCCACCAACAAAACATCCAGCAGCGCAGCAACCCCCTGCAAATGCCCAGGGTCTCAGACTGGAGAAATGAGGTATTGCTCCAGGTCCGAGCTCTGGCAAAGCCGCTCACTGCCCTGCCTGCCAGCTGTAGCCCCTGCACCCTGCTCATGCCCCTTCCCCCTGCCCTTGCCCCCTTCGCAGCCTGGAAGCTGTGGGTTTGACACCTGCAGGCCTGACTTTCAATGGCCTCTTGAAGTGAGAGATCACTCAGAGCAGGCTCTTACCTACAGTTTCCATGGAGAGAGGAGGAACAGGCCCAGCCAGCAAACAGTTAACAAAAGCCAGGAAGTAAACAGAAAAGGCACACAAGAGCCTGACTTCAGCATCAGCTCTCTCCCTCCTCCCACACGCTCTGCACACCCCCAGCTTGGGTCCTGCCTGCAAACTTCGCCACTGCTGAGGAAATTACCACTTTCTCCCCCCTGGGATTCACAGCGCTGAAGCAAACCACCTCTTTCCTACACGCCATGAGGTCATGCCCATGTCACCCAAATCACCCTGCACCACCCCATCCCCGCAGCACCACACAGGGCATGGGAACCCTCTTGCCCATGAAGAAGAGAAGCTGAGCACCAAATCACCACCAGCCCTTCGGCGGGGGCAGCTGTACTGCGGACCCCATGCTGACACACTGCAAGACAGATGCAGAGAGGCACTTCCTAAGCCAATCCAGACCCCGATGCCACAGGGAAGCCCTGGAAGATAACGCTTTGAGATGGCTTTGAGATGTTATCTCCCGAGCGGGTGTAATAGAAAATCAAGGCAGCAATCACTTCTGCTCATTAAACCACCCCCGAGGCACTTGTGCAAGCAGTGATGTTAATACCAGTGTCCTGACTAAATCTCAGCCTCTGCTTAGCTGCAGTCAGTCTGGTACCTCCGCTCCAAGCCATGAGGCAGACTTGCCGTAATGCCAGCATAGGCACCAGGCTGTTCCCAGGCTGTATTTACGCAGTCCTTCCGTGCTCCTCACCGGCCTCGCAGGAGACGCTGGAGCAATGGCTGCAGGTATGAGCAGACTCAACGTGATTAGGTTAGACATTGTGAAATCTCCTCAGTATTTTGAAATCCAAGGACAAAAGCCCATGTGAAAATTTGGGAAGAGGACTAAAAGAGACCTCTTCAGGTCCTCTAGCCCAGCCCTTGCCCTGGCTTTAAAATCCCTCCCATAATCATCATTTACAACAGTGAAAATCCTCTAGCTTATTCCAAAAGCAGCAGAGGAAAGGAGAAACGAAGAGAAAAATACCAAAGGGGTGAAACTAAGAGACGGACAGTACAGAAATAAGACTCAGAGGACAGGTAAATAAATCTGGAGGTCAGAAGGAGAACACAGCCTCCTGGCCAGGAGATGGAAGAAGCTGAAAAATACCCCCCTGCCTCAACAGAAAGGCAGAGATTCTGCAGCAGCCTACAAAGGACGGCCGCAGAGCCAGCTCCTCAGCGGAACAGGAGGGCAGAGGAGACCTCCAGACCTTCCCAGCTCAAGGCCAGCCCTCACAGAAAGGCTAGGCAGTTTGCTCAGAGGATCAAAGCCAAGAAGTCTCCCAAAGAGGGAGCTGCACGGGGGAGCAGCCCCTCTTACTGCTTCCCCATCAAGTAGCCTGCTCGGAGCAGTGCTCCCTGGCCTCGCTGGCTGGGCTGGGGCATCAAGACACCAATGCAAAGCACTGCGTGCAGCGGGGAGGAAACAAAACCCTTCTTGGGTACAGAGAACCTCAAAAATGAAACAGTCCTGCCCCACAACCAGGGGAAACCAGCTGTGCTGAACACTGACGCTGAAGGAAGTCTGTGTGATGTCATGCAGACCCTGTCACTGCCCTCGAAATGCCCTGCCACCCTTGCCCTGTGCCTGTGAGGCCAGGCAATGCTCGTCCCACCCAGGACGGACACGGGCTGAGGCTGAAAGGCCACATGGCCACGATGCAGCACAGTGCTGTGCAGCAATGTACAAGTACAGCCTCTCTGCCCCACTTCTCATTCTAGCTGAGCTGTCTTTTACACGTGACTGCGCCGTTGTCACGTTCGCATGCCCAGTGGATAAGGGACATTTCTACACCCGTATGAAAAGCCCCACCCTGGCAGGGGATGGAGCATGGAACCCCAAGCCAGGTCTGCACTGACCAGACAGACCACCTGTCTTCAGGTCCTTCTCGTTCTGTTGCAAGCGGCATTGCTCAGACACCACCAACGAAATGCACAGGAATTATGGGAACAGCAGACACCAGCAGAAAGTAAGACTGGAAAGGCATTCAGCTCTACAAAAAGGAGAGAAGCCCAGAACCCCAAACGGGATGTTCCCAACAGAGCTTCCCAAAGCTATCTGAGACCAGTCCTCCCTGGAAAACATGCAAAACAATCACACTGTAAGAAGCCATGGAAAGGTCCCGTCCTTCTTCCCTGTTCCCTCCAGGCACCTGCTCAAGAGCAAGAGAGGAGGTAAAGGAAGTATTTTCAAAAAACAAGCTAAAAAGCCACAGAGACTGATAACAAGATGACATGCTCACATGGAAATAAGCACCCCAACAAATGCCTTCAAATACCATTTCACCTAGTGCTTCTACCTCGTCATCCTCTCTAGGAAGAGCTCAGTGACATCAGCACCCAAAGGCAGAGATTGTTTTGCCACAAACAACAAGAGAGTCAGTGGCGAGAGCAGCATTAGTAAACTCTTCTGTGTCACACCTGGTGCAGGGTAATTACAGCACTCTAGCCAGCAACAAAGTTCTCTAGAAAAGCCAAACCAGCCAAACCTGCGAAACAGGCCACAGACCCCACGTTTTAGCTTAAACTCTCATTAGCAATTGTTTTAGAAAAGGAAATATAACTCTTAGGATGTTAAAAAACATAGATGTCATCTAGCATATGAAGCTAACATTTACAACAAAATGGTATTGGTGAGAATATGCATTTCATTAAACCCACTCACATCTTCAGGTGGTGCAACAAGGACCTCGGAGCTAGCCAGAGCCAGCCTCCAGCCCTCAACGTAGCAGCATCCTTCAGCAGGTGCTGAGCCGGGGCCCCTGCTCCAGGCTGGACAAGGGTTAGATGTCTCCTCCTGGGTGGGTGTCGGTCTCTTCTCCCAAGTAACAAGTGATAGGATAAGAGGAAATGGCTTCAAATTCCACCAGGGGAGGTTTAAATCGGATATTAGGAAAAATTTCTTCACCGAAAGGGTTGTCAAGCATTGGAACAGGCTGCCCAGGGAAGTGGTGGAGTCACCATCCCTGGGTGTCTTTAAAAGATGTGTAGATGTGGCGCTTAGGGACATGGTTTAGTGGTGGACTTGGCAGTGTTAGGTTAACAGTTGGACTTGATGATCTTCAAGGTCTTTTCCAACCTAAACAATTCTACGATTCTATGATTCCATGAAGGAGGTCACCAAGGCAGTGCAGAGAAGCCCATGCTGCGAGCTGCGCTCCTCCAGACACCCATGCATAGTCTGGGCCAGGGCCAAGCGGTGGGGCAATGGCTTCAGCAGGGAGCACTATGCTGCCAAGGGCATCAGTCCTGGGTGCCCGCAGGACAGAGCCACCCAGCCTCCTGGGATGAGCAGTTGGGCCAAGGAGCAGCGCTGGGATTCAAGGACAGCCATGCCCATCGAGAGGAGGACCCTGGCTTCACAAGCAAAACGTGAATCATAGAATCATTAAGGTTGGAAAAGACCTCTAAGATCATCGAGTCCAACCGTCAACCCAGTCAACCCAACCCCACCATGCCCACTAAACCATGTCCCTAAGCGCCTCATCTACACGTCAACCACTTCCCTGGGCAGCCTGTTCCAATGTTTAACCACTCTTTCAGTAAAGAAATTTTTCCTC
>NW_008795119.1:125044-159920 GCF_000699145.1 Aptenodytes forsteri | reverse complement strand
TGAGCATCCAGGTGGCGTAGCAGGTCATTGACTGCTTCCTCTTGGATTACGGGGGGTTCATCCTGCTCGCTGTCCCTGTCTTCCAGCTCAGGGGGCCGAGTACCCTGAGGATAACTGGTCTGCCTGTTAAAGACTGAGGCAAAGAAGGCATTGAGTACCTCAGCCTTTTCCTCATCCTCGGTGACAATGTTCCCCCCTGCATCCAATAAGGGATGGAGATTCTCCTTGGCTCTCTTCTTGTCGTTAATATATTTGTAAAAACATTTTTTGTTGTCTCAAAACAACGTGGGTGCTGGGCTGGCTATTGCTGCCCAGGCATGGAGCCCTTGGCTGCGACGGGCAGCTCGGCCATGGTCAGACACCTGAAACGGCACGGAGGAGGAAGAACAGGGAACAAGACAGAGAGCATCATTACGGCACTGTATAAAATCCATGCTTTACCCTGACCCTGAATGCCGTGTTCTGGTCCCCAACTCAGAAGGGACACAAAGAGCTTCCATGAAATGAACAGAGAAGGATCTGTCAGCCTGAGGAGGAGGCAGCCAAGGGGGGTGAGACTCCCAGTCTATGATCTGATCTCCAGAGCACTGCACAGGTAAGTAACAAACAGCATCTTCCAACAGAAAAGCTGGGGAAAGTCAAATTAAACTGGCAAGTTTCAAAACAAAGGGAGGCACTTCTTGCCATGCCGTGCTGTCAGGCTGCGGACTCCTTGCCACAGGAGGTTGTGGATACTCAAAGTTCACCCAGTTCAAAAGCAACTAAACGAGATCACAGAAGAAAATCTAACCAGCACTATTAAATGTGAAGACACTACCACTGGCACAGGAGTCCCTCAGCCACACACCACTGGATGCTGGGTCAGCCAGGGAAATATTACTGTATGTTCCTCTTGGTTTCATGCAATTCCCGAGGCATTTGCTTTCAGCCATCTTCTAAGAGGATACTGGGCTAAACCGAACTTTGGTTTGAATCAGCACAACCTTCCTCAAACAGACCCTTGGTTCCTCTGACCACCCTCGTAACCCATTTCTGCTCCTGTTTCCATCGAAGTCCTCTTCCCCGCGACAGGCATTGTACAAAGCCTCCTGGAGGAAATCTCAGCCATGCCTTATACAAGGATACTGCTGTTTCAATGTCACATATTCTCCCTATGTAGTGTAGGGCTGCACTTGCCATTTTGATGGACACGCCACTGTAGATGTACCCCCCATAAGTCTATTGCTCCAAGAAACGCCACAGCGTAAACCAACCCGGGCTATGACTTCCGAGTGAACAGCGCAGCACAACTTCAAGGGAAAATAATACCAAATAAGCCAAAATTCCCATTGCAGTTTATTAGCCTGGAGCTCTAAGCACACTTTCTCCGTAAGCCTGGGAGCCTCAGACCCAGCAGCTTCCAGATAATGAGTTCCTTGGATCCCTCTGGCCCTGGGGATCATCCTGCCCTCACAGCAGAAGCCGGATCTAGGCTTTCCAGGAGAGACAGACCAGAGAGAGGGACACAGCAGGAACATGCCCAGGGAGATGGAGACCACTGGGTGACCAGGGCCATGGACTGCATGGGGCAGAGGGGAGAATGCCGGGAAGCCCATTGATCCTCACCCAAGCAGGGCCGCAGGACCAGAGGCTGCAGGAGAGCAGTGCCCGTCGGACAAGGAAGACACGCTCCAGCGCTGCTGGCCACTGGCCCAGCACAGAGCCAGTGGCCCGGCCGGCTGAGGAGCTCCTGCGCTGCTGCCCTGCTGCCGCCCTGCTGGGGAACCACCTGTGCCCACCTGGCCCAGGGCCCCCTCCAGCAGACAGGGGTCCCAGCCACCCTGAGACCACTCCACCCACAAGCATATCCCAGCATCGCACTCATCTGTCACCCAGAATGGGGAAGTCGGGGAGACCTGAAATCCAGAAGCTGAGCGGTGGTTTCTGGGCAGGGCTCTCTCCTGCACCTGAGTGAGGCTGGTCTGCCAAAATCCTGCGACCCCCCGGGGAAGGGCTGGGGAAGCCCCAGCTGCACGGCAGCTGGGCTCTCCCATGGATGCGGGCCAGGTGCCCTGCGCCAGCAGAGCCCAGTGAGACTCAGACCCCAACAGCAGCGCCCTACGAGCCTTGGAACAGTGAGACCATGGCGGCTTTTCAAAGGACATCAGCGGGCACCTGGCACCCTGCTGCTGTTTGGTGGCTGGCAGCAAGAGGAGGTGATAAACACGGGACTAAGCACTTATTTAGCTACACTTTATTTTTTAATCCCACTTTTGCTGTAATCATGATCAGTGTTTTTAATTAAAATGTTTATAGTATCAGTTTGTGAGCGGACACTGACAGCACTCAAGAGCTAGCAATTATTTTGCAAATCAACTCCTGGGGTCTCCGGAATGACCAGTAACGACTCAAACTGTTGTAGGTCCTGCACCATTGCTCTAAATGGGAAGAATAACCCTGCTTTCTGCCCAAATTCTAGCTTGTTAAGCCTTCTTCTGCAGAGGCAACTAGCCCAACCTTTCACGCATTTCCCTCACTGGTCAAGAGTTTCCAGCCCTAAAGCAGCTCTCTTCCCAGTCAACTAAACAAATACAGCAAAAGCACCATCAGTGAGCCCAAAGCAAGAAAGCATCCAGCATGAGTCTCACCCCAAAGCTACAAGCCATGCTTCAGAGCCCCACCAAGCTCTGGGACACTGCCAGGGGCCTTCCTGCGTTACCCTGGGGCATCAGCAAGGACGGAGGGGACAGGCCAGTGGGGTAGAGGCTGCTGAGGAGCAGCATGGCGCAGCTCTGTAATAGACAGCAAGTGGTTCAGGAGGATGAGCAGCCTCCCAGCCCGGCACTTTGCCCTCTTCTCTGCCCCGACCTGATGGCCAAGAAGCTCCCACGATGGCTGGGAGAGCTGCAAACACGAATGCCTCGGGGACCAGCTTTGAGCAGATGTGCTCACCCTGTGACACCCTGCAGCACTGCAGACCAAGGGCTGTAAGACCCAGCTCACTGTCAGCAACCATCAGGTGCCAGGGCGAGATGGGGCGAGCCTCCCAGAACAGACAGCTTTCCCTTGATCCTGCCCCGGCTGCCAACCCTCCTGCAGGGTCCTGAAAACTGGCACTGCTGTCAGAGAGAGGGAGAGAAGCTGCCCCATGTCTCAGCAGGAAGGGTCTCCGGCAGGGACCCCAGCAGTGCCCACCATGACAGGCATGGGGAGAGGTGGGCTCAGCAGAGGCAGAGGCAGAGCTGCACCAGCTGGGGCCAGCCCCACGAGGAACCTGACTTACCCACACAGAGCGGTGCCACCAGCTGCTGGGACCCCCACGCACCGATGGGGCCAGCAAGGGTAGAAATCACCAGAGACCAAGAAGAGAGCTGGGACACAAGGAATATTATTCAACGCTCACCTGCCTGTTCACCAGCCGATCTGCAAACCCACCCTTGTCCTAAGGGGCTGCTGTGTCACCCAAACAAAACATGTCCAGCACTACAGGATGATCTATCAACCCAAAAGCAGACAGCTGGGAGGCGAGGAAAGGGGCGCAGCTCCCCCCACCAGCTCCAGAGCCCCTTCCCACCCCAGCACAGCACAGCACCCAGCTGCTGATAACCACCACGGGGCAGCCAGAGCCATGGGGCCAGCAGAAGGGGACCCTGCAGATGCTGTCCCAGATGGGCTGTGTGGGGCCATCCACAGTTTTATTCTGAGCTCATGATAATCCTTAATCACCCACAGGCTGTAACGCAGCAGCAAGAGAGGAGCTCCATATCCTTATGCTGACAGAGCGCTCAGGAGCTGGACACCATCACCAGAGGACAAACGAGGGGCTACCGCAGGCAGCCCTCCAGAGGGGGAGAAGGGGATTATTCAGGTGGTCAATGCCCACATCCCAGGAGTCAAAAGTGGTGAAGAGGAACGCCCTGAAGAAACTCCTTCCTCAAAGACCAGAAGGGGGTACCAAGGGCCCTCCAGTCCACAGAGGCGAGCTCCCTTCACACCAGCTGATTTCTCATACAGCTTAAGCAAGTGCATCGGAAGATAATTTAGATTCAAGGGGAAGCACGTGAGAGCCAGCAGTGCCAGCCCTGCCATTGCCCACACGACGTTACCTCAGGCCTGTGTGTGTGTGTTTTCATCCTGAGTAAGGCAATGCTTTGTGGAAAATACACAAGCACATAATTAAAGGCTGCATCAAAACTCATATGCAAAAGAGCCCAAATTAGGATGTAAAGGCAAATGTAAATTTTCACAAGGTTGTCTTTCAGAACCAAAATAATGTTTGTTTGGTTTTAGTGCAGTTTTCTTGTGAGCCATTTCATACGACTTTTCTTTTTATGTAAAAAAATAAAGTTTTATCTAACGGTACCAACCCATTTCACATAATCCAGAGAGCTCAAACTACAAAACTGTGGTGCCGTGGTACAGCTGCTGCCAGCTGAGCTGCGGATTTGTATGCTGGTCATCAGATGGGGATTGCGACCCAGGAAAAATATCCATACTGCCAGAGCCCCCAGGCTAGTGTGCTCTTGCTTTATTCCCCCATACACACACCAGCCCCACCAGCCTCAGCATGTGAGGCTGTCCTGGACAAATCCCACCCAAGCGCCTTTATTCCATGGCCTGCATCCCTGCTCTGCAGCAGCACCGCTCCTGCCCAATGTGGGGCGTCACAGTGTGTGCTCCCAGGGCAGGAGAGGCTCCACAGCGCAGGGGGTCAGGCTGCGTGCTCGGCGGGCAGGACGCTGTGGGAAGGCAGATCCCTCGAGCAGCCTCACCACACAGTCTGTCTCCATCCATGCACGCCGCTACACACACCGGCACCCAGTCGAGCTCTGCCAAACACAGGCATTTCAGGTTTCTCCCCAAGGCCTCTGCACAAAGACCAAACCATCAACCACAGACAGAGGGAAAAAAAAAAAAGAAAAGAAAATGCACGCCGCTACACACACCGGCACCCAGTCGAGCTCTGCCAAACACAGGCATTTCAGGTTTCTCCCCAAGGCCTCTGCACAAAGACCAAACCATCAACCACAGACAGAGGGAAAAAAAAAAAAAAGAAAAGAAAAAAGAAAAAAAAAAAACCAAGCCACACACAGCAGAAGGTGCTGGCCTCCCACCTGTGTTCTCACAGTCCCCCGGAGGCTCCTGCTGCAACCACAGATGCCTCAGCCTGTGGATGGCTCATCCTGCAGAAAGGGAGCATGTGCCGCATCCCGCCCAACAGTCCCCCCAGGAGGGAGCAGCCTCCGCATCGCTCTGCTCCGTCCCACACCCCTCTGCCATGCTGACCCTCGCTGCTCTCAGCATCTCCCCGCTGACGCGAAGTCCCAGCAGAGCCTGACGAGTCCCCGCTGCCTGACCGCAGAGACGTGCAGAGGAAGACTTCAACCACACCGGCACCAATATGAACTTCCCGTGCGGTTGGGGCAGGAGGTGACAGCTTCGGGCGCCTCTCACCACCCCGAAACCGGCTGCTCTTCAGCTGGGAGGACAAGGCAGACATCTTCAGAGCTGAGCTGCCAGGGGGAGCTGGGAGGGCACCGGGATAACCAGCCGTACCAAGCCATACTTTGGGCCAGCAAGAAGACCTTTGTAAGAAGAGCCGTCACCAGCCTGGCCCCCAGCACAGAGACGCATGTGAGGAGGTTTCCCTCATTCGCTGCAGAGCGGCTGGTGACCAACAGGCTGTGTGCTGGTGCAGGACAGAAGGGCGTCCGTCCATCCATCCGTTGCTCCTTCACACCAAAGTTCAAGGGTTGCTTCTCCTCAGCCCAGAACTGTGGTGCTGCACCAGCAAGGGCAGGCAGAGAAGGCGCCCACCTGCAAGGGAGGAGGACATCTCCCCTCCTCCCTTCCCAGCAGTGCCGGGCTGTGCAAACCCCGTGCTAGAGTTGCAATGTAATTGCTGCTTGGGCACAGCAAAGATCCTGCCTGTAGCCCAGCCGAGGGGCAGCGGCAGAGAGGGATCAGCATTATCTCCTCCTGAGTGCCCTGGCAACCTGGAGCTGGGGCAGGCAGCAGACAGCCGCTGCCCCCACAGCGGCACAAGGCTGTTCAGGAAAGATTGAACCCCCACGAGCATCTGTCCTGGCCAGCTCTGCCACCCCACGTAGCGCCTCGCACAGCCCAGTGGCACTCCCTGGCATCTCCTCCAGCCACGCCAGGCGAGTGGATCTGGCTGCAAACAGCTCCCACACCCTTGGCCGGGCTGAGCATGGGGCAGCATTGTCCCACGGCTCGGCGAAGGAGCAGGAACGGCAGCTCCGTCACAGACCTCCATCCTGCGAACCACACTGAAAGGACCATTCATTTATGCTCTCCCCAGAACCAGTCTCTCAAGCTCCCACTAACACACACGTCTTCTGAGAAACCCCTGTGCCCGAATCCCCTTCTCCGGACTGGCGCCTGCTGTGAGACCACAGGGCCTCCCAGCTGTCCCAGCCAAATCCTGCTGACTTATTTAGAAAATCCCATTTGAGATCCCTCTTTGTCTATGCACCCAAAACACCCCTGGCACCCATGCCACAGACGGCACGTGGGACATCCTCTGCCCACTCACCTCCCATCACCCTGCTCCAGGGACTGGAGAGGTGACCTTCGTATGCCCCCCTCGCCCCTGAATTACTGCTCTCACCTCTTCAAAACACATGCCTTATTTACAGATGGCATCTTTCAGCTTCAGCCTCTAATCACCCTTTTGTCTGCAAAAAAAAGGGACCGCTATCAAAATCCTGCTCCCTTAAAGATATCTGTAAGTCTGATCAAATAACCTCTCAACAGTCTCTATGATACAGGAGGGCTACTCAGGTCCCCTTCTACGGGTACATCCTGCAGTCCAGCCATTAATTCATGAGTCTTTCTGAACCCTCCCTAATTTCCCAATGCTTTTCTTCTGGTATAGACGCAGCAGAACCAGGCACTGTCCCAGCAGCGATCATCCCAGCACCAAACCTCTTTCTCTCCCACCGTGTTCCCTATAGATAACCACACACACACAGAATCCACACTACCCCTTCTGTCCTCAGCACTGCACTGGAAACTCATTTTCCACTGATAAAAGAGTATAGTTCCTCAAGTCTTCCCAGTCACTGGCACTCCAGACACAGTCCCTCACTCTCCTCCATCAGAGACTCACCCACCTTGCTGCTTGGATTCCTCCCGGTTTTGTCACTTCACATAATCTTTATGAATTCAATCACAATTCTTGATTTTTTTTTTCCAGTAATCGATACAAACACTAAATGCTACAAGGTGAAGAACAGATCCCTCAAAACCCACCACAAACCTAGCTGCTCCAATACAATTTTTATTTACAGCTATACATTGAGGTCCTAATCCTTAATCCATTTTACATGTTTCATGTTGACCATAGAGTCTTCCAGTTTCTTCATCAGAAGACCACTCTGTCCTAAACCAAATATCATAAAGAAGTCTAAACATATTATTTAATCACCAACACCTGTACCTAACCACTCTGCTCAGGAGTTGTTATCAGCATTACGGAAAACAGATCCCATCAAACTATGTTACTCGGCACTCATTTCCCCTCCTTTAATTCTTCATTAATTCAGATTATGTCAGCCACTCCGCTGCTTTCCCAAGGACTGGTATCAGGCTAACTGTATCATAAATACCTGAGTCATCTCATTTATCCTGTTAAAGCCTGGCACAGCGTTAGCCTGCTCCAGTCTCAGTCATCCTCTCGTTCGGGAGCCACCAAGAGGCCAGTGATCAGTCAGCTCCGCAGCCAGCTCCCCCGGGGCTCCCAGGTGCAAGCTACCCAAAGCTGGGAATCTTAAAATATCTGATTTTGGTAGCTGGTGTTCAACACTGAACAAGCATTTGAGGGAAAGTATTTCATCTCTCCAAGCACGGGACAGAAATGTTTCTACTGCACGGCTACTGACAACCAGTTCATTTTATCCAGCCATGGACCAATACCGTAGTTAAAAAGCATCCCTGTTCTTAATAAACCTCATAATTCCTTATTGCCACTAACCAAGCTGGATATAGGCTGCTACTTGGGTCTTATTCCTTCAGTTTGCTCATTTTCAGTCTTGGCTTATGTTCAGTAATATCAACCTTTTCTCTGTTAACAATTAATTATATGACAGTCTTATTGTTCAGATGTGCCACCTCTTTTGTATGCCAGGCTGAATTTTGAAATAGTGCAGCCTGCTTCATTATTGTGGGGCTCGGGCATTTTGGGCACAAACAAGACATTCTTTAGAAATGCGTAATTATTGCTTGCATTTTCTATTTATGTTCTTTCTCCTAAATACTTTGGCTCTTCCCCCCCCCCAGGTCTTTGTGACATCAACCCTTCTAAAACAAATAGTAACAGGTGAGTGTCATACAAGCATCATCACCAGAAAGATCATCACATCATTACTCAACCTTTCTAGGAGAAAGAGTCCAGGAGTTACAGAGGGCTGTACGGGAAAGGGGAACATCCTGCCCTCCTTTCCCCATCCACAGATGATCCGGTACTGAGGAAGGGGCTGGGATGGCTCCCAAGAGATCGCTTTGATGGAGGTGTAGCAGGAAACACCGCTGGGAACCTCCCCCAGGGATGCCCAAGGCTGGCACCAGACTGGTACCACTGGTAATGCCACGACACCAGACCTGGTAACTTTGGCATTCACTGTGCAATGCTGCTCATGTCTAAAATCGCGGTATGATCAGAATATTGTCTGGCATGAGCACCAAGCAGATGCAATGGCAGGTCACACCGCTGCCTGATCTCTTTATATCTCTTTTGATGCAGTTTGTTTCTGTGCTGTGCTGGGGACAAGGTGGGAATGAACAGCACTGAGCCATCGAGGCCAGAGGAAGAGCGCTACCAGGGAACAAGTGCAACCACTGCCCCACAAACAACACGCTTCTGGACAGCACGTAGGGAGGCTTCATGAAAGGAACAAGCATGCCCAGGGCTGGGGTGCTCGCCCTGGAGGACAGGCTGAGGGAAAGGGGCTTGCCCAGCCCAGAGAAGAGCTGGTCTCTGCGGGAGCTGAAAGCAGCCCCCCATCACCTACCGGGGCCCTCAAGGTGGACCGAGCCCTGACCCTTCTTTGAGCACACAGTCAGACTAATGTAAGCACCTAGGAAGAGCTGGCATTGCATGAAATATTGCTGGGCTGCTCAAGGGCCACAGTGAGCCATGCTTCAAGAGCTGAGTCCCCTCCACTGTCTCCATCTGCCACAGCTACCTTCCAGCTTTCCAGTGCTACGGGCAATGTCTGAGCGTGCACACCAGCTCTCTGCTGCTTGGAGAGCTTACTGCAAAATTCGGGAGCTCCAGGTACTGAAGCACTTAGGAAGGCAGGTCTGGATCCCTACGCTCATAACACCCTTTCCCCTGTACCAAGGTCGTCAAAGCAAACACACACACAACTACAACATTCGCTCCATCTTTAAACGTCTTTGACATCCAAGGTCTCCCTAGCCAAACCACAAATCATCCCTGAGCCAGTGAGCTGCACCGCAGGCTCTGGTGCAGGCTGGGAAGTCCTTAAAGCAGGAGAGATTTTCTGCAGGGAGCCGTGTGCCAGCACTGCTCAGCTCTCCTTGTGCCTCTGCCACCAAAACCTTGCTGTGCCACTTGCGTTGGGCAACAGCAACACCAGAGACCACAGCATGCTCCCCAGGACCATGGCTTCCCTCCTTGGCAGAAATCTGCACTGAAAGGAGGCGGTTGCACAGCTCTCAGAGAGGGAACATAAAAGCGGCTGGAAAGGAACTGCAGTGGCAGCGGCACCTCCCAGGGCCAGGGACCAGCCCACAGCAGGAGCCAGCTGCAGGTCCCACAGCACGGCACAGCACGCTGCACCACCGGAAAGGCAGCAAACAGGAAACCTGCCTGGGCCTCGGATGCACAGAGGAACAGCCAGCTGGTTGAAAGGAACTTCAGAGAAAGAATAAATTAAATCAGGCTCAGACAAAAGACTGGTTCACAGAGAAACCTTTGCTCAGCTGGACGGACAGAGCGAGTCTCTTGGCAGGCAGCATGTCCTCATTCTGCTGCAGCTCAGGCTGTGGCAGCGGCAGCGCTTCAGGAGGAGGAAAGTGCTGGAACAAGTGCAGTATTTGCAGGCAAACACAAAAAGAACAAAAAAACCCCCCTCAGATCAGCTCCAAAGCATTAGTCAGGATAACAGAAACAAAGTGTTGTGAAATGACCTTAAAATCCTGAGTAACTGGGTGACAGAATAGTAGATGATCAATGTAGTGGCATGCTCAGAGAAAAGTAATTCTCATTTTACATATACAATAACAAGCTCCAACTTCTTGTTATCACTCAAATGAAATCTTGAGGTTATTCTAAATAACTCTATGAAAACATCAGTTCGCTGCCCAGCAGCAATCAAAGAGCAAACAAAGTACTAGCAATTACTAGAAAAGGATGAAACACAAAACAGGGAACATCATGATGCTCTCACCCCGATCCATGGCACACCTGCAGTTGAAGGCTGTGCACCGCTTGAGTGCCATTCCTCACCCTCCCCAGCTCTTCTGACCCAGATCTCAAAAAAAGACAGAAGGAAACTAGAAAAGGTACCAAGAAGGACAGGAGATGATCAAAAGGACCGAACAGCTTCTGTACCAGGAGCCTAAAAAGGAAGATGGCAGAGGGGGGATGAAGTCTTCCATGTCAGGAGAAGAAAGGAGAAGGCCACCAGGGAACAATTTCTTCACTGTTTCTTCCAAAACACAAACTAGGGGACATGAAATCCAATTAATCAGGAAGCAGGTTCAAAACTGAAAGAGATCTCTTCAATAAAACATCGCTAAGCTGTACAATGCCTTGTCAAGGGATGTGGTGGATGCCGAGCTAACACACACTCAGAAGATGATTAGGCAACTTCAAGGATGAAAGCTCTGTGCAGGGCTATGGAAACACAGAGACGCTGCTTTAGGCTCGGGAAATCCGTGACCAACAAATGGCTCCATGCTAGGAGAACGAACATCCCACAGCCCGGTTTGTGTGTCCCGGGCACAGGCTGGGCGGCAGCAGAGGCCAGGGTGATGGGCTGAAGAGCCCACAGAGCTGCTTTTGCGATGGCATGAAGAGCGGACTTGCCTTGCCTCTCCCCCGCGGGCCTCTGCATGTGCAAGCAGAGCTGCTGGCAGTATCTGTGGTTTAGGTTGTCAAATAGTCACTGCAGCAGCTGAGAATCAGGGCCTCAAAACTTTGCCAAACTAACTATTCAAGCTGAAATTTTCCATGCTCGCTCTCTGCATTAGGCTGGTATTTTTAGAAGTTTCAGCAAAAGCAATTCAGACATTTCCAAAAATTAGGTTAGGGAAAAATAAGGTAGCTTTGCCAAAGTCTTACATTTTTCCAGCTTTTACTGAGTTATTTGAAGAGCTAATCGACCTCCACAGTTCAGAGCTGGAACCAAGTGGCTGGCTCAGGGTCATCCTTCATTCAAGGAGATGACTTTTACTGTCTGTAAATGTGCATCCAAACCTGGTAGGGAAACAACTCCTTTGAGAGCTGCTGTTCACACTTCTCCGTTTATGCTGCTGGATGCAAAAGAGACCCCTTGCTCTTAATTCAAACTAGTACAGAAGGAACAGACACACCAGGGAGGCAACTCAACCTTTAGCTTCCACACGTCAACAACTCAAGCTGAAGATGCACAACAGCCTAAACTTTAGGTTGGGCTACACAAAGATACAGGCTGCAGCGGAACAGTTTCTATCTTGATCTGCTAGATGGCTTCCTTGCTGACAGCCTAAAAAAAAGAATTTAAAAATACAAAGAAATACAAAGGCAGTTTTGATTTTAGCATTTCTCAATTTTTGAGTGCTTGATTTATAATTTTATCACCGTTGCTTAAGTTTATTTGAATGCAATCAGTTGTATTACACATGCAGTCAGGCTTTTCAGCTGAGATCGAGGACTCCTTCTATTGAATACTATATATTTTGCCACCTGCAACAGATAACAAAGACAGCAGAGATCATCCCTGTGCCATTTAGTTGCACTTGCTGCACAGCACAGGTTAGAAAAATCCACTCTTCAATAAATTCAGCATCAAAATCATCTCTTATACCTGAGCTAGCATGGACTTTTATCTGCAAAGAAACACCAGGCCTTGATTTGAGGCCTTGCATGTACTTACTGCATCTCTAGGAAAATTATTCCAATGGTTAGATAGTCTCTGACAAAAGTGAGTACTTTAAAGCTGAATCTGTGTAGCTTTGGGCTCTGCCCAGCGGGTCACATTCTGTCTTCAGCTTCTAAATTGACCTGGTTGCTTTCAAGACCCGTACTATACCATTAGCCATTTTCCCCAGGCTTTAAATGATTTTATGGCTCTTTTTGTAATTATTCACATTTTTTAAACAATAAAAAATTATAGACCTCAAAACTACATATAGTACCTGGTGACGGTCTTGTCAAAGCCACAAAAAAATTAGCCCTCCCTTCCACGTTCGTGAGGTAAGTTCCAACTCAGGCTAAATGCCTGCATAGCAGGGTCCCGCAGAGGGTTTCTCCCAAACTAACACAAGGATTGGGATGTTGCACCATCTAAACATGGCCAAACTAAATGCATCTTCTACTGGACTATAAATGATCTATCATTTTAGGCAATGCCTGGGATGAGTTGGAAGTTAGTGAGGTATTTGTTTAATAACTTTCTTACATTGCATCATGCATAAAATATTGTGCCAGCTTTAAAACTGCTGTGGCTTACAGGAAAGCCAGTGAAGGCAGAAATACATACAAACTAATTAAGGAACTGAGAGTTTACACGGGACGGTTCACACAGAAACTGCCCTTCTTACATTTGTGTGATGTCTTGGTGCCCAGAAGACAAAGGAGCAAGTCCCGGGAAGGAACGGACTCCTCTTCTTCCCTTCTGACCTTCCACCACGACATGGTTTTCCAAAGTCAGCAAGATGCTATGGCTTAATCTGCAAGCCCAGCAGTAAAGCTCTCTCAAGAAAGCAAACAGACCAGTAGACTTTGTGATTTGTGTTTCATGGGACTGAATCCACCTCCACCCACAGAGGACCACGGTGGCTGTGAGATTTCACTCCACGTCAGACCAAAGCATTACCTTACACACGGAAACAGGAGAAATGCCAAGGCCAGAGCACTTGGCAAGGCAAGGCAGCCGGAGGACTGGGGAGAAGTGGGCTGAAGGTGCCAGCTCTCCAAGCCACCTGAGAATGGATCTGCTCTGGAGACACTAGTTTCCATGGGGTAGCTCTGCAGGGAGATGCTCTGCTGAACCCCACCAGCCTCAGAGTGCCCCGTCTCCACTAACACCCTGCTCAGGAGGCTATCATAAAAAAAGTGGGTCCCATCACATCTTTTCCTCCTCCTCTTTTCAAGCTGTACTCAAAGCCATCTGTGTTTTAGATATCTACATCTGATCTAGTCACCCTCAGCTCTCCTACAGTCAATGGAGAAAAATAAGCACTTTCAGTGCACAAGTCATCCAACCTACTTTGCACTCCTACTCCAGCCCGAGATTGACTACCGAGGGGCCTGTGGGAACTGACTCAGGTGGTGTCACCTCCATCACAGCCACCTAACACTGAGTTAGATGACTCCCCCAACTTCTGGATCCCACAGCTCCCTTCGATGACAGCCTGCTCAGCCGACATGGCATGAGCAACACCATCCCTTGAGGCACCTGAAGTGAAGAACACTGGAACAGGTTGCCCAGAGAGGTGGTAGATGCCCCATCCCTTGAAACATTCAAGGTCAGGCTGGACGGGGCTCTGAGCAACCTGATCTAGTTGAAGATGTCCCTACTCATTGCAGGGGGGGTTGGACTAGATGACCTTTAAAGGTCCCTTCCAACTCAAACTATTCTATGATTCTATGTTTCTGTCAGGACCCTAGGGGACTAGGCAGGGTTTTCTGGACCACCTTTCTGAAAGCAGGTATCCATATTTCTGCGTAAGGGTAGGTTTGCATCTCCCCTGACAGTCCAGGCAGACAGACACACTGTGCCTCTGAGCAGCAATCGTGAGAATGAAGCAAGGGCCTGCGGCTCCAAAGAACCAGAGTGCTTGCCACCCCAGCCTTACGTCTTAATCACAAGATCGCTCTATTTCCATGGAAACAGCAGAATTGGAGACTTCAGTTTAAAGACAATTACCAACATCGGGTATTTAACTGTTAAATCTGTCAGCACTCCCGTCTCCAGCACCAGGAGAGGAGACAGCGCTTCCCCACACCACTGCCCGGCTGCCCTGCCGAAGGCTGCGTGGCAGCAGCACAGCCGAGCCGCTCTCTGGCCCAGCCACGCATCTGGCCGTGCTCAGGCAGCTCCGCCAAGGGCAGGACCGTCCCATCGGTATTTACTCTTGCTTCACTTACCAGTCAATTAGGCTTCCAGAGAGCTTACCCTGCATCAGTACATTAGGAGATGGAAGTTCCTGACTGATGGCGGTTGAATCCAGTGCTTGCTTGTACATCAGCAACTGATTTTGGACAACATACAGCAATCCTGCTGACCAAGGCTTCCCTGATGCTTCAGCAGTAGGCAAAGGCTTTCTGTACTTCTGAGTCATTCAGCGAATTATTGGATGGCTTCAGGCACTAATATGAGTATCAGCCGGCACAAGAAGAGGCTAATGCCTCCTCTTTCGCCTGACACAGCAAAGCACTGCAACTGTTATGGTCAACCTGAAGAAAGAGCGGTGCGGAGCCAAGGAGCTAATTACTATCGCTAGCAGAGGGTTACCCTGTGCAACCCTACTGTCGTCACTCCATCTTGCAGCCACAAGCCTTTCTTGAAAACAAAGCTGAGAAGGACCCAGGCAGCATCACAAGCCTTCTGAAACAAGTATCTTGGGTTTGCAAAACACAACAACGTAAGCTATGATACTGGTAGCATTATCAAGGCTGTTGAGCTACATCAGGGGAGCTACCTGCGCCCAGGAAGCACTTGGGTAACACAGAGGCATCTCCCACGAGAGAGGAGAAGAGCTGCCTCTCTGCCACCTGCCTAGCCAGGGGTCCACTTCAAGAGGTCACCACACAAAAATCCGCTCTTGGTGCTCTGATGCCTTGGCATCGCTGTGGTCAGGATGACCATTAGCTAACAGGTCCAGGGAGTCTTGCACAACAAGCCTCTCTCCTCTTGGCCATTATGCCCTAGTCCAAGGACCAAAATTGCTCAGTCCAGCTCTGACTACGTGCCACCACAAAGATGAACAGGCAGACAGCAGACAATAGATCCTAAAGGTGAGGAAATTTGCCATAGCACATGCTATCTGCTGCCTTGCCCATGCCTGTAAGGCATTGGAAACCTGTCCATGAGCCAAATTCCTGCCATGATTATAACCACACTCCTTAAACCCTTCCTGCCGGGTCAGGGCAGCAATGTTCCAATCTCTAGGAGAGCAACTTCTCACCCACAGAAATCCTAACCCTGCTCAGAGACAGAGAGCTCAGAATTGGAGAAGATTGAGGGAAGTCATCTTGTACAGCAGAGTCTGTGGGACATGGCAAGCCTGCCCTGCTCCAGCGAGAGCTCACGTGGAGCCATCTCCACCCTTGTGCTGGCAAAGCTCCATATCAAGACACACAAGCGTGGCTGAAAACTACATCTACAGCTGATCTATCATGAAAGCTGGGAGTGCTTTAGGCCAGACACCCCTTCAGCCTCTGGTGAGATCTCCCCAGGGTACAGTTACACATGCCTGCCAGCCCCAGACTACCTGTAAGGACAAGTACAGGCAGGGAAGAGCCTCTCTGACCTCTGGTCCATGCCTGTTACTCCCCACACAGAACCCTTGAGCATCCTGAACACTGCAGTCACCCGTGCTCATCATGTCATACGGGAGGCCCAGCCTGCTTCTCCATAAAGCCACCACACATGGGACCGGGGTGCTGATGCGGAGGAGACAAGCTGTCAGGACACTTGGCAAGATCAAATCTACCCTGGGGGTTCCCCCTGTGAGTACACTGGCTCCTCCCCACCCCAAGGGTTCAGCAGACAAGCTGTCAGGCTGCCTCGTGCATGGCTCCTTGCTCTGTCCTTTCCTCTCCTACCAGTTTGCTCTCCTGTCTGCAGCCTGCCTGTCCTCTTCTCCCGCCCCCTCTCTCCCCCTTGTCTGGCTGGCCGGGGCTGACACCCCCTCGGTTGGCAGAGGGGAGCGGGCGGCGGGTGCTGCAGCGGATGCCTCTGCCTGGCAGCAGCAGTGAGTCAGGCGCAGGCAGCACTGCACGTGGGAGTCTGCAGGCTGAGTCACCCAGCGTGGAGATGGGCTGACTCACCCTTGGACACAGCGCTGGGGGATGGATGGATGGATGCCGGCTGGCTGGCAGATGCTGCTGCAACAGCTCCAGGTGCAGGTTTCCTCCCTGCCACGCCACGCTGTGCCATTCTGCTGCCAGCAGTTCCCCAAGGGCCCCAGCGCCCGGCAGTGCGCCAACCCGGCAGTGACGTGGGCAGGAGGTCTCCTGGCCGCCAGCTGTGCTTCAGGGACCGTTGACCAGGGGCACCGTGCCTGTTACCAGGCATGCACTGGTGTCCCTGCTGCAGTGCCCATCAGCTGCCCCCACCGCCAGGAACAAAGGTGCAGATCAGATGAACCCTCAGCCTGACCCCCACAGCCGCCCCCCCACTGGCTCCCAGCACTGCAGCCACCCACCCCATGCCCCACACACCTGCCCGCCACCCACCCGCTCCTCGGCCTCCAACACCCCCTGCCCCAGGCATGGAGCAGCCCGACGGCTGGGTTGTACTGGGAGCGCAGCCTGTCCACGGCACCTTCCCCAGCCCGGGGAGGCTGGCAGCGCTGAGGCACAAGGCTGTGCCCCTTGGGGCGGGGGGACCGAGGGGACCTCACCTGCCCAGTCCCTCTAACCACTGCCACCCTCTTTGGCTGGAGGAAACTGCACACCACCTACTTCAGCAATAAAGCCAAAATCTCATTAACTGTGCATTTTAGTGTGCCACCTAAATCTGGCACCCACCACTGCGGTTTGGGACCGGCAGAATTAGCTCAAGGAGAGGAGGGGACATGGGCCTGGCGTCAGCGCTGCCGAGGAGCCTGGGGGACCTGGCGCTGCCGGCAGCAGGACGGCCCCAGGCACACAGACAGCGTGAGACAACAGGGAGAGGAGCAGCACCACCCACCATGCAAAAAGGAAAGCAGGCACCAGGGTGCAGTAGTGGGGGCTTCACTCACTGACATGGCCCCAGCCAAACTGCGTAAAGGAGGAAGGGGGATGTCAACAACCCCTTCCTACACCCCATCACCAGCGGTGGGACCAGGGCTGTGGGCGCAAGAGCAGCTTCTTCCCGTTTAAACTCAGAGAACAGAAGGCAGCAGCAGATGCAACTGGCTTTCTAAAGGCTGCTGGGCACTGCCCAGGACCGAGGGGCTGTCGGAGCCCACAGCCCGCAGTTTCAACTCCAGCGCAGTTCACAGCTGCAAACTCTGAGCCTGCTGGACCTTCACATGGGCTGCCAAAGCCAGAGCCCAGCCGGGGTCTCTTCCAGACCACCCTACTGACCAGGACAGGCAGGAGCTGCTCCTCAGCTCCGCAGGCACCTCCATCTGGGCAACACGCCTGACAGTGGGACTCCAACTAAGGCTGCCTTCCAGCACGAGGCCAGGCAGCCGCTGAGTAGAGCGCTCTTCATGGAGAGACACCTTCACCGAGCTGGGAACCTGTGGGTGCTCAGGGGTCCCTGCTCACACTGCGGCAACCTCCACCAGCAACAGCTTGGCAGCAGCACGTGCACCTCCTGCAGCAAGCAAGCGCCTCCTCGTTTGTGGTCATCTTGGATAATGAAAGTACTTGTGGGAAAATTTTACACTGAGAAAATGGGGTTTGGCATTCTGGGTCTGAAGGGGTGCATGGCTTTATTTGGTTTTTCATTTGTTTGGGTTTTTTGTTGTTGTTTAGGTTTTTTACATTTTCATGATAATTTATCAGATAGCCAAAAAGCCAATACTCTATAAAAAAAATAAATATGACAATTTGGCTAAAAGACCTGAACTAGCTTAGAGGCTAGTAACATCCAAAATACCCAAAAAAGGGTAAGAAATGGGAAAAAAGAGGAGGAAACAGATGTCAGTAAGATCTTGAATGCAGGAAGTATCAAAAATTGGTATAGGAAGCTGAAGACTTTAGGAAAAAAAAAGTTTTTCAACAATGCTAAGTACAACAGGAAGCAGCTTTGCAAAATATGGTACCTCCACACAGCTCCTGCAGGACAGACACAGCAAAAAATCACTGCAGCAGGTACCAGAGAGCAGAAGTGGTCCGTCAGTCCTCACACCGATGTCATTAAAGGAGCAGACTGAAATACTCGTAGAGAGTGAACACAGACAAATGCATAATTTCAAAACCATTAGCAAAAAAAAGTCATTAAAACAATATAATTTTAAATTAAAAGGCAGAAACAACTTGAATGTAATGGTCTTAGAAAGAGCAAGTTCACAGAAAGGATCACTTTCCTGCTTATGCTAATTTTTAATAAATACTGAAATAATGGAGATATTCAGGAATGACTGAAACAGAGTGAAGTTACCTCAGTATCCAGAAAAGAAACCACAGACTCCCCCAGGTAACAATCAGCTACCTGGCTTGACATCAATCCCCTACAAAGTAAGGGGAAGGATTAAACGGAACTGATTTTTTTAAAACAGAAATTCAAAGTTTTAGGTCCGATTTCATTCTTCCAGGTGTTTAAAGTGTTGCTGATAAAGACAATTCTGTCTATATTTTCATGAAGATGTGACTTATTACCATACAATATTCCTATTATAAATTAACACTTTGCAAAGTCATTAACGATAAATGCAGTAAGAACTGGCTAAATGACTAGTCTCAGAAAACAGCCAGAAAGACTTTATGCTAATGGGTAAGAGGATAACTAGTGACACTTTGAAGCCATCCCAGTGATGAGGGATTTCCCAGACAACTGGGAAAATGCTCTTGCTATGCCCGTCTCCAAGACACACAAGGTGGCAAATGCCAGAAACGCCAGGACAGCCAGCTCCACCCCAGCCCCAGCAAGGACCATGGAGCACGTCCTTTTGGAAGCCATTTCCAAACACGTGAGGAACAAGTGGGTAACCAGGAACCATCGCTATGGATTTACCATGGCAGATCATCCACGATCAACCTGACTGCCTCACAAAATGGCTGGGCTGAGGAAACATGGGCTGGACAACCAGAGTAAGGATGGGCAGAAACTGCCTGCACCACCAGGCTGAGGGCAGCCATCAATGGCTCAATAACCAGCTGCCAGCCAGCAACAAGCAGAGTAGCCCGTGGTTCAATACTGGGCCGATATCATGCCATACCTTCATCGACCACCTATGTAATGACAGAGTGCACCCCCAGCAATCTGCAAATAATGCTAACCCAGGAGGGGGCAGGTGGATATGTCGAACAACAGAGCTCTAATGCACAAGTACCATGATAAACTTGGACTGGGTGATGGGAAGCCTCATGAAATTCAGTATGGAGACATGCAGATGTCTGTGTTTGGGGCAGAAGGACTCCTGTGTGGCAGTGCCAGCAGCTGGGAAGCTGCTGGCTGAGAGCAGCCTGCTGGAGAAGAACCTGGGGTCAAGGCACACACCAGGTTGAGTACAAGCCAACAGCGTGTGCTCATGGTGAAGAAGGCAGGCTGCATCCTGAGTCACGTCAGGAGAAGCATGGTCAGCGGATTGAAGGAGTCTATCATGTCTCTCTACTCAACACTGATGAGGCTGCACCAGTTTGGGGCTCCCCAGTTCAAGAGGGATGTTGAAAAACTGGTGAAGGCCCAACAGATGGCTACCAAGCAGCGAGGGGCTTGATCTACATGGTGACACTGAGGAGATGGGCTTCCTCAGTTTGGCAAAGAGGCAAAGGGGCAATCTAATAGTGGCCTTCAGCTACATGACAGATGTAGTTGAACCCTTCTCAGCAACAGCAGACAATGCAACAAGAGCCACGTGTCATGGCTTTGGACCACAGAAACGAAGTATCAGAAAAAACTTCTCCACTAAGGGAATAGCACCTGCAGAGACATGGTATAATTTCCATTCTAAAGAGTTTTCTAGACTCAGCCAGAGAAAGCCACAGCCAACCCGATCTAGTGTTGGTGAGAGTCTGACTTTGAGTAGGCTGGACTGGAGATTTCCAGAGATCCAAACAACACTTCTCTGATGCTATGAACGAATCAGTAGCAGACCTGATGCTATTCAATGCTTTCTCTATGCGATGCAATAATGCAAGCAAAAGTAAGATCACGGTTGAGAAACATCTGGTTGATGCTGTAACTTGGAGAATCTAGGACTAGGACGTGACTGAGTGATCTGAATGACTTTGCAGGCTGAGCCCATTCAGCTAAAGCACCTTTTTGTACTGCCCAGTGCAAGGTGTTTTGACCAAGGATTACCAGCCATCCCTGTAGGATGTGGGCTCAAATCCTGGGAAAGGTTCAAAGGTCCGAGCAGATGAGCAGTTCATCATTAGTCCTCAATGCAATGCTGAAGCAAAAGAGCTAAATGATCCTCTCTAAAAAGAACAGTCAATAGAGAAAGGAGATGGATTTACAGTAAATATAACTATGGTTGAGTCAAATAACAGCATGCTGCCTATAGTCTGATTTTTTTTTTTTTATTTTAAGTATACTGGGTAACGAAGAGCTATAAAAATTCTTTGAAGGCCACAATAAACGAACTCACAAAGAGACATTTAACGAGCATTATGCGATTAACTGTCCAAAAAGAACATTAAGAGATAATTGATTATAAAGTAGAAGTAAACTTTTCACAGAATAATGTTCAGGTAACAAAGTTTTATTTAGTCCAATCTAAAGAAAGAAGTAAAAAAACCCGGAACTTTAAACCAGATGAATGCAAATCAGAAATTAAATGCTAACTATTAGTAGCTAGAGGAATTAACAACTGGAACAACCAACTGAAGAAAACAGTGGATTGGGCACCGTTGCAACATGTTGCCCAGGGAGGGTGTGGAACCCCCATCCCTGGAGGTTTTCAAGACCTTTTCAGCTGGACAAAGCCCTTCGCAACCTGCTTGGATGGCAATGCTGACCTCGCATCGAGCGGGACATTGCACTAGAGACCCCCAAAGGTCCCTTCCAACAGGGATGGTTCTGCCATTCTCCACCTCTTGATGTTTTTCAGACTGACCTACACGTTTGTCCGGGAAATGCTTCAGCCAAACAATTTATTAAGCTAAACAGTGGGGTAATAATGTGAGTTTTATTAGTTCACAATACACAGCAAAATAATTGAACAGACACTCCAGTGTCAAATTCTGTGTTTAAAAAACAAAAGCCACAAAACCCAGGTGACTAAGCTCAACATACTTTTAGGCATTTTTCTCCTCACAAGAGGAATATACTTTAGTCTCACCCCTCTCACCCTCTGCCTCTCACCATCACAATTTCCTCATGCTGTTCCATCACAAGCTCACCGAATGTCTCACTGCAGCCACACTGCGCAATCCTCTCTCCAACAACCCACTTTCAAGCCTGGGCTCCCGAGCAGAAGGGGTTGGGCAGATTCTCCCACACCCATTTCTTACTTGCACCAAGCCACATGCCATTTTGTCCTCCAATTTTATCTTAGACTCCTCCATCTTAATTTCCATGTCTTACAGTCTACCAAAGCATCCTTCACCAAATCCTCTGCTGTCGGGAGGAGGCAGAGTGGAAAAAAGACTGTCTACAAGTTCTTATGATGTATCGGAGGAAGGACAGCAAACTATAAACAAGAGACTCCACCAAAGCAATGTTACTAAACTCCATTTAGATCTTGCCTATGAAGGCAAATCCACAAGGGGTGTGGGGGGGGAGAGATTACAGAAAGCTGGCAGGTCCTCAAAGCAATGGTGCTAATGGCACAAACAGAAATTATCCCGGTGCAAATGAATAACAAGTGTGATAGGAGACCAACTTGGCTAACTCACATGAGCTCCTTATTGGTCTGAGGCACAGAAAGGCATGCATGTGGAAAGTGGAAATTAGGTCAGATTAATAAGGATAAATACAAAAAAGTGGCATCAGCACCACAGACTGAACTCAAAACAGCTACGCAAAGAGTAAGAGGCGACCAGCAACAAACAGCAAAGACAAGAAGCAATTCTCATGTACATTAGTGATCAACGTAACAACATGAAAAAGATCGATCTGTTACTCAGTGAACAGAAAAAGCAATTGAGAAGTGACACTGAGGACAAAGTGTTTTATGCCTTTTTGCGTAAGTCTTCACTATAAACAGCAAAGAGGTGTCTAGCACAAAAAGTAGTGGCCAAAGAATATACCTAAACTTTCAGTAAAAAAATGCAATGTCAGATTTTGATTAACTTGACCATGGAATGCTTAATTGTCTGGAGCAACCTCGGAAGAGCTCAAGCCCTGAGAGCTCTCGGCTGATGGTAGGCAACTGCACTGAAAAAGGCAAGAGTAGCACCCACCTTTAAAAACAAACAGAGAAGCTAAGAACTCACAGATCACTCTGATTCAAAACATTAAAAAAAGCAACAACAGCAAAACCTCTAAGTCCCTGGAAGACAAGGCAAGCATTAGTACATACAGATTTATTAAGAACAAATGGTGTCTAACCAATGTCAGTTCCTTCCGCAATGGGGTAACAGACCTTCAGCACAGCAGAGAAGCAGATGTTAAGCATCATACATTAAGTAATGTTTCCGACTGTTTCACATGGTATTTTCAAAATTAAAGGAAGGATAAACCTACTATAGGCTCAGAACAACACTGATAAATATTCTCAGAATAGTTAACAAATCAAAGAAAACCATCCAAATTGAAACGAGTATCAACTTGGATTGAGCAAGGTTTCTCCTAGGTTCAGCTCTGTTCCATATTCTTATTAACCAACCAGATGATGGAAGAAAGTATGCTTATTAAAATTGCAGGTGGCATGAAACTAAGAGTGACTGCAAGGATCAGAATCCTAAATGGCTTTGTCAAATTGGAGAAATTGTCTAAAAAGGATTCCATTCCAAAGGGGCAGTTATGAGGGTCTATACTTATGCAGCATTATAATCATTTGCCCAAGAACAGGACAGAGAGCTGTAGAATAGTTAGCAACTCTTCAGAAAAGGATCTGGGGGTCAAAGTGGATCACAAACCAACAGGAGTCAGCAATACTGTATTTCTGAGAAAAGGCAACCACCGTGTTGAATCATATGAACAGAGACAAGCCTGCAGAAGAAGTCCTGCTTTGTGCTTTTTCCAGCACTGGCCGTGTGCTGCATGCAGCCTTGGGTACCACTTCTCAAGGGGGACATGATCAAGGGGAGAGAGTCCAGAGGAGCATGAAGATGAACAGAGGACCAGAAAATATCACAGACAAAGACCTGAAGTTATTAAGCCTAAAGAAGAGGATTCTGCTACAGTTTTCAAGTATGGAAAGAGGCTGCTGCAAAAAGGAACGATGTGTTCTCTTTGTCCTCAGTAAGTGGCTGAAATTGGGAGCAAAAAAGATTCAGGTTAAACTTTCTAAGGAAAAGAACAGTTAAACACTGGAAGAGATTTCACAGAATCCTAGAATGGTTTGGGTTGGAAGGGACCTTCAAAGATCATCCAGTCCAAGCCCCCTGCCGTAGGCAGGGACATCTTTCACTAGATCAGGTTGCTCAAAGCCCCGTCCAACCTGACCTTGAACACTTCCAGGGATGGGGCATCCACAGCTTCTCCGGACAATCTGTTCCAGTATCTCGCCACCCTCTTCGTACAACATTTCTTCCTTATGTCCAATCTAAACCTACCATCTTTCAGCTTAAAACTGTTGCCCCCTTATCCTGTCACTACAGGCCCTACTAAAAAGTCTGTCCCCATCTTCCTTATAAGCCCCCTTTAAGTACTGAAAGGCCGCGATAAGGTCTCCCCGGAGCCTTCTCTTCTCCAGGCTGAACAACCCCAACTCTCTCAGCCTGTCCTCACAGGAGAGGTGTTCCAGCCCTCGGATCATTTTCGTGGCCTCCTCTGGACCCGCTCCAACAGGTCCATGTCTGTCTTGCACTGTGGACCCCAGAGCTGGACGCAGTGCTCCAGGTGGGGTCTCACAAGAGCAGAGGAGAGAGGAAGAATCCCCTCCCTCGACCTGCTGGCCACACTTATTTTGATGCAGCCCAGGATACGGTTGGCTTTCTGGGCTGCAAGTGCACATTGCTGGCTCATGTCCAGCTTTTCATCTACCGATATCCCCAAGCCCTTCTCCGCAGAGCTGCTCTTAATCCATCCATCCCCAGCCTGTACTGTTACTGGTGATTGCCCTGACCCACGTGCAGGACCATGCACTTGGCCTTGTTGAACTTCATGAGGTTGACGTGGGCCCACTCCTCCAGCCTCTCAGGGTCCCTCTGGATGGCATCCCTTCCCTCTAGCCTATCAACTGCACCACTCGGCTTGATGTCATCTGCAAACATGCTGAGGGTGCACTCAATCCCACTATCTACGTCATTAATAAAGATATTAAATAGTAATGGTCCCAGTACGGACCCTGGAGGAATGCCACTTGTTACTGGTTTCCATTTGGACATTGAGCCGTCAACTGTAACTCTTTGGCCATCCAGCCAATTCCTTACCCACCTAATAGTCCATCCATCAAATCCATCTCTCTCCAGTCTCCTGGGAAGGCTTCAGATGTACTGTCACTGTCAGTCTTTTAAAAGCTGATATAAATAGACAAACATTTCTCAGGAAGGACAGACATCTTGACCCTAGGCAGGAAGGTGGGTAAATGATCTCCCATTGCCCTTTCCCATTGCACCGGGGGATTGCACAAGGTTGTTCCTGCCTCACGTGCAAATTCTGGGCTCTTCTGGACCCTGCCAGCTACCCCTTCAGGAACCTAACTGACCAAAACACCTTGTCCTCGTTGGTCCCAGCAATTCTTTTATTCTCTGGTTCTCCTGCCAGTTCTCTACTGCTTCTTTCACCAGCCTCAAAAAGATCATACTCACCCCCCATCCTCAGTTTTTCTGTTTTTCAGGTGTCTCACATGGCTCTGCCCATAGCACGTTCTTTTCTCCCTTCATGCTTCTTCTAGCTAGCCTTATGTTTTAATTTAATACCATCTCTCAGCTCTGTGTTGATGATTCATAGTTCTGCCTTTCTATTCCTGGACTGTCTCCTGTCCAAAATGAAGTCTCAGCTTATTTTCCCCTCCAGCATTTCTAGTGTGTACCCACAAGCCCAAGCTCAACATGATTAAAGAGAGCTGTTACTAATCCCAGCTTTGTCCCCTCTTCCCCCAAGCCCTTGCTGCTCAATGCCTGGGGACATCACTTAGATCCTGTCTGTGAGTTAAGGGATTCAGACAGGGAACAGAGTTCATAGACCTAACTCTCCTCTTCTCTCCATATCCTGGTTGTCCCTAAATCCCTACAGAGCTACACAAGTTACAGTCCCTGAAATACAGCCTTTATCACCTGGCCACACAGTCAAAGACCCCAGGCTTCCACTCTACATCAATCACTATTGCACCCTTCCCCCCAAAATTGTCTATAACGCATAAAATCATGCCTCATCTATATTCAGTCAGAATGCTGCTGCTAAAATTATTTTCCTAACCTCCCTTTCTTAAGCAGGCCAACCCTCCCTTTGAATCCCCCCTCCAGGTCCTCCTCTTCTGTCACGTCAACTGCAAGCTGCTTGTCTTCACCCTCCCAAACTACTCATACGTTAACAACAATCCTTCCTTCGCTGCTGAAGAGCTGACTCTTCTCCCTCCCAAACTATGACAGCAATCTCCACTTCCCAGCTGCTAAATTTCAAGCAAACACCTCTCTATTTTCTCCCATTGGTACTTCATGTTTGAAAAGAGCTCTCTGTAAACAACCTGAAATCTGTTTTATTGTCCTCTTTCAAATTGCTCCTTAAAGCTCTCCTGTGCCTCTGTACTCACCAGAAACATCAAAAACAACACAGGTTAGATGACTGCCATGTTAAGTCCATGTCCACGATGCAGCCCATGCTGTCCCACTGTCTGCGCGCTCCCCACTTGCTCATCGGCATCTGCCTCTCATTTTTAAATAAACTACAAGACCTCTGTGGCAGGACTCTCTTTGTCCTGTGTTTTCACAGCATCTTCTGCAGGAGGAACCTGATCAGATAAGGCTCCAAGGTGTGACTGCAATGGAAAAACCAGTAACAGAAGAAGCAGACTCACACCTAACTGTTCCCAAACAGAAGTGCTATAGTGCTTTCAACCCTGCAGCACCCATCACCTGCGGGGGACACCACCATCCTTGGCCACCCACCCACCGGCCAGCAGCACGGCTTCGTTCACACATCTGCGCTCCATTCACCTCCATTCATTCATCTGGAGACTGGGGAAGGGACGTGCACTCGCTAGAGGCTGATCTGAAGGTCAAAACCCTTTTCATTAAGCACAGGAGTCACTGCTGGGCTAAACATCAAAAGCTGTCCAAAAAACAACAGCAGGAGGCAAGTGAGCAAAAAACATGCTACAGGGAGCAAGTGTCAGGGGCTGACAGCCCATGTTATCCATTGCAGCAAGTTGAGACATGAGATGACGAACCCGAAGCCGGTGGCTCCCAACCCTCCAGGACTACAGCATCAGCAGGACACCACCAGGATTTTGGACACAGCAGCTAGCAACCAATTAGCTGTAACTGAGGCGCAGTGCCCTCGATGACTGAGTGGATTTCATCACCACACAGATCACATGGAAAGAACAAGATCTCACACATAACCCCAGGCAAGAGCTTCCAGAGTGACTCACGCAAGCCAGAGGTTCCAGTGCCGAGATGCAGCCCCACGGCAGCGAGCAACTGAGGACAGATGCAAACATCCCTTTCCCTCCATGTGGCACAAGCTGGGTCGCTCTGCTCTGTCTAGGTATCTATTTTCTTGGGATTTGTAGGAGTTCAGAAACAGCAGGGGTTTGCCAGGTTTGGATGAAACTGGACAGCAGGTCTGAAAGTTACTGGGGCAGGAGAGGCAAGTAGACACAGAAGAACAGGTCTTAATCATACGACCCTCCTTTCAATAGGGAAGCAGGCTAAAATTATCTTTATTTTTAGCCTTCCTGCCTCAGAAGACTCCTTGCTCTCACTACAACACTTCAGAAAATCCACCTGAATAGGCACACCCCAGCTTCAGAGCTGCTAGTGATGCCCAGAGCATTGAAGGAGGAGGCAGAAGGAAATAAGACCACAGTTGCCTTTTTCATGCAGGGCACTGTAGGCAGAAATAAAATGGATGCAGTTTGTTCACTCCGTACAGCTGCCATACAGGAGGCTCTGACTCGCAGAAAGTCCTGGAGGAGGATTTAAAAAAAATCAGACACCAAAATAGGAAGGTAGGATCACAAAGAGAAAAGGACTCCTTCTGCCCAGCGAGGGCTGCAATAGAAGCACGATGGTATTAGTGAGGTGCTTGTCAAGGTTAAAAGCTCTGATCATAGGCATGTTGCTGGGGCAACTCTTGTATCCCTCAATTTCTAGCAGTTAGGCTTTAGTATTAGCCCTTCAGCCCATTGCTGCTTCTTTGGAACTCATGGCCATTGCCCACACCCCTCTTGCATTCACCACCAGCTAAGAGTGTGACTGGGATTTTAGTTCAAGGGCTGCCACCCCATTGCCCAGGGGCACCAGGAACACCCAGTCTTCCCCAGGGTCTACTTGTGATGAGGACAGAAGGTGGGACCCATTTCACATCAGCCAGCCCATCTGGAAACACAGTATAAGGTCCAGTTCAGACATAATTTAAACCCAGTTTGGCCACCCAAATTAACCAAAAGTCCTATCACCAGCTTTGAACAGCCAGCCTGGATGCACAAATGCTTTTAATCCTCATCTTGGTGAAACTCCAGAGGAGACGAGAGCCCAGCGCTGCCCAAGACTCAAAGGTCTCTGCACAGAAAGCAGACATGCTCCGTCAGGAGCTCTAGGAAACCTCCTGAAAGTGGATGGCAAGATCAGCTATTCACAGACCAATTGCCAAAAACTAACCACACTCGAATTTCTCCTACTGGGTCCTCACCAGGCAAAGCCCCAGCCACTCCAGCCCAAGCACAGAAGGAAAGCACAAGCAACAGTCCCGGCCACAAACCGAGGTCTCGCCCTGCACCGAACGCAGAGGCAGCTCCCAGGGACAGGGTCGCCACAGCTCTCTCTATTCCGACAGAGGCCCAGGCAGCTGCCAGTCAGCGGGACATCGCTGCTTGGAGTGCCAGTCAGGTATAGAACTGTCCCTAAACAAGCAAAAGACTCTGTGCAACCAAACTGTGAAACTCCCTGCTGGGAGAAATCGTGAGAGCTACAAGTTTACATTGGGTCAAGGCAGACTGAACAAGCCAAGGGAAGAGAGCCACCAAGGACTAAACAACACACAGAAACCACACCAAGCTCAGGAAGAGATGCCGACGTCTGGCAAAACACTCCAAGACAGCATCCCTTAAACAGGCTCTGGTTCCTACACTCCTCCCCAGGCATTTGGCTTGTGCTGCCGTCACGGTCAGGATATTTAGTAAGCTGTCTCACACAAGCTCAGAATCAGCAAAATATAGCTCCATTTTGCCTTCCCCCCCAGCCCTGACTATGCATTGCCACCTCCTCGCCTGTGCCCACATTCACAGTCATGCGATCACACCGTGAGCCCGGTGAGCAACTGAAAACTGATCCAACCAAACCCCAGTGCAAGGCTCAGTTTCTAACAGAGCTGATCCAGCTCACTATGCAGCAACAAGCGCTGGCAAAAGGGAGGGCAGGCAAGGAGCTGCCAGGTGGGAAGAGCCGCATTGTCCCTTCTAGCAGCAATCACACTTGTGTTGGATTGAGGTAACTGTGAAACCGTAGCCACAGAAATCTCCAATGCTCTCACTGAGGGCACATCCAAATCCCATTCTTTCCCTGCGGCGTACCTCCACGTCCCCACCTTTTCTTCTTTAACCACAATGTCAGAGTTCTTGCCCCCGCAGTGCCAGAAACCTTCTCTTCCCTCGCCACGGCACCTGCAGCTTTATCCTACTCAGTCTTCAGCTATCAAGATCATCCTCCAGTCTTCCTGCTCCGGCTTCATCATCTCTCCCAACTCCTGTTGATCACAGCATCAAGCAATTTCTTTTTCTGATATTCGGACTCTTCCACAAGACCTTGTTCTTGAGTTGTAAGCTCTACAAGGTAAGCACTGCATCTGGCAAAGGTGGCTCCAGATGATTTGGGCCACAATATAAAACTTCATAAAAATAGTGGATGTATTTGTCCAAGCGTGCTAGGACAAATTTTTGTCTAATTTGTCTATCTGTCCAAGGCCTCCTTCAGCCGTGTTTCTGCTCTGCCCATCACTCCCACGGGGCCAAGGTCTCCCCTCGCACCAGGACCTGCTCTGGGACTCTCCCCATGCAGACCTTTCTGCTTGTGCCACTCACACCAGGCATCGGCTCTGGGAGATGCCGAGCAGTGTCAGCCCTGCCGACTCCTCTGCCAGGCAAAGGACACACACTGTGTTAGAGAACCCAGGGCTTTTCCCTGCTAGCACGTAAGGCAGCTCGAAAAGCACTTCCAAATACCCTCAGGAGTCTCTCCTGGGAGTCTTTGCCCTGAGACCCCAGCACCCCCCATCCAAACAAAACAGAGCATGTGATCAGAACATTTGCCCGATCTCTCATTTTTGTGTTCTTTTAACCACCTTTGCACTTAATTTCCAGCAAAGCTCGAGACTACGGTGACAGAAGAGTGCTGCCCCAATCCAGCACACAGAAGGGGCAGCACCGCAGAAGACATGGAGCCACCCGGAATGCCCGGCTCCAGCCCCGGGAGCAGAGATGCACTGACAGCTCTGAAGTTTGCTGCTCTTGGAGGAGACCAAGCACAGCTCCTCCCACCGCACCCTGCCACTGTTCCCTGTGGTTTCCAAGCCTTGGGGAACTTACAGGCACACACATAAACAGGGCAATTCTGCAGAGGTCATGGAATTAGCAGGAAAAAGCTAGCTAAGCAGAACACACTCCTTCCCAAAGGGTGTAATTTACTTGAGGCTGATTCAGCTGAGCAAGGACATGCCGGCGAACCCTGCGCGCGGCCTGGCAGCACGGGGCTCCCCAGAACCGAGGCAGGATGCTGGGAGGACTCCAGTGAGCTTCGTTCTTATCTTCCTCAAGAAGATACTGCATCAATGGCAACTCCTGCCTCAGATTTTGCTTTGTGAATCAGAGCATCAGGAACCAGTTTCAAAAGACATTGGAAAAGGATGCAGAATAGAGCTGTAAAACTTATGCTGGAACTAAATAAAATTACAAGGTTCAGCCAGTTTAACTCATCAGAAAAAGCGACAGACAAGTGACCTCATTAATTGGTACAAGCGGCTTTAAACACAAAAATACCCAGTATCAGAGGACTACTTACTCTTAGAGAGAAATGAAAAAAAAATAATATCCAGGATGTTGGAGATGCCTGTTGAAAAAATTACGCTAATTATTAACAGTGAGATGGCTAATAATGGAGAAAAACTCCTAAGGCAGCAAGGCCCTAGACTGTAACTGTATCTCAAAGATATGCCTTAACCAGATGCCTTACATTTAGCTGATTGGGAAAAGGCTAAAATCCTGGGATGAAAGTGTTCATACCAAGTGACCCAACAGTCCATTCTGGTCTTAAACCCAGCAAAACAGCTGGGACCTGGAACAATGCAAAGCCAACATTCAAAGGTAATTCCTGCCCAGAAAAAGCCAGATGCAGAGCCACAGTTAATCACCGGTCTGCTATTGGCAGATCATTCTCCAGGGCTTTTTTCATCCTGTGCCTCTGCGAGAGAAGCAACAGCTGAAAAATGTAGAGGAAAGCTTTTCCAAACTAATCCTGCTTCTTAAAATGCAGAAAGGAACCAAAACGATTTTAGAAGCGTGTTGGAGGGGTGTGAAAGGACAATAAAGGGAAAAACACACACTCCAGTTAAAACTCTGACTACCCTCATTCAAACAGAGAGATTCTTGCTCCTGCTAACTGGCCACCAAGTCCTCTCACCATGGCTGACAACTTTCTCCAAGCTTTTCCTGAGAGCTGAGCCTTTACGTGGGCTGCAAGACATGTGCACAACAGCTAACGTCAGGAAAAAATTCCTATCATTTGACAAAAGCTCTGTTGAGGGATCTCACCTACTTCTCCTCATCTATCTTCCACCTCCTCCCTCCTGGCGTTCGCTACTTTACGCACACAGAAGACCTCTGCGTAACCATCTTCTCAGCCCCTCACCACGATCCTCCTTCCGTATCTCCATCTTCCTGGCTCGCTCTCTCCTGTGTGTCAGCGGATCCACGCTGGCTCCTGTTGCCCCATGCAACTTGCAGTCCCCATCCTGCATGTCCCTCAGGTAATTCTCTGCACCGTTGGCATCGCTCTCCCTGCCTAGAACCTGAGTTTTGGTCACGTCTGAAAATTCACTTCTATGAAAGAAATTAGTACTGTGTAATTACTGTTCTAATTACAAATTCTATTAATATATTTCTGTCTATAGTCTGTTCCAGAGTAACATAGTTAGAGGTCACATTTATTACAAGCAGGGGTTGTACCAACCTCAGAACTAAAGTTGTGTATCGTTTTGCTTTATGCATATATAAAAGCTTTTATAGAGCTCGGCAGCTTGCAGCAGTCTCTGAAATTTGGCAAAGAAACAAGCCTGGGATGCGGGAAACACTTTTTGCTAGCCATAGTTAGAGGTCACATTTATTACAAGCAGGGGTTGTACCAACCTCAGAACTAAAGTTGTGTATCGTTTTGCTTTATGCATATATAAAAGCTTTTATCGGCAGCGGCAGCTTGCAGCAGTCTCTGAAATTTGGCAAAGAAACAGGATGCGGGAAACACTTTTTGCTAGCCCCCTGAAAATCTGTCCAAATTTGGGGCTGGAAAACTTGCAGCAGTCTCTGAAATTTGGCAAAGAAACAAGCCTGGGATGCGGGAAACACTTTTTGCTAGCCCCCTGAAAATCTGTCCAAATTTGGCGGTTAGAAACTACTGAAAAGCACCGGGTCCTGCCTGTGATTCAGCTGATGCTGGCGACCAGCCAAACCCACTGCCTTCCCCAGCCCCGAGTGCCCAACAGCCCCCTCCTGCCACAGCCTCTAAACGAAGCTCCAGCTACAAACAGGAGACCAAAATAAAGCAGATTTCCCTTTCCTCCCACAGCGACACTCTGAACAACACCTCCGTTTGGGCCCAGGAGAGGCTGACCAGTGAGCAGCCGCAGGCTCCATCCACACACGGTTTTCTCCCCGTTGTTGACTCCAAACTCTTCTCGTTCCTCCTCGGGAAAAGGCTCCTTCCCCCCGACCCAGCAGGGCTACCAGGGCTCCCGGCTGCAGCAGCCTACCCAACACCCGCTTTATCTCCCTCCTTGGCAATGCTGTCTGCAGCACGAGCCACAAAACCACAAGGTTTCTGTACAACACCCCTTCTGCTAACGCCTCCCTCTCCTACCCGCCAACACTGCTCTGAAGGTGAGAACCTGCACTGAAGCAATGGCAACCCTGGTTCTGGCCAGAGGGTGGACAGCTCGGGCACACCGCTACCGCTGCAGAAAGGAACTGGCCCCTGCCTTTTTCCCTTTTAAAAATGAAGGAATTGCCTGCAGAAAAAGAATCTGGTAAGAGGATGTGAGCAAGTCTTGCAATATCCAGCACTCAGTGTTAGGAAGTTGAATTTGGGATTTCACTGGCAACTTCCATAACAGATTTTAGGACCAGAAGCAGTCGTTACGGTCACAGAATCTGATCTTCGGGTCAAGAACATAAACAATCCAACAAACAAAAACCCTCTTCCAGCAATTTCTGTATCAAGCCCAAAACACGCAGTTTAGAAGGATATTCCCTTCCAGACTCAGGCACTTCAAGAAATTATAACATCTCCAGCAAAACTCTTCCAGTGGTTAATTACCCCCACCGTTAATTCAGTCTCTCACATATACTTGGTAACGTATTGCATGTAACTGCGTAATCACAGCACATTTTTCACCAGGATCATGATTTAACCCAGTGCCTAGCAGGTAAGCGGGGAATGCAGCCAACACCAGGAAATCTGTAGGATTCCTGCTCCGCCAAATCTGCAGCTGGCAAGAAAGGAGGGAGGAGGCGGGGAAGGACCAGAAGAGACAGGACGGGTCTGTGGTTGGAGGAGGCAAAGCCCCTGAGGACACCTGGCCTCCAGCCCCATCACACAGCCCTGCGTGACACCAAGCAAGCCGTGCCATGGCCGCCTGCTAGTGTGCTGGTCACTCTTCACACCTCATCTTTGGGTTAAACGAGACAGCTGCCATCCAGCCTCAGGAAGCCCTGACCGTTTGCAGCTGCGTGTGAAAGAATTTTTTTCTCACACCTTCCTTTGAGCAGCAGGAGAAAACATGCACCACGAGTGAAGTTGCTAAGAGACGCACCTAAATGCCAGCGTGCTCACCATCAGCTTACACATGTTCAGATGGAGCAGGACAAGGCACAGGTGGGCAGCAGCAGGCGAGGGACACATGCACCCAACACCCAGGGGAGTGGTGGGAGCAGCTCTACATCCCTGCAGGGAGGGAGACGAGATGCGAGGGGCAGGGACACAGGGAGCCCGTGAGGGTTGGTCACCCGCATTCTGCCTGCAGAGATGGCCCCATGAGCAACTCAGGAGTAACACCCAGGTTTCGTACAGCAGTATTTCAGTTGGTAGCTTCCCTGTCCCACAACACGGGAATCACAAGCAGGATCAGACCACATCATCACAGTTACTGGTCCCTCGGGTCTTCCACTGCAGCCGGCATCAGAGGCACAAACAAGGAAGAGCTGCAGGAACCCCATGGGAATGGATGTGAGATGGTCTTACCCCACCAGGACCATCCTGACCTCTGCAGCTGGAGACCGGCTGGAGCCTCGACACAGAGGGCTAAGGCACTGCCATGGCCTGTGCCAGTCCTGTGCACTCCCACTGATCTCCAGTACAAATCCCTTCCCTCTTCACCTCATTAAATGCCATTAATTCAATGGCTTTCTGTGGCAGGAGACCTCACAGAGCAGTCACAGAAATGGAAAAAAGCCCCCTCCTTTTATTGGTTTTGCATTTGCTCCATTCTGATCCCACTGAGTGTCCTTTGTCCTTGCACCGCAAGACAGATGAAACAAATTCTTGAATTTACATTCCCTCGACCATGCAATCTTTTAGACTCTTGTTACAGTGCCTCTTACTTTTCTTCTTTCCGAAGAAACAATCCCAAAGACTGAAGCGGGATGCAGGCATCTTGAGAAGAGCTCCAGGGAAGCTGTCTGGCCCAGACTGCCACCCCCGTGCAGCGTCACCTGCCACAGAGGCCGGTACCATGCTGCTCCCTGCCTGCACCCACTACAGCGGGGCCACCGCTCTCCAAAACCAGTCCCGCGTGCCACTTGCGGTGACATTTCAGGCGTGCGTTAGTGGGAGCAGACCTGAGCACGCCGCCAAAATCGAGCGGAGACAACAAAAACGACAGCAGGGAAACAGCAACGCTCAACAAGCCATCAAACCGAATCAGGATTCCTTACACAGACCAAATGGCACCCATGGCCCCAAGGCTTTCTTTGCTAAAGGGCAAAGCCTTGCTGCAAAAATCTGAAGGTTTAGGACCACCAAAGCCAGAGGGACCTTTCGGTTGGGCTGCTGTGAGCCGCCTCCCAGCCTAACACCAGCCTCAGCACAGAGCTGTGAATCCTTCCCCTCGTCCATCCCTTCACTCGGCTCTATCTCAGCCTTTCCGTTGCGAGTTCCTTGGGCCAAGACTGCAGTTTTCTGCATTTTTAATTTTAACAGTCTTTGGCACATCATATACCCCACCGGATTTCGTTGCCCATCAATTCTAAGGACAGATCCCCTCTCATCCAGAGCTCGGCGCCCCAGGCTGCACCGCCCCGATGGGAAGGACGAAGGCGAGCGTCCTCCAGCCCTGCGCGGGCT
>NW_008795119.1:118319-123597 GCF_000699145.1 Aptenodytes forsteri | reverse complement strand
ACCCCTCACCCCTCGCCGTCCCGCCGGCTCGGCAGGGGTGCCCCCAGCACCACACGTGGCCCGGGACAGTTGTGCCACCTCCCCTCCCCACGCCCCCCCAGACCCCTCGGCAGTCCCATGAGACGCAGGGCCCATGCCCCCCAGCCCGGCCTCGGGACCCTCCCTGCTGCCAGCCCTGCCTCCTGACTATTTCGGAGGTAATTTCATCGTTCCACTTACCATGCCAAGGTCATTAATGAAGCTGTGAAACATGGCTGGTCCCAAGAGCTCACTGGATGATCACCAACCACTGCCCTACCGTGGTGGGGTCCCCTCTCGGGTCACCCCCTGCCCACAGGGCCTCGCTGCTGTCGCCTCACTTGCACGCCCAGTACAGGCTGCTTTGGCGAAGGCCGGTGTGGTGATGGCACTACAGGGGGGACTGTCACAGGGGGATGCTCAGAGACTGTGGGGCTGCCGTGGGCAGGACACAAGAGCAGTTGGTGGGTCCATCTATTGAAGCCGCAGGCGGTCGCACTGATCGGGCTCTCCACAGTCGCAACCATCACGCTGCCAGCCCCGTCGCTCCTGTTGGGCAGGGGCCAATAAAGCCCACCCTGGCTGTGCCCACCCCTAAAAACAGCCTGCGGGGGGTGATCATGAGAACAGAAAGGCTCCGGCAGGGCACCGTGCTGGCAGCACCACGGGCGTGTGCATCCCGGCCTGCAGGCAGCGTGAGAGCCAGCTGAGCTTGCTGCCCAGCCGAGCCGGGGAGATTGATGGAAACGAAAGAGCATCTTCCAAAAAACTGAGAAACGAAGAAAACAGGATCATAAGCCCGGGCAGATTAAATGAGAAAGTATAATAGGGAGATGAAGAAAGAACTGAAAAATGGCCAGCTGAGGGAATCAAGACCCCAGTGAATTTCTCCCTCGGTCCCACTGGGATCAAAGCCCCGTGGGGCAGTGATGCTTTGATGCCCGGGGGGCTCAGGGGGCGGCTGCAGAGCCAGGCCTGGGCTGTGCTGGGGGCAGATGGGGACTGGCTCCCACCCACCACCCTTCTCAGAGGTGGTGTTGGGAAAGGTTGGAGGAGGAGGAGAGATCTCTTGGGGGTTTCTAACCAGAAATGCCTCCCTGGGCTCAGGAATCCTCCAGGATGCAGGCAGCTGGGTGCTGGGGGAGTGTGGGTGGGAGAAGCACATCCCTGCTCTCTTTGTCTCCCTCTTTTGGCCTGCCAGAATTTCTTGAGAGTGCGGTCCCTGCAGCCTACACTGAGAGAAGGGGTTTATTAGAAAAAAACTTTTATGAGGGTTTTGTTGAAAGCTTTTAGAAAATCCACGTCTATTATAGCGCCTGGATCAGCCTCAGCTGTACACTCGTTGATGCTTTCCAAGACCTCTTAATGGATTTGTGAGTCATAAGTTTGCTTTACAAAAGCTGGTCTGGCTCTTCCCTGATATGTCAGATGTAACCACGTCTGCGTCTGTTCTGTACTACAGTTTCTGCTGATGTAGTGGGCACACAAGTTGCACACCCTGATCTGCAGTGCCCGGGCCATGCCCGGAGCCTTTTTTGAAGACTGTTTTTTTATTTGTGTCTTTCTGTTCTTGTTCACGGCAGCTAACTGAACCGGCTGGCTGCAGATGACACCGAGCAGTCCAAGGGTCCCCTGTCCAAATCCCTCTGGAGGTGCTGTATGGGTGCCCCTGCCCCTGTGAGCCTGTCCCTGACCAGTGAGTCTGTTTTCTGTGTCCTCTCCCACTGACACTTCAGTCTGAGACGTTTCCTTGGGTGTATTGACCATATAAAACGGCTTCACGCCCAGTGCCACCAAAGTGGTTGGGTTCGTTTCTTCAGAAAGCTCCTTCGGTATCATGTGCCGAGGGTTTCCCAGTCTACCTACATATGAAAAGAAAGAGCGATCTGGCAAGGTTGCCTTGCGGGTATCTCCCAGAAAACCACTTTGATGATTTTGTCTGTCCAGAACAACTGTCTTGGGCCCTTTCTCTTGGTCTCCTGTCTCCTCAGAGGGGAGGGCCAGTAGAAGGCTGCAGGTCCTGGATGTTTCTGAAACATGTTTGTGTGGTCCTGCACCATCACCCCATGAAGGCTCCTGGGCAAACGGCTGCGTTTTCATTAAGTTAACACCTGGAAAGCATGAGTTATTGCAGCCTGGGGAATTTCCAGAGGTCCATGGGGAGATTCCTATATTTCTGTAAGGTCTGTGGAGCCCAGGCAGCAGGATTAGTCTTTTTTAAAATAAATATACGTACATACATACACACACGTATATGTTTCAATATTTTCCGTTTCTTTCTTGGAGAAGGAACAAGAGAAAAAAAAATCCATTGCTTTCTGCTTTTCTCCTTATCTTTATGTACCAGCGGAGCACTGAAAGTGAACGTTATCCAAAGCTGCATGAAAAATGAAACCTGAAAAGATGAACCTAAGCAGCCACATTCATCCTGCAACCCACCGACACCAATGGGTCTAGTTAAGAAGCAGGCACCTCCTCAAGGCTACGGGGAGCTGCTCAGCCTGAAACTGCTGCCTTCAGATCTGGGGCAGAGCACCAATCAATATTACGGCTGTAGATCTCACACTGCCCCTCGATTTGCATTTGGCTTTTGAGGTCAAGATCGTGAGTGAACCCTGTGATTTGATGCTCTGAAATGGATGGGTGCTGGTATAATCCATGAGCGGTTGTCCTACAATTAGTGATCGTAATGGGATTGCAATCAATCCGGACAAATAGGTAATAATCCCAGCCAACAACAAGTTTATGTAGTGCTTCAAAAGGCTTAATTTCCTTGAACAGAGGAAAGTCAAGTAAAATCAGTGAAAAGGAAAGATTAGACTAAAAAATATTAATTTAAATGCAAACCCCAAGCAGAATTTCTTGGATGACCAAGAAAAAGGGACAGATTTGAAAATCCATCTTGAAAGGACTGGTGTCAGAAGTCTAATTTTGGATGTCTCATGTGATGGGCTGGTTTCAGGCAACATTTCCCTCTGCTCATCACAGTGGAGATGGGGGCTGTTCTGTGATAGCCAGATCGCTGAGGTCAGCGGAACATCTCCTGCCCGAGACACGGAATCACATCAAATTTATTTTCTTCCAGCTTTGCTCCATCATTTCCCCAATTAAAGTTAAATGCCAAAGATAACACCCACAGGCTCTGAGCATGGCATCAGTCAGGTGCCACTTTTCGCTGAACAACAGCTGCCCCGTACCCGGCGCCAGCGTCCCCTTCTCCATGGAGTTAGGGGACGCACCGACTCGAGGGCTGGGGATAGGCATTGCGGGATCCCGTTCTGGGCTTCACTGGCTGTAAAATTTCAACCAGTGACCTCTGTGGTGAGACCAGTAACTTCTTTTGACTAAGTACAGATGATGTTTGGCTAAAGCAGGAATTCCCTGGAGGTGCCTGGCCGAGACCCGCAGGCATCAGGAGGCAGAGAAGAGACCAGCACCCCACCACAGAAACATGCTGGAGGGAGCGTCACTTTTCCTGGGCCAGCTGGTACGTCTGGGAGAAGGCTGACGAGACTTCAGCCCCCCCTCTTTTTCCCGTGCTTTACTAACGACTCGGCCGAGCACATCACACATACCAGAGCAGCCGAAACCAGGACGCTTGTGCTCTGCCTGAACCCCTGCGGCGCTGATACCCCACTGGCTCTTGCCACAGAACCGTAAGGGTTGGCATTAGAAACGGACCTCGGTACATCAGCTAGGGAGCTCAGGTGATCAAACGAATGTAAGCTAATTCCAATAAACACTTTTAACTGATTTTAAATTCTTCAATCTCCCATTAATATATCCCAAAATTGAGGTTTGTTCTTTTTGCAAGTGACTTAATTAGCACGTGTCCACGCCCCGCTGCTGCTCACCTGGATCCTTCACTGTAGTGATGCTGTCCATAATCCCACATTGCTCTTCCTTCTCTTCTATATGGGAATTTCTTGCCTTTGGATGTTGCACTTGTCACCAGTTAAAATACCAGGTAGAAATAATTTCCCAACTCTTCTGAGACATCAAGTGAGGGGGAACCTCACCGCCCTTTGCTGGTGAGATGTCGATAAGTTATCCCTGAGAGCAGTTTACCAGCAGCTTTGCACCTCCTTCCCAGTGCTGACACCCAAAGCGCCTTCTCTCCCTGGAAAGGTGTTTGGGCACCATAATCAAATCACCACTCAACCTTCTCTCCGATGCGATTGTAAGGCTTAGAAAGATCAAAGTAAGGTGTTTTCTCCAAACCTCAGTTAATTTTCATGTTTCTTTTCTGAATCCTCTCAGATGTCTTAATAACTTCTCAAAATGCAAAACTCTGGATGTCATTTTCCAGTGCTGGTCTCACCTCTGCTGAACGCCACAACGCAGTCTCTGTGCTGCCCCTGCGTCACCTTTGCCTCTGCCTTGCACACGTGTCGAGGGGGGGGGTCACCTACACCACTGCCTTGCACACACATCTGTGGGGGGGGTCACCTATACCACCACCTTGCACACGCGTCTGTGGGGGTTCCTTGCCCATCTGTGATCTCCAGTCTGTGATTTTAACCATAGGTCATCCACGTATTTTCAACACCCATGTTTTCTTGCTGCTTTCAGACCACAGAGTAAGTTACTGAATGCCACCAGCACCAGCAGAGGTCTTTTAGGGACCTTTATAGGAACACACTCAGCCAAAAAAGAAATTTCTGTTGACAAACACGTTTTAAATTCATCAGTTAGGCTTTTAGAGTCATTTAATAGCTCTTTATTAGCACTGTACACCACTAAGCTTTTAAATCAAAATGTCCCACAGCACTAAGTCAATTTTCTTACCAAAGCAAAGCGTGTTACATCTGCACTTACCTTTTCAGCACAGTCTTCAAAAACTGAAGACGGGCTTGTTTGAGAGGACCGCTCCGAGCAGGTGAGCTCTCAGAAGAAAGCAGACGGAATTGTTCCTGCAAAGCAAAATGGTGCGTTCTCGATTACAAATTGGAGATAGAATTACCAAAAGAGGAAACGAATCACCCCAATGCTGTCACTGAGGGTCCCGGGCACCAAAGCCCTCTCCCCATCCTGGTGCTCGGTACCAGAGGCACCATGGGAAGTGACCTGGCCGTGGCGAGGTAAGTGCGAGGGAAAGCCCGGCGGGGGGTCCTGGCCCCATGCTGCCGGCCCTGCTCGGGACTTGCTGGGACCCTCGTCCTGCTGCAGCAGGACGTGTCCCCCCAGCTCTGCCTTTGTGCTTGAGTTCACGCTGGTGCTCAATGCAGAGGAGCGAGCGGGACCCTGCCCCCGCCCCTTC
>NW_008795119.1:111588-113362 GCF_000699145.1 Aptenodytes forsteri | reverse complement strand
GTGCGCAATGCAGAGGAGCGAGCGGGACCCTGCCCCCGCCCCTTCCCCAGCCCCTTCCCCTGCCCCTTGCCCCTTCCCCTGCCCCTTGCCCTTCCCCTACTCCTGCCCCTTCCCCTGTCCCTGCCAGCCACACCACTCCCGACACAGGCTGGTGGTGGCTACTGCACCCACATGCTCCCTCTGGCTTAGACCACTTTCACGCTGACCACCCTGTTTTCCAGCCTGCTGCAATATTCCGTAAATCAGTGGTGATGCCGATGGCACAGCTGTGTCACTTGAACCAGCCCCGGCTCTTTCTGGAAACTGCAAATTGCCAATAACGCAGAAAACAGCCCAGGCATTTACAGTGCTTGATCCGACCAACCCACCACTTGGCAGCTGCAGCTGTTCGTGGCAACTTGTCATCATCGTCAGCCCCGCAAGCAGGCTGGGGAGCTGCCCTGGGCTGGGGGGGAAGCAGCCAGCCTCGCAGGCGCTAATGTGCCCAGCAACACCCGTCTGCTGGCGAGGCAGCCGCACTTGAAGAAACGGTGTGGATCGGCACGGCTACCCCGTAGCTCCCAAGCTGCTTCTCCTGCGCGGCCATCGCTGCTCCCCAGAGGAACTGTGGCATCAGCAGGCACATCATCCGCTGCGTGGAAAATGAGTCCATCACCCTGCCGCCTTCCAGCACAGGGGAGAAACATCAAACTCTTCTCCCGTTTCACAGCATCATTGACAGCCTCAGTGCAGAGCTGGGCAGGCACGCTGCTGTTGACAGCTCTCCTATTCGTAACACATTCTTACATCTTCTCCCCGCTGTCCTTGGCAGGACCTGACCCTGATTTCTTCCTGATGCCTCTCACTTCCCTTATCTTTTTCCATTTATCATAAATTCTCATTTACCGTGATTTCTGTCTCCTATTAGCTCCATTCATTACGCATTGCTTTGTGTCCTGAGTTCCTAAGGAAACAAATTACAGATACTGCAGTGGGGATTATCTAAGCAACTGCCTCTAATGAAGCTCTAATGAGCCTCCAACACACGTTCAGGGCAGCTCACACAGTAACTTCACCCGTGCGGCTCCTCCGCGGGGGCCCGAATCCTCCTGCTCTCCCCACAGCACTGGCTGCCACCCCAAGGCTGGTTCCTGTGGCAGTGGGGAAGGCAGTGCCTCAAAGATAGCTTAATTGGATCTGTTAATGCCAAATTTAGGCTCCACCGAAGAACAACGTCCTACAATGGCTGAAAATAGCAGATTGCTTCAGAAACCTTTCTACAACCTGATGGAAAAACCGAAGTCCTTCTTTAAGAAGGTGTAAATCGAAAATACCCAACAAGTGGACTTTAATCAACCTAAAAGAGAGACCTGTCTTTTTGTCGGTGTTTTCTTTAATGACAGGAAGAAATCTCACACTTCCACTACAGAAGTAAGCAGAGGAGCATCACCAGGCTGGATGCCACAGACCCCAGCCAGTGTCCAGGGGCTGACGGGTCCTCGGGAGACTCTGCTCCAGCCTCTTGCTCAAAACCTCACAGTCCTTCAGCAGATTGCCTTCTGCATTACACCAGGTGTCCCACAAAGCAACTGCCTTACACTTTTGTCATGGTTTAACCTCAGCTGGCAATTGAGCACCACACAGCCGCTCGCTCACTCCCCACCCCCAAGGTGGGATGGGGGAGTGAATTGGAAGAGTAAGAGTGATAAAACTCGTGGTTGAGATAAAGAACAGTTTAATAATTGAAATAAATAATAATAATAATAATAAAGAATATACAAAGCAAGTGATGCAC
>NW_008795119.1:102327-111569 GCF_000699145.1 Aptenodytes forsteri | reverse complement strand
GATGCCCAGCCAGTCCCCGAGCAGCGGCCCCCCCGGCCAGCTTTCCCCAGTTTATGTACTGAGCATGACGTCCCATGGTATGGAATGTCCCTCTGGCCAGTTGGGGTCAGCTGTCCTGGCTGTGCCCCCTCCCAGCTTCTTGTGCACCTCCAGCCTGCTCAGTTGGTAGAGCATGGGAAGCTGAAAAGTTCTTGACTTAGTATAAGCACTGCTCAGCAACAACTAAAACATCAGTGCGTTATCAACATTGTTCTCACCCTAAATCCAAAACACAGCACTGTACCAGCTACTAGGAAGGAAATTAATTCTATCCCAGCCGAAACCAGGACGACTTTCAGGACAGGCACCATCTCCAGTGTACATGGCACAGGCAGCTGGTTCCGGGGTGACAGATTTTATCTGAAGTCACTGAAAGGAAACCTGCAGAGGCAGCAGGAGTTTGTGCCTCAGGGCACTGGAAGCCCTGTCATCAGTACTGCCTGGAGCACACCTGGGCCAGCAGGACCAGCAATGCCACATCCCAGCTGAAAAGCACTTTGGGTAAAAGACAAGTCAGAGAAAATGTGTAAATGAGCTTTCCTGACCATGGAATTAAAATTAGCGTAAGGAAAATGCGAGCTCGTAAGGAGAAACTCTTGCAGGTTAGGGGGCCTCTCAAGGAAGGAGATGGAGTTCAGGGATCCCAAGGTTCAGAGCGCGACAAGGAGGACATCGTTCTCCCGGTGGGGACACAGCGCTTGGAGAGGCCTGCGATCGCCGTGGCGGGGGGGGGAAAGTCACCCCACTTTGCTGGGCAGCTGCTCCAGAGGTTTGGTTTCTGGGGACTCAGCAGACACCCCTGTGCCGGGACGCAGGTCAGACGCCCCGAGGCAGGGACAAGCTCAGTCAGTTTTGGTGGCTGCCGGGGTGGCACAGGCTTCATCGGCCAAGCATCCGACAGGGATCCCTGCGATGGGTGATGGCTGGAAGCATTTTTTGCAAAAACTGGAAATCCCCAGAGGAGGGCTCTGGCCTGGCACTAATCCTTACCCCCTGCAAAGTGGAAAGGCTTCGACACCGGCGCCACAGGGGGCACAGACGTAAGTGTCGGGATGCCAGGCGCTGTCTCAGGTGGCTGGAATGCGAAGAGTTTAGCTGGGTTCGGGATGTGAAAGGACAAGTCCCCACAGAGGGCTGCTAGCCGCAGGGGCACCCCCCAGCGCCTGGCGAACTGCCATGCCACCAGCCTTCGAGCACGGGAGCGTGATGTGGGACAGCGTCACCGTACACGTGCCACCTTCTCATGCATGTCCATGGGCACAGCTGCCCCACTGCTGGAGACCCGGTGGGAGGGCAGGTATGCCTGACCCAGCTCTGCTCATCCTACGCCTTGTGCCTCCCAGGTCAGGAGATGCGAGCCAGCTGGTCTGCTGGAGCACTGACCCCCAACACCTCGCTGCTGTGCTAAATCTGAGCTTCCAGGTAGAGGAATTCAGACATAATTTAAAATGGGTCAGCCCTTCCCAGTTACTGGTGCAAAGCTCGAGTTTCCCTTCCTTGTGTCTTGCATCGCTCCTTCTTTCAGAAATGCTGACAGCTCTTCTGCAGGCAAGTTCTCACTAGATGGGTACCCGAGGAGAGAGTGGGAAAGCCTGGACCGTGACGTGCACCACCCGCTTGTCGGCACTTGCAGACAGCAAAGCCCAGAGACCACTTGATGTCTGGTCAGGAAAAGTGCTGAGCTGGGGAGAAACATGGAGAAAATGGAGTGGCACTTCCCCGTCCCTTGTGCTGGCTGCGGGTTAAATGAGGAGACCAAGAATGGGAGAAAACTGAGCAAGGCAGAACTTCTCTTGGAAGGGGAATTTAGGATGCCCCAAACCCGCTGGACTTCCTTGTCAAAGGAAGCATTTCGTCAGTCCAATACCAAAAACATCCTGAGCCACAGACTGTCAGCAGGGAAACCCAGGGATGGCAGGCAGCTGCTCCTCCACCGCCTCTGACATGGTGGCTGCGTGGACATCCAGACCGGCAGCACCCGGAGGCACCCATACAGCACGTTTTTGTGCCAGCTGACTTTCTGAGCGTGAGGGACCGCAGGTTTTCCTAAAACCTGAGGGCAGAAATCCAACATCTGCATCTGTCTGAGCACTTTGAGTACGGTTTGATGCTCAAACTTGCAACCTAACCTAGGAAAACATTTTCCAGTGACATCGTAACTGTGGTTGAAGTTGTCTGTTGAGGGAACGGTCTTGGTCATCTTCCTTCAGTCACACTGACACTGCCAGTGAGGGGGGCTTAGGCACGGGCACGGCGTGGTACCCTGTGGGAATGTGGTGTCCCTGCTGGCCCTGCCAGCGGGGTCCGACTGCGCAAGATGTGCAGGGCCCTTGAGGGCACGTACAGAACCTGAGATCTTGACATGCTGCAAAACACCCTTGAGGCCACGCTCACTGCAGGAGCGCGAAGGGGAGACTGTCCCTATGGGACAGGCGGGCGCTGCCCTTGGCCCCCGGCTTGGCTGGACCGGGGCCGGCTGCAAGGGGCTGAGCGCCTCGGCCAGCAGGTGAAGACAACGAAACCGGGAGAGATTCCCCCATGTCACACATTAATCGAACTTGGGGCAAACCACCAGTGGGGGCTGCGAGGGCTGAGGAGGGATGTGCTGCGAGGAGAGCAATCCTGGACCCTGGCTCACAGCATCCCGTCAGCCCAGGGCCTTGGGGACCCCCCGGTGTGTTGGTTGCAGAGCTGAAGAAGAGCAGACCTCTCTGCTCTGCCAGCACGGTGGGGGCAGCTGCGGCGGTCTGCAGTCACCATCGCGGTGCGGACGTGCACGGAGACAGGCGCTCGGCACAGCAGTGCCAGGGAGGTGCCGCCACCCGTCCTCAGGCCTGATCCAGCCATCAACAACATCCCAGTCTTGTGCAACTGCTCATTAGCACACGCTTTCCAGACCTTGTAATTTATGTTATCAGCACCCTCAGAGGAAGCAGGGATATCTTTAGCACGGATGCCTACATCCTGCGCTTTTATCTGAGGGAGCCCTCTCCAGCAGGCCATGAGCAGCCATGTTACCTTTCCAGCCATGAAATCACCCGGTTTCACTGCCACCACTCGCAGCATTACGCAGCTGTGACTGTGAATCGTTAATCCCCCCTGCTCACCCCCCAGATCCCTGACGCACAAGCAGCTGAAACAGGCTCCTCACCTTCCCCCCGTATGGACCCAGCATGTTGCTGCCCGCACCCCAGTGCCCGGCCCGGGGGCGGCTCAACTGACCCCCACTGTGGCATTAAGCCCAGCCTCCAGCCCCCCAGTCTGACCCCACACATGGCTGCAGCCCTGGCGTCAGGAGATGGGAGAGGAACAGCACAAGCGGCGTCTGTGTCCTCCCGGCCACGGTGAGCAGAGGGCAGCTCTCCAGCCCCCTGCCCTCTCCAGCCCCCAGCAACATCCCACCAAGCACAGGGACCACGAGCCGTGCTGAGACCAGCACAGCCGGGGCTGCACGAAGAGTGCCAGGGTGTCCCAAAACAGCTAACGCGGCAGCATCACCCCTGTACATGCATTTTCATTTGTACTTACACACGGTTTTCCACGTCCTTATGCTCAGAGTGGATTCACGTGACATCAAGAAACTTTTTGCGTCATTAGTGTTTAAGCTCTTTTATTTATAATGTCTTGCAACAACCCTGAAAGCGACAGGACTGGCAAAAAGAGCATTTACACTCAAAGGAACGGGCTGAGTAGAAAGCAGCGTTGCTCAGCAGAAGGCAGCTGGATCAGCCCAGGCCGGGGAGGGGGAAGAGCCCTGCCAGGGACTGGCCTGTCGTGACCTGTCGTGAGCAGCTGTGACTTGTGATTATGATTGATAAAAACCCCTGTGTTATAAAAGCTACAGCCAACAGGGATGTGTCACCCCACAGCGTACCCCGCACCCTGGGCATTGACACCCCCACCCCCCGTCCCCAGAGCTGCTCCCAGTGTCCCCTCCTGATGGGTGTCACCCCCAGCTGGGTGTTCACTCAAACACCCATTGTCTGCTGTAGCTGAAGCGTTTCCCCCAGCAGTGCCGCAGACCCCAGATGCCGAAAGCTTCGTCACAGCGTGCAGGGAGACCGCAAATTCGTTAGACAAGAGGGTTTGCTTGTGGGAGTCCAGGCTACTTTTGGTGCTGTGCCTGCACTCAGCCATCTCGCCCCGGGCACAGGGCAGCAGCTGGAGCCAGGACTGAGCACGACCACCGCAGCACCGGGGATGTGCTTCCCACCTCGCTGGATGTGCTTCCCACCGTGCTGGGTGTGCTTCCCACCCTGGTCCCAGGCCAGGCGACGACGAGGGCTACGTGCAGGGAAAGCTGTCCAGCGGGTGTTTGCCTGCACCCCAACAAGCAGAAGCAGCAGACTGAGAAGATGCTGTTCCCCCCCTGAGACCATTCACACTTGTCCCTGCCATGCAGAGCAGTGCCCGGTGCATTAGGGAGCCTGTGTCACCCATCCTTCTTCACCAGGCTGAGATGCCATTGCTATTTTGAGGCCGTGACTGCAGCTTAGGAAACTAGTTAAACTTCAAACTTTCTTTTGGTGCTTTCTCTTATTTTGAATAAAGCAGCCGAACACAAGCCCTGGCCCAAATAGGAGCTGTTTGCAGAGATGCATTTGCTGGACTACTGAGGAGGACCACTGCCGGGAGGAAAGCCTTGCCTGCAAAGCAAACGCAGGAGATCCAGTCTAACCAGCGTTTCCATGTGTCCTGGTTTCGGCAGGGATAGAGTTAGTTTTCTTCCTAGTAGCTGGTACAGTGCTGTGTTTTGGATTTAGGATGAGAATAATGTTGATAACACACCGATGTTTTAGTTGTTGCTGAGCAGTGCTTATACTAAGTCAAGGACTTTTCAGCGACATTCCATACCATGGGACGTCATGCTCAGTACATAAACTGGGGAAAGCTGGCCGGGGGGGCCGCTGCTCGGGGACTGGCTGGGCATCGGTCGGTGGGTGGTGAGCAACTGTATCATGCATCACTTACTTTGTATATATTAATATTAATATTACTACTATTTTATTTTATTTTATTTTATTTTATTTTATTTTATTTTATTTCAATTATTAAACTGTTCTTATCTCAACCCACAAGAGTTTTTTTCCTCTTTTACTCTTCTGATTCTCTCCCCCATCCCACCAGGGGGGAGTGAGCGAGCAGCTCACCACCACAACACCATGGTAGAGATCTGCAGGTAGAGATAATGCTGAACCAAGAGACCTTGACTGCCGAAGCTGGGGCCAAAGACCAAGGCACCAGAAAGCAAGGTGGGAGGACATGAAGGCAAGGATTCAGAGCGGAGGATGCAGTGGACTCATCTCACCCAGCTTTGGCTGTCTGCAAAGGAGATGACTGCACTGGTGATGCGTCCTCCACCACTGGTGATGCCTCCTCCACCACTGGCAGAAGGCGAGTCTGTGCGGCGGCGGAGACGGGGTGAATCTCACACCGAGCATGACAGCCCTGAGGGAGAAGCTGGAGTCAGCCAACGCTCGTGATGCAAAACCAAGTCAGGGCAGCAAAAGCTGAGAAGGGACCTGCTGCGGGAGCTCAGCGTGGGGCAGGAATGACCCCACAGTGGCAGTCTGCTGCAGCCCCCCACCCAGGGCAGGGAGGGGGCACCAGTCCCCCCCGCTGCGGGCCAGCCACTGAACACCTGGCCCCCAAAGGCAGGAGGCAAAGGGGGGCTGGGAGCGCCTGTCGCCCTCCTGAGTGGAGGGCACCCGCCCGAGCCTGGAGCAGCGTCCAGTACAGGCCAACTCAGTGCTCAGGGGACAGCAGCCGTTTGGGCTGGCAAACCCCCCCGCAAAACCTCGGTGCTCCGACACAGGGCGGGATGCAAGAGCGGAACCTCTGGTCTCCCAGGCCATCTGGGAGCAGGAGCGATGCAGCCACAGGACACCCGAGCACGGTGGTCCCTGCAGGAGCCCCAGAGCTGGTGACAGCAACTGGGGGAGCCCCGTTATCGAGGTGTATCCAGATCCCCATGCTCTTGCCTGCTGCTCCTCCGTTTCCATTATCACAGGGTGTATTTTTACCGTTAGCACATGAGATGAGAGCTGATTCCTATTCATCCTTTAAATCTTGTCTGGTAAGACATCATCATAGAATCATAGAATCATAGAATAGCAGGTTGGAAGGGACCTCAAGGATCAGCGGTCCAACCTTTCCTGGCAAAAGCACAGTCTAGACAAGATGGCCCAGCACCCTCTCCAGCTGAATCTTAAGTGTCCAATGTTGGGGAGTCCACCACTTTCCTGAGGAGATTATTCCAATGGCTGATTGTTTTCATTGTGAAAAAATTTCCTCTTGTGTCCAATCAGAATCTCCCCAGATCTGGGAGTGATTATGAAATCACTGCTGATAAAATTAGTGGACTTCACAAAAAAGGAGCGGAATGATAAACAGCAACTATAGAGCAGACACACAGAGAGATTCAGCTAACTTGGCAAGCTGGTCCCACTCAAATAACATATACTTAAATAGTCAAAAATAATAATCTCCCTGGTAATAAAAACTGTAGCCCCCAGCCGAAGAAACAAGGTCTTTGCTCTAGGAAGGAAAACATCCGAGAGGATTCAGGGGTCGCACAGTAACTGAAGATGGTGCAAAACTGCCCCGAGAGGGTGCAAAACTGCTGAGGGTTTAAAGGAGGGTGCGATGAAGAGGTACAGGCGCAGAAGGTGGATCTTTCTTCCAGCCATGGCACCAGCGAGATCTGCACCGACCCAACACCTCCAGCTCCGGTGGAGACGCTCTGAAGGATGGAGAGGCTGCACAGTGCACAGAAGGGAAAAGCTGCACCGCAGGGCTGGAAAAGAATTTTCAGCTTGTGACTGAAAAAATCTGTGCCTGCGTAGCTTGTCAGAAAGATTCAAGAAGTGGCAATTATGGCAGACAAGCACATTCAGGGGAGAAAATACTGAGATCTAAGGGTTCCTCCTTTCAGAAGAATAACAAGAACTGCTGGCTGCTGTGGAAACGGTGCAAACACAAATAAGCAGCAAGGCGTATTTTTAGTAGTGGTTTAGGAAGGTTTGCTATCAGAACATCCTCAATGCTTATAAATCCAAACACAGCTTTTCTAGAAGGCAAGATTTGTCTGAACAACAACTAGAAATCTCATTTCAGTACAAGAAAGGACACTGGCGGTGCTATCCAGACCCTGTCTCCATGCTCCTCCAACGTTTCACCACCTCCTTGTGGCCAGGAAGCCCCTCTCTGCCCAGGACACTGCCTGTCCTCGGCTCACCAGATCCCTCCTCTCCTCTCCCTCCTGCTTTGACACTGTCTGTGGCATCCCAGGACAAGGTCAAGGGCACAGTCCCCATCGCCCAGGACAAGTGGCCTCTATCCAGGACCTCTAACAGAAGAAAAGCATCAAGGACCAGTGTTACGGCTGCAATACACCATTTTTGTGAAACCAAACTTTTCCCCGTAACAGCTCCCTGAGCAGCTTTGCCTGGGGCTGATCTAAAAAGCGCATATAAAAACGCACAGGAATTGTACAACATTAACAGCTCAGCCCGTGGCTGTCACTGAACTTACCCCTGCTCATCTCCCACCTTCTCTATCCTGCCTTGGCCAAGATAAACAGATTTGCATACATACGTTAATTTTAAGAATAAACTAGTAAAATACTTTACTTTTTGTAAAAGAATGAAAAAGAAGAAGGAACTAGACAACGGTGCTGGAAACGACTTCAAAAGGCCATTTTCATTCGTCTCCTTGTCCCAGGCCAGGCTCTGTTACCTGACCGGGTTCCTGAGAAGATTTATCCTGCCCTTATAAACTGCCAGTGATGGAGATCTGATAACTTTTGCTCTATTCCGGTGCTCAGTTAGTCTTAGAAAATTATCAAACTTTGAGTTGCGTTTCTGGAGCTTCAGCAGATGATTCCTTTTCCTTTTTAAATTATTCCCTCCCTCTTTTCATCAGTTTTCTCCATATTTCAATACATGCAAAGTCATTGCAGTCGTCTCCTTTCCCAGCTGAAACAAGCCCAAGCTTTCGAGCTTTTCTCATGAACCAGGAGCTCGTGGCCTCTGACCAGTTTGGCTGATCTCGTACGGATGCTCTCCCATTTCACAGATCTTCCTTGTCACGCGGGGTCCCACTCTCCCAGTGAAGCCTTCTTTGTACCACTGAACTTTGCCCGACGAAGCTCCTGCTTACGCAGCCCCCAACCAGGTTTGTGGTTCAGCCCCCAATGCACCATCGGTGCCTTGTGAGCAGCTCTGACTCGGCCCCGCTCATCCCACTGCTGAGCTCCGGTAAAGCCCCACCAGATGTTTCTCTATAAACATTTATAAATCGCCTCCGTTTCAAACCCTTCTAATGTATCAGCATCCCAGGCGCTCACAGCCCCCCTCTGAGGCGTCACTTTTCTCAGCCAGCCCCGGTACGGGTGTCCTCACCCCAACCCGAGCTGCCCAGGAAAGGCACAGCAGGACTCTGCACCGACGCGGCAGGCTCGGCTTGGCTCGGCTCCCTCGGTGGCCAGCCCCCGGCACCCTCCTTACAGGTGGCACCCAGCCCTCCCCTGCATCCTCTGCACAGCCCCTTCACCAGCACACGCCGGCGGCCGCTGAGATGGTGTCAGGATTTGTCCCCAGCAAGTGATGGGACGTCCTTCATGCCTCCTTCACCCCCTCACCTGGCCAAGAAGTCAGCTGAGATGGTTTGATGTGACTTTCTCCTGACAAATGGGCATTGACCGCCCCCATCTTACCTGCCACTCGCACCATCTTGCTTTCCACACACTCAGAGAAAGTTTCTTGGTTACTTATGAGGCCATTTTCTGGACAGGAGGTTGGGCTGGCCTGTACGGTCCCAGCCTCCTCCTCTTCCTGCAGAGACGTGGGATGCTCCCCCCCAGCAGCCCCGGCCGCTCACCCCCTGTGCAGGCGTTTGCAGACCACTGCGAGCCGACATCTCCAAGGCACCGCAAGCCGCAGAAGCGAGCGGGAAACCACTGCTGCTGCGGGGCAGCTCCGCGGCCGCTTCCCATTTGGGCCTCCAGCATCCCCCAGCACCGGGGGCCCTGCACGTCCTCGCTGCCTCCCACCGCCCAGTGGGTCCCAGGCAGCACGCGGGGTGCAGGGACAGGATGAAGCACGGGCGGCCACTGGGACGGAGCATCCCCCGGCCCAAGCTGTGCTGGGGATCGGGGAGACCCCGCCACTGGCAGCCCCTGTGGAGCGGGACCCCCCCGCCCC
>NW_008795119.1:90575-102123 GCF_000699145.1 Aptenodytes forsteri | reverse complement strand
TGGGGGAGCCCCCGCCACTGGCAGCCCCTGTGGAGCGGGACCCCCCCGCCACCGTCCCGTGATGCAGCCGGGGCAGCCACAGCACCGGCTCCCACAGTGCTGCCAGTGCTGGAAAATCAGAGCCCAAAGTTACTGCAAAGCCAGAGCGAGATCAGGGAGAGAGGAGCCCACATTAATTGCAGGCAAACAGATGGAGCTGGTACTTATCACAGATAAGGAAGAAAAAAATCATGAGAGGACTTAAATGTACCGAGAGGCCGCATCGCATGACTTCAGAACACGGGAAGTGGGGGAGGAAGGCGAGAGCTCGTGGGGGAGACGAGCCCGGGGCTTTCTGGAATAAAAATGCGCTCCAGGATGGTCAGATGGATGCTTTCTGCGGACAGTGGCCACGGGGAAATGGAAACAGTTTTTTAGGGTGAATTTCGTGCTCAGAACCCCAACTTTCTCAGCTCAGAGGTGCTCTCCATCTGCAGCACTTCCATCTGACGCTGCTGTTCGCAAGTGCCTCAAACTGTTGCCGCTGCCAAGAGGAGTCATGCCTCCTCCTCCTCCTCCTCCTCCTCCTCCCTCCGCTCCCACCCCCAGACCAGCCGCTCCGGCGCCTCGGCGGCTGCAGACCAAACTGGCTGGAAACCACCCCAGCAGAAGGAAAGGGTCGGCGTCAGCTTGGCCAGCGCTGGACCCGGCTCGCCACGTGGCTGCTCCCCGTGCAGGGAGGGAGCCAGCCCACCCACCCCCTGTGCCGTGGGGCCACGGCCACGGGCCCTACATGGACACCAGACGGTACCGCAGCCTGTGCGGGGCAGCGGGAGGGTCCCCACCACCCCAGAGCTCCCAGAGGGCATTGGTCCAGAGCAGGGGACCCGCTGCTCTGTTCCGAACCCGGCTGGCAGCGGGGAATCTGCCAGATCTGGCATGCTGGGAGGCAGCCCTGGCAGCCTGGGGGGTGAAGCAGAAGGCAGTCATCTGCTCCCCGCCCAGCAGGCACAGCAGAGCCCTTTTCCAGCCCCGAGCCTGCTGCAGGTAACAGCCCCCAGCAACAGGCAGGAGGGGATGGGCGAGGGGATGGAGCGGTGCGGGGCCCTTCCAGGGGTCCAGGCCGGAGCAAAAGGAGGCAGGGCTGGAGAGAAGCCACCGGCAACAGACCCTCAAGGTCCACCCAGGATGCAGGGCTGGAGAGCAGCACCCCCACAACAGAGCTGAGGCGAGGGCTAAGGCCCAGGGCTGAGCTTAAATGGGTGTCCGGGCCCCACGGGCAGCGGGTGTGGGTCCCCGGTGGGCTCATCAGGGCTTTAAGGCTTCTTGGTGCACTTGGGACCCTGAGATGCTTAATCACACTTGCTATTAAAAACTGGCGCTTCATTTCTGCGGGGATGTCTCTGTCCGGGAGAGCTGGCTTGCGCAGGGCACAGCTGGGAGACACCTCTCGCCTTTCCAGGAACCAAAGGGGAAGCAGGAAACCTCATCCTCTCCCCATCGCCACAGCTCTGGGAGGGCTCAGGCTGCCCTGTCCTCCCCACACACCCTGTAAGGTTAGCGGCTCCTTTTCCCAAACCTGTCAGGACTTTCCCCTGCTGTGGCTCCTGCCACAAAGCAGGCAGTTAGTGGCAGTAGCTTGGTGGGGAGGGAGGTGTTTAATGAAGAGATGTCACCTTCAAGTCACATAACTGTCCTCTTCGGGCTGGGGATCAGGCCAAGAGCTTTTTCCTCAGAATAGCTGCAGCTCTTTAATCTTACTCTGGAGCTAGGAGGTAACTGCACGTATTAATCCCATCCATATTTGTGCGAAGTATGGCTGCCAGGCAGCAAGCACATTGCAAATCCAAAATACATAGTTCAGTATATGAAGCTGTTTCACACCAAGACCTGCATAGAGCATTTACCGTTGCTGTGCTAACGATTTGCTAATGGTTTATCTAAGCACGGGAGATGGCCGCTGGCAGGCCAAGAGCTTTTTCCTCAGAATAGCTGCAGCTCTTTAATCTTACTCTGGAGCTAGGAGGTAACTGCACGTATTAATCCCATCCATATTTGTGCGAAGTATGCCTGCCAGGCAGCAAGCACATTGCAAATCCAAAATACATAGTTCAGTATATGTGTTTCACACACACCAAGACCTGCATAGAGCATTTACCGTTGCTGTGCTAACGATTTGCTAATGGTTTATCTAAGCACGGGAGATGGCCGCTGGCCTGACAAGGCCACAGTGGTATTTGCAGAGTGCTGAGGACAAGCCCCGACCCGGTGAGAAGCCGAGGCTGGAGGGGTGCGGGGCGAAGGAGCCCCCTGAGCCTGGCAAGGGGGTGCCTGGAGCCAGCGGCGCGCTCCCACCCCGCTCCCCACGCAGGGCTGTGCTGGGAACGGCTCCCTGCGCCCGGGCAGCATGGCTGCGGGTGAGCAGATGCAGGCTTGGGTCTTGTTTTAGAGAAGTGGTGAACCATGGTTTGCTTTCCCTTTGTTGTCTGCGTCTCTTACTGTGACTTACCTCTAAGCGATCGGCCATTTCAAGACACCCCATGGGTATCCAGTGACCAGCTGGCACATGTCCTGCTCCTGCAGGCGTCTGGTCGCAAACCAAGGTGTGCAACACCCCAGTATTTTCTCCTTGGCTGAGGTGCGGGTGGTTGGACAGGTCCTGCCTCTGCAGGGAGGGCAGGGGGACACCCTGAGGTGCACGGCCGGCCACGAGGCAGAGTGCCCCAGTCCCACCAGTGCCCCACGGCTAGACCCTCTCCCGTGGGGTCAGGATCCCTCTGTGACCCCTCTCTTCGGTTACAGACTGCCGGTCCACGGGAGGTGAACTGTACAAGCACACGCACGGTTGTTAAAAAGAAGATAAAAATGGCAGCGAGGCGAACTAAACCCTTTCCGGCACCGTGGAGGTACCGCCCCAAGGGCACGGGGCCAGCGAGCCCCAGCGAGCCCCAGCAAGGACACAGGGATGGCTGATGAGGAGGGAGGGAGCTGGCACTGCCCAGCAGCAGGGTGGGGGACACAGGTAGAAACACTGAGGCAACCTTTGGAAAGGTGAAATTGTGAGTAAAGGAGGAAATGGAGGGGACCATAAACCCTGGCAGATTAAATGCATAAACACAACAAGGCAGCAAGACCGCTCTGAGGACCAACTAACAAAGAGATTAGAGCCAAGAATAAATCTTTGTTCAGACGCATCAGGAGCAGGACACTTTCCAGACGCCTGCAGGGCCAACGGATGCCTGGGCACGAAAGGTAAACCGAGAGGACAGGGCTGCCGCAGAGGAGCTAAGTCTGTTTTTTGCATTGGTATTCACTGAGAAGAAGTCAGAGGGGGTTACCCTGCAGGGACCCCCCTTTGCAGGGGCACAGCACAGGATCTGTTTGGAAAGGCAGCGGCTGCAGAGGACACCAGAGGAGCAGAGCTGATGGGACGGCCGCGGGGACCCCAGGATGCACAGCCTGAGTTACTGAGATCTTTTGCTGGCAGCTGCCTTGACACCTGGTGGATACCTGGGTGGTGGAGGGTCCCAAGAGTGACACCATCCATAAAGGGCTCAAGGGACCTCTTGGGAAATCCAGGCCTTACAGGTCCAGTCCAGCAGCTGCAAGGAGCAAACGAGGAGCTGTGCCAAGTACAGCTACTGCAAGCTGCGCAGATATGATCCACTGGGAGATGACGGGGATGGCTGTTGTGCAGATAAGTCCTGACCTTGGAGAGAGCCCCAAAGAGGTAACAGAGAGACTACACGCGGGTAAGACGGCTGAAGAGTGAAGTCTGTTTTGATTCCCAAAGGGCTTTAAGGAAAGCAGGCAGCCGTGGGACAAGCAGGACGGCCATGGGGTAGGCGGCTGGTTTCCTAGAAGACTGGATGTGTAAGGTGGGCGCAGATGTCTGCTCTGGCCATGGAGATCACCGGTGCAGCCCCACACAGGTCTGGGCTCTTCAGCACATTCCCCAGCGCTGGGAGAGGGCAGAGCTGCAGGAGGGGGTCATGGCACCCTTTGGGGTGCCGGCTGCCCGAGGTGCGGCAGGTCACTGCACCCTCTGCGGTGCCATCCACCCCTGCTGACCCCAGAGACCACCTTGCTCCCGTGGGCAGGCCTGCTCCAGAGGGGAAAGGGGCAGGTTTCTGTCTCTGGGCTGACCTCCCCCAAACATGTGGCACCCAGAGCAGCACCGGGTGCTGGGACCTGCCGCCTGCCCGCCCGGGTGATGCCCTGCAGCCTGCGAGCAGCTCTCCCCCATCCATCCCGTCGGACTCTGTAACGGGAGCAGAGGCAGTGCGGTGGGCAGGATGGGCTCAGAAGCAGAAAGGGGAGAGGGAGGCCCCTGCTCGTGCAGCGGCGCTGGCGCACAGCACCGCACCACGAGGTGAGGGGCCAGCGCCCGTGGGCAGCCGGCTCGTGGAGCCGCAATGCCTTGCTCTGGCGCTGTGCTGGAGATGCTGCCGGGCTCTGCGCTGTCACCCTGCCCTACCCCAAGCCTGGCCGAAGACACAAGCAACGCAACAGCAAGCGGTTTTGGCCCGTCTTCCATTTCCATCGCACATATTCAGACAAGTGGCACAAACATGCTGCAAGGGCCGGCCGGCAGAGGCGAGCTCCCAGCCTGGCGCAGAGTGGAACGGGCTGATCCCCTGAGGGGCACAGGGAGCCCCGGGCAGGGGAGGGGGTCACCTTGCCTCCGTACCTCGCTGGAGCAGCAGCACTCTAGAACTGGGCATCGCTTTATATTAACAATATTTTAGAAGAATATTGAAAAATCAAAGAGATGCTGAAAAGACCCACGCAGAATGATTTGAGGGCTAGAGTGAGTGCCTTACAGCAGAAGATTTAAAGAGCACAATCTGTTCAGCTTATCCAAAAGAAGATTGAGGGGTGACTTGATTACACTGTAGAAGTACTTTCACAGGGAAATATTAAATGGCTCTTTAATCGAGCCAGGAAAGATATAAAAAGACTCAATCTCTGGAAGCTGAAGCCAGACAAATCCACATGGAAAATTAGACACAAAATTTTATCGGTGAGGGTGATTAACCACTGGATTAAATGCATTAAATTTGAACAGTCATAACCACTCAAATGATTTTGTTCAGACATGGCTTATTTTCTACATCCTGGAAGTTATAAATCCTGTTTCTGCTTCCTAGACAGTATATGTATTTTTTAAATCTGCTGCTTCTTTTGCATCCTTGCATCCAGCACTCCTACATCCCTGGGATCTTCTCTTCCATTTTTGCAGCAGCCTCTTCTCCAGTCTTGGACACTTGCTTTGCCTTACCCCCAGCAGGTCTCCAAAACTGCGTCCTTTACCTGTGCCTTTCACTGAATCATCATTGCTAAAATCCTTCCTTTTACTCTCCCTGATGTGTACATCAAGCTTAAGTGGTTTCTTCCCACCTTCCAGGTCCCAGAGACTCTTCCAAACATCGTGTACCGGGGCTTGACTCACTCTGCGTCACTCTCCCTCTCCGTACGTCCACTTTTCCAACAGCTGCTGCTCAACACATTGCCTCTTCCTGGGTGACCCCTACACACAGCCCCACACAAAGTCTTGCCAGCTGTTTGTCTAAAAACTTTGTAAGAACTATGCCATAGAATCTCTAAGTAAAGGGCTTAATTTTAATTTAAAGTATTAAATGGAACTACAAGATTATGAGATTTTTTAATCAGTATTTGTTATTCTCTTTTTCTCTTCAGACCACATTTAAGCTTTGCATTGTGTTGCGTGTCTGGCCTCAGGCTTCGACTCGAGAAATCGCTCGAGTAGGTGTCCGCCCTCACCCAGCTGGTTGCAGGACAGGAACCACAGGTGGCATTTTAAGGTTATTACACAAGAGGAAAAGATCCCCGCTTGGTTTTCTGCTGCTGGTATTCCATAGCCAAGGAGCGAGAAAATCTCAGTTCCTTGTCCCATGCAATGGTTAGTAAAGCCCCAACAGCACCACCAGCTACGCCAGTCCTCCAGAGCCTGGTCAACAAAACCCAACGAGAGGCGAGATCGCCAGCACAGCTGACCGACGGGCAGATTTTCCTTTCCATGAGGAAAGTTAATATTGTTCAGCTGCCACAAAACCCAACCCGGGGGTGTGGTGCCCAGCACCCCCAGTGCCCCGAGGTCTCTGGGGGCCGGCAGCTGGGGAGCAGAGCCTGGGAAGGAGGCGGCCTCTGGCTGGAGCTGGGTTTTTTTCTCCGCCCCAGGGAGAGCCAGCCCTGGAGGTGGGAGCTGCGGGAGGGCTCTGCCAGCCCCATGCTGGCGGGGAGGCGAGATGGGCTCCTCAGGAGCCCGCTGCTCTCACTGGGAGCTTGTCAAAAGGGCCCTGCTCTGGTTCGGTGAGTCTGCATCTCCCCAAGATGATTTGTCAGAAACGCCTCTGCAAGCTCTGGCATCCAGGGCTTTTGTGTCCCAGAGAAGAACCTGTGGTCATCACCCTCTGCCAACGGCAGCTTATTTAAATAATTTACTAGCAGGCAATAATAAATTTTGATTCTTCGCTGTGTTTTTTCTTGTCTTTCTCAGCGGGTGCTCTGCTGTTCTCAAAGCTTTGCCTTTTCTTTACTGATTTATTCAGCTCAGAATAACATGGGTCCTACTTCCCCCTGGTGCAAGCGCATGTCCCCATCCTCGTCCTCCCTTATGTCTGTACTAACTTCTCTCTGCCCCTTTTCTGTCACAGGAGCAGTGACACCAGTTGTCGGCTGTGGTCATCAGTGACTGTGGACAGACAGGCTCTGTGGCCGCTGGAAGTCCAGGGCCGCTTTGATGACCGCAGCAACCGTGACCGGGCAGGTCTGCAGTGCTGCTTCGCCCAAGTGCCAGTTACTGCGCAGAGGCTGGTGTGAGCAGCAGCTCTGAAACAAATCAGGGAACAGAAAATCAGGGAACAGTTTTTATAATTTGGGTAGTGATACCTAGGCCATCCTCCCTCTCCGACCATCTCCGTGCCCGGCTTTCTCCCTCCTTATGGGCCAGTCTCTGGCCAGCACCGAGGTCCCCTCTGCAGCCACCCGGCCCCAGCCTCACCCCTTGTTTCTCCCGAGTCTCCATGGGACGCCCCCCAGGTGCGGACCTGGGCTTTGCCCAGCACTTTCTGCATCAGCCTCAGCAACCCAGGGAAGGGGCAGCTCTTCCCCACCAGCTTCTCGCCTCTGCCCCCTGCACCACACTCATGGCTCAGTGCTCTGAGAGAAAGCAGCGCACCCACCACCCCCATGGCACCTCCGGACAGGGGGTCCTCCCTGCCCACCCATCAGCCCACGTGCCCCAGGCAGATCGAGCAGCACGACTTGCTCCCCAGCAGCCTCTGCACCCATGGGTGCTGCCCACCTCTGCCGCCAGGCCCCCTGGCTCGGCCGGTGGCTGCTCATCTCCTCCAGCCCCTCAGCAGGCGGGGCTGGGGGCTGTCCTTGGCCACTCCCTGCAAGGGACAGTGCTGTGCCACGGGGCTGCAGTGTGCAGGGGGGGCTTCTCAGGGTCTTGTCGCAGACCCCTCGCTTGTGATGGGGACGGGGTGTTTCATGGCCTGGTTTTCTGCAGTCCTTTGTAAACGCAGAGCTCATCCTCGCCTGGAGATGCTGCAGCTCAGCATCCCCAACTCCCCACGCTCCCACCTCCGAGCTCTTTTTTCTGGCCCAACTGCTTTCCCCATAACACGTCTCCACGTCTTTGACTGGGGCTGACACCTCTCGCTGTTGGCGGGAGCTTCTGAGGAGCAGTTTCATCTGCAGAGGCGTTCATCTCTCCTATGTCTCCACTCCCACACGCGCTGAGCCCCGCTGAAGGTGCTGATGATGCTAAGCTAAAGAGACTCCTCGGTCCCACCGGGATGGCAGCACCACGGGCGAGAGGGCGTCTGCCCGGTGCCCCCGCAGCCTCGCTGCGCCGGGGAGAGGAGTCAGCACCCAGCATAGACATGCAGCTGGGAAAGATGCAGACAACGATCAGGGACACTCCGGTGTAAAATGACTGAATCCGCAACTTTCTGCTCTGCGGCGTAGATGCTGAGGCAAGTTACGTCAGGGGACTGCGTCTCTGCTGTGCTGGAGAGCCGTCCTCCCCGTGGGCTTCCAGGAACGACGGGTAAGCCAGAATGCCAGCAGCAGCCTATTTTTAAATTCTGCTGTGCATGCGAGAGCTCCGCTTTGGCAGCCCCACTTTTCAGCTCTCTTGGTGCTATTTGCAGGTCATTAAAGACTTCGCTCCCTGTGATCGCAGGACGAGTTCTGCTCTTGAGTTCTGCAAGACAGCTGTACACAGAAAATAAATGTTATGTTTGCAATGCCTCCTGCTAATGCTAATATTACAATTACACTGCCTGGAGCCTGAAGCTCTCCTATCACACATATCATCAATCTGCATTGCTGCAGTCTAACGATAAGCTGAAAACAGTGATGAAGAATGCAGATCAGGATTGAAGGAGGCAGCTGAGAGAATCACCACCTCAGGCCCCATGCCCCGATTCTGGGACTCCTGGTCGCTGTCCTGAACCGGGATTTCAACCGGGGCTGGAGCCAGGAGGCCCGGCCCACCCCCCGCCCCACAAACCAGCCGGTCCTTCCGACCTGGAAGCAGTTTGGACACAGAAGCCTGGAAGGGAAAACAATGAATTCCTCGGAGCCACCCAGCTCCCTGGAACCACTGCTGCTCTCAGATCCACCTCAGCAGAAAGGACGCTGCAGCTCGCGCACTGCTGCCGTTAGCAGATTCCTCGTGATTTTATTATAGGAAATGTCTTGTGCCATCAAAGTGATGGACCCTTGGAGGTGACGCCCTGGGGAAAGGGGAGATTGTCATCCATCGATCTCCCTTTCAGCTTTCTTCCTTTATGGGCACTGTAGGTTTTTTTCTTCCACAGGCCTCCCCTCCACTATCTCATTTTGATGGTACAAGCCTCTTCACCTAAAAATATGGAAATTTTGATCAAACCATTTTTGATCACGTTCATAATTATCTGAATGCTTTTCAGGAACACAGAAAAGCTGAGTCTCCAGCATTAAGGTTTAATACCAGATACTAATCAGCCAAGAGAGATTTTAGGATAATTTATTTAAAATGTTTTTGAATATGAAAACCAAGTTGGAGACAAAAACTACTCCACACTAATTTTTTCATCTATCTTTCAAATTTTCCTTCTTCATGAAGCCTGCAGGTAGGCTTAAACGCATCTGGGGAATCACAGTCCCCCAAAGGATCACTGGACTCATCCAGTTTTCATCTGCAGCTTCTCCCATTCCCCTGTGTTATCTCTGCGCTGCATAATCTGCTTACTACCTGCCAGAGACCTCGGCTTCACTAGAGCACAGCTCTTCCAGCGACGAGCTCCGCCTGCGGAATTTGCTGTCCTTCAACCGATTGCCCACCTTGGTTTAGAATCACAGAATCATTTAGAATCATAGAATCATTTAGGTTGGAAAAGGCCTTTAAGATCATCGAGTCCAACATAAGCCTAACACTGCCAAGTCCACCACTAAACCATGTCCCTAAGCGCCATGTCCACACATCTTTTAAAGACCCCCAGGGATGGGGACTCCACCACTTCCCTGGGCAGCGTGTTCCAGTGCTTGACAAGCCTTGCGGTGAAGAAATTTTTCCCAATATCCAACCTAAACCTCCCCTGGCACAACTTGAGGCTGTTTCCTCTTGTCCTATCGCTTGTTACTTGGGAGAAGAGACCGACCCCCACCTCGCTACAACCTCCTTTCAGGTGGTTGTAGAGAGCGATGAGGTCTCCCCTCAGCCTCCTCTTCTCCAGGCTAAACAGTCCCAGTTCCCTCAGCCGCTCCTCATAGGATTTGTCCTCTAGACCCTTCACCACTTGTCTATATATAAAGCAAATAACAGGATATTGATTAAACAATAAAAATATTTTTGCTTTTAAGCAGAACTGACGACTTCATGCTCCCTCAGTTGCGCAAGAAATTTCACCTGGAGGGTTTCATAGAACCATCATAGAATGGTTTGGGCTGGAATGTCATCTAGTCCAACCCCCCTGCCGTGGGCAGGGACACCTTCCACCAGATCAGGTCGCTCAGAGCCCCGTCCAACCTGACCTGGAATGTTTCCAGGGAGGGGGCATCCACCACCTCTCTGGGCAACCTCTTCCAGTGTTTCCGCCCTCAGCTTCCTAATATCTAATCTAAATCTACTCTCTTTCAGTCTAAAACCATTGCCCCTTGTCCTGTCACTATGGGCCCCTGTTAAAAAGTCTCTCTCCATCTTTCTTATAAGCCCCCTTTAAGTATTGAAAGGCCGCAACAAGGTCTCCCCGGAGCCTTCTCTTCTCCAGGCTGAAGAACCCCAGCTCTCTCAGCCTGTCCTCACAGGAGAGGTGTTCCAGCCCTCTGACCATTGCTGTGGCCTCCTCTGGACCCGCTAACAGGTTTCCAAGGACATCCCATAAACTGAGAGAGGAGTGTCTGGAGAGCAGCCCTGCAGAAAGGGATCTGGAGGTGCTGGTTGGCAGCAGGCTCAACAGGAGTCAGCAGTGTGCCCTGGCAGCCCAGAGGGCAAACCGCATCCTGGGGTGCATCAAACACAGCAAAACCAGTCGGTCAAGAGAGGGGATTGTCCCGCTGTATTCAGTGTTGGTGTGGCCTCACCTGGAGTTCTGTGTGCAGTTCTGGGCCCCACCATTTAAGAAGGATGTGAAGGTCCTCGAATGCATCCAGAGGAGGGCAACAAAGCTGGTGAAAGGGCTGGAAGGCATGTCCTCTTGAGGAGCGGCTGAGGACTCTGGGTTTGTCTCATTTGGAGAGAAGGCTGAGGGGTGACCTCATCACTCTCTACAGCTTCCTGAGGAGGGGATGTGGAGAAGGAGATGCTGATCTCTTCTCCCTGGCATCCAGGGACAGGACACCTGGGAGCGGTTCAAAGCTGCGCCAGGGGAGGTTCAGACTTGACACGAGGAAGCATTCCTTTACCGAAAGGGTGTTCAAGCCTGGAACAGGCTTCATAGAGAGGTGGTTGATGCCGCAAGCCTGTCAGTGTTCAAGAGGCGTTTGGACAATGCCCTTAAATAACATGCTTTAACTTTTGGTCAGCCCTGAAGTGGTCAGGCAGTTGGACTAGGTGATCGTTGTACGTCCCTTCCAGCAGAAATACTCTATTATTCTATTCTATTCTATTCTATGATTGCTCCCTACAGCAAGCCTTTCCTCCTAGGCCTCACCCAGCACCACCACGTTAATGCCAACACCCGAACGCCTGCCTGCCTGCCTCCCTCCCTCCCTCCGTTTGAACCCAGGCCCGGCTGCTGCCATCCTTGAGGCCCCGTCCTCCAGCCACCCCGGAGCACCACATCTCCTCAGGCTGGGCCCAGCAGGGCCGAGCACTTCTCAAGCCGATAATGGCGGATGAGGGAAGGGCCCTGGCCGAGGAACTCCGACGGCGCAGGCCCAGCCTGGCGCGGGGCACGCCGGGAGCTGTAGTCCCGTGCCTGGGACTACAGGGGCACATCCGGCACGCCCAGCCGCAGAGGCGGGACTACAGCTCCCGGCGTGCCCCGCGAGGGAGGCCTCCGCGCTTGCGCAGATCAGGACTACAGCTCCCGGCCTGCCTTGCTGCGAGGCG
>NW_008795119.1:88992-89889 GCF_000699145.1 Aptenodytes forsteri | reverse complement strand
CCTGCCCGTCCCTGGCGGGGCCATCAGATGGCCCATCCTGGCAGGCGCTTTCGCTTCTGGCAACGCCAGGGGCGGCTGATGGTGAAGCGTGGGCACAGGGGTGCGGGCAGAGCAGGCAGTCAAGGTGGGCGCGTTCGCAGCCTGCTCCTTGGGGGGTGGACGGAGGGGATGCTGTCCTGGCGGGAGCGTGACGTTTCCCTTCTTGTCCCCCACCCCAGGGACTATTTCCCTGGGCAGGAGCAGCAAGTGCGGCTGATCTACCAGGGCCAGCTGCTGCGCGATGACACCCAGAGCCTGGCCGCCCTCCCCCCCCCCCCCCTCCCCCCCCCCCTGCCACATCTCCCAGCACAGCCCGGCCCCCGCGCCTGCCGGCCCCCGCGCCTCCACCGACCCCGTGCACGCCGCCCTCAACGTGGGCAGCCTCATGCTGCCGCTCTTCGTGCTGATGCTGGCCGTGCTCTGGTACTTCCAGCTGCAGTACCGCCACGTCTTCACTGCCACTGCGACCACCTTCCTGGCTGGCCTCACCCTCCTCTTCAGCTTCATGGCCTTCACCATGTACCGCAGATAGCACGGCCCCGTGCCCCAAAAGGAGCCGCTGCACCCGGAATAAACTCGGTCCCGGGTGGAGTCTGCCTGCCGCACCTGAACCTGGGGGGGGGGTCTGGGCCGTGGACTCTGTCCCTCGGGGCTGCAGGACCTGGCGGGTCCGAGGGAGCTGGCGTCCAGGTGGGAGGCAGGCAGCCTGCCCACACTCTGTGTCCCGTGGCTTGGGCAGTGCTGCAGCTGGAGCCGGAGCCAGGGTTGCTGCAGGAGCGAGTGCTGTTGTACCTCGGGGGGGGGGGCCCGGCACCCCCCCAGCCCCTCACGGGGCCTCTGCCCGGCCCCCCCCCCGCC
>NW_008795119.1:80189-87986 GCF_000699145.1 Aptenodytes forsteri | reverse complement strand
ACCGGACGGGGATCTGTGCGTGCCGGGGCCCCTGGGACAAGGGGGATCTGCGAGCCGGGGGCCCCGGGAGCGGGGAGGGGGCTGTGTGGGCCAGGGGACTTCAGGGTGGGGACGCCTGTGCAGGCTGGGGATCCCGGGACAACGGGGCTTGTGTGGGCCAGGGCACTTCGGGCCGGGCGGCCTGTGCAGGGTGGGGGTCCCGGTACCAAGGGGATCTCTGCACGTGGCGGGACCCCAGAACAGGGGGCTGTGTGGGCCAGGTACCCCTGGACTGGGGCGGATCTGTGTGGGTAGGGGGTCCCAGCGTGGGCTCCATGTGTCCCTTGCTGGCTCCAGCTGACCCAGAGGCACAAGCTCGCCACCCTCCTCACCCCACCTCTCGTCCCCAGGATCTCCCGGTTCTCCAAAGCCTCTCGAGCCGCCCTGCCCTCGCCATGCTGCGCCTGCTGCCATGGCTCCGTGCTCTGACCCGAGAAAGCGTGCGGCCCGGAGTCCTGCAGGGCCTGGCTGCTGGTGACAGGAGCAGGGCCGGGATGTATCCCACCTGCTACTGTGCAGGCAAAGCTAAGCAGCGGGCTGTGCTGCTCCCCCTGGACCCCTACGGCCATGGGCTGCTGCACACCTTTCCCCCGGACGCCTACAGGACTCGAGGTCATGGCAAGAGGAAGAGCTGGAACTTCATCCACGAGAAGATGAGTTATGACACCTTCTTCACAATGAAGCGTCTGATAGAGCGCTCGCGCAGTGTGGGGGAAGTGCTGCGGTGGGTCACTCAGAACCCCAGCAAGGTGTCCGCCAGCCACTACCCCATCGCCCTGCACAAGCTGGGCCAGCTCTTGCAGCAGCAGCAGCAGCAGGGCCAGGCCACGGTGAACGGGGAGAGCTACATCAACCCCCCAGCAAGTGATCACCCAGCCACTACCCCATCGCCCTGCACAAGCTGGGCCAGCTCTTGCAGCAGCAGCAGCAGCAGGGCCAGGCCACGGTGAACGGGGAGAGCCGCGGGCCCGGCCAGATGCTGGAGCAGCCGGAGTTTCAGACTCTCTGTCAGGCCATCATCAGTGGCTGCTCCAAGTTCGATAATTTCAGCATTGTCAACTGCCTGTACGCCGCTGCCGCACTGGGTGAGTGTCCCAGGCTGCCAGCGTCTGCCTGCGTGGGGTCACTGGCAGAGGGCGGGGGAGGCGGGCAGGGCAGTGGGACACGGGCCGGTGCTTGGGTTTGTGAGGTGAAAGGAGAGCTTCCCGGTCCGGCTGCCACGGAACGAGGAAGGACGTACCGGAACAGGAGCCGGTGTCTGGGTTTGTGTGTGGATTTACGTGTGATGGTGGCTTTGTGGCAGATGGAGTTGTGCCCTTTGAAGGAGGAGGCTCTGCTTGGGATATGCAGCAGGAAGGCAGTCAGGCGGACTGACTGCTCCAGGGGGGCTTGGCTCTCTGCAGCACCCGGCATGTCGGCCTGAAAGGCAGCCGAAGCGGTGGCCAGCACTGCCTGGCAGGACCGGGATAAACCGCTCCTTGACTTTTGTTCCAGCCCCTGAAAATCAGCAAACATCTGAGCATCGAAGTGTGAGATGCGAGATCTTGGCTAAACCCTTTGCAAGCCATGAGCCCTCTGTCATCGGGAGTTTAATATTCAGGAGAAAAGGTTCAGGCCGGTTCCTGCGCAGCAGCTGCTGGGCCGGCTGGTGGGCTGTGTCCCGGGGGGCTCGCACTTTGCTGGGCCGGGGGCCCCTGAGGGCCCTGCGGATTCTCCTGCCTGCGAGGAAGGGGATCGCGTGTGGTGGTTGCCTGCGGCGGCAGGTGCCTGCCCTCCCCGCCCCAGCGGTTCCTGCCAGCCCTGCGCTCCTCTGTCCCATGCGCACGGTTCCTGCCCTTGTATTTGCTTTTTTTTTCCACCGCAGCTGCACGCTGGGCTGAGGCCTCGGCTGAGCCGCGTACGGAGACGCCCAGTCCCTGCCGCGGGTTGATGCAGTAACTCTAGATCCCGCTGAAGGGGGGAGGGAAGACATTTCTGCTCTTCCCCACTCTGTCTCACGGCGCCTTGTGTTTGTTGACACTGAACTCTGGGCTGCCAGGCGCCTCTCCCCTCAGCTGGGCTCCCCCCAGCCTGCTCTGGTTTTGACCCACACTTTGTTCTCCGTCAGTCGCCCTTCCCTGCTCACCATGCTTACTCGGTCATTAATAAAAATGCTAACCCGCCTTTTTGAGGCCTTTTTAAGGAACAAAGCAACTGCTCAGACCAATTCTTCACTTTCCACCTTCTGACTGATTTTTGATTAATGATAAAATGCAGCAACTTACCCCATGCTGCCTTCGTTGCTTTAAAGCCCTTTTGAAAATTGAAGTCTTGTCAGCTGGCTTAGGAGACCAGTGGGCTGCCAGGGCCTCATACAGTGCGTAATGCTTCATGCATCTCCTGAAAATATCTCTCCTGACACGCGAAGGATGGCCTTTGCCTTTTCTCGTAACCACACTGTGTGCCTTGCCCCTTGTCTTTCCGTGGTTGAATAATACGTCCAGAGTTGAAGGAAAGTATTTCACCCAGGAGCCGAGTTTGAATGACTAAAGCTAAACTAGAAAACGGGAGAGGGTTAGAAATGTGGAAGGATTAATTCCTGTCATACACGGACAGTTTTTATTTTGATAATGTGCTGATGTCTTACTTGTTTTCCAACCAAAACTTTTTTTAAAGTACTTTTTGAGGTGTATTATTTATCTTTAAGACGTTTGAGACGTAAGAAATAAACCTTGCTTTTGCGGATGAACTAAAGGACTTCCATTTTGGTGGAGTGGGTGGGAATAATCCAACGGCTCCAAATTACTTTTTCCGTGGTGCAGATGCACTGATGTTCTGGTCAGGCTTTGCCAAACCGGTCCTCTTTCCCTTTCTCATCTCTGGTTTGATCACTGACACGGCAAACCTGTCCTTCTCTGGCTGTAGTCTCGTGCCTGAGCTTACGAGGATGGTTGTGCCTAGTGAAGACGAGAGGTGGGGTCCGGGCGTCCCTAACCCCTTCCCTGTCGCAGGCCTGCCCGGGGAATCGCCGCTGGTGCGTGTGCTGGAGGACGAATCCCGGAGCCGCCTGGGCCGCTTCAACCAGAAGGACGTCTCCATGGTCTTCAGCAGCGTGATGAGGCTCCACCCGTCCAGCCCCCACCCCCTGGTCGAGTCTTGCCTCAGCAGCTTGGAGCGGCATCTGGAGAAGGAGCGCCACCCCCAGACCCTCTTCCTGCTCCTCTCCTACTACCGGCTGCGGGCGCAGGCACTGCAGGGACACCCGGCCTCCGACCAGCAGCTGATCAACAACCGCAAGATCCTGCGCCTTGTCAGGCACACACTGGGGCAAGTGAGTGCCATGCGGGAGCACGAGCTGGCCCTCTTGGACGAGATGCTGGCTCTGTGCGCCCAGGAGGCGAACAACAAGGCCCTGGAGGCCATCTTCAGCTCTCAGCTCTTCTACGAGAACCGCCAAGAGCGATTCATCCGCAGTATGGCAGGTGAGGGCAGGGTCTGCCCAGGCAGGGTCCCAGCCTTGCCCACTGTGTGAGCCTCTTCCCCGGTGTGGGGTGCGCTGGGCTCTGTCCGTGCACTTGGCAGCCTTGGAGCCTCCTTTCTTGGCCCCAGAGGACATCTGGGTTTGTGACAGCACCAGCTGGGGCCTTGTTGAGCACCAGGGCCTGCAGCAGTGAGGCTGGAGCAGGAGATGCTCTGCCTTATGGCCGCCCTGTCACTGACTTCCCAGCCTAGCCCTTTCGGGGGCTGTGAGCCTACCTTACCTCAAGACTGGGAGCAGGGTGGTTTCGGTGGGGTTTCTACAGAAGGGCTTCCATTCTGTGCATGTTCCAGCTGTGTTCCAGCTGTGCCTTCTGGGTGCACGTGATGGGAATCTGCCCGAGCCTCTCACAAGCCCCATAACTTGATGGTTTTTGGAAGCCTTCTGGGTTTCAGGAGAGGTGGCTCTGCTGCCCAGGTCTTGTTATCTGCCACCTGCCTGCACTGCCTTTCCTGCCCAGGCTGTAGTGGCTTCTGGAGAGCTGCAGTTCGGACAGAGCCAGGCCCCTCTGACGGATACCCTGCTATGGTTTGCTCTATGCAGAGTGGCTCCCCAGGAAGGCAGAGAACCTTACCCCCTACACCATGGCCCTCATTGCCAAGTATGTGGCCCGGCACCGGCTGCGTGAGCCACGGCTGCTTGATACCATCGCAAACTTCCTCCTGAAGCGTGGGGAGCAGCTCGACAGCAAGGTGAGTGTTTGCCCCGGTCTGCGGGGGATGCCTGGGGCTGGCTCTGAGGCTGCCCCGGTGCTGGGGGAAACCACGTCCCTTCTCTGCCATCAGTCTGGGGCATCTCACTGGGGACTGACTGGGATGTGCCCTGATCCTTATGGGTTGTGAGAGCCTGTTTCTGCCTGGCTCTGAGCAGGCCTGGGCCTGACCTGTCCTTCATCCCGCTGCCTGGCCCAGCCCATCTCTCTCTCCTCCTGCCTGCAGGTGATCCAGAAGCTGGTGTTTCCCTTCAGCCGCATGAATTACCGCCCATCCAACCACAGCGAGCTCTTCCCCAAGCTGGAGGCCATCCTGGAGCAGAAAGCTGGCAGTTCACCCCTGGCGACCGTCAACATCCTCATGTCCATGTTTCAGCTTAGCCATTTCCCCCAGACTGTCCTGCACCAAGTCTTCTCCCCAGCCTTCATCACCAATGTTATGAGTATGTCGGGCCTTTTCCAGGGTAAACCCAGCCGTTAAAGCTCAGGGCTGGGGTGGAGGTGGATTTTGAAAGCGTTGGGCAGAACAGACTCCCCCTGGGAGTGCTGTCAGCCCTTGCTGGCAGTCACTCTCCCCCCCCGGGAGCGTGGCTGGGTGAGGAGGGGCTGCCAGGCAGCATCTAGCCAGCTGTCCTCTCCCCGCAGGCAGCCCCTACGCGCTGATTGTGCGCCGCTACCTCTCGCTGCTGGACGCAGCGGTGGAGCTGGAGTTCCGCGATTACAGTGGCCCACGCCTCGACCCGCGCTACCGTGTCCTCATGTTCGAGCACGCCCTGACGGCCGACGAGGCCAACAGAAAGTACAGGTCAGTGGCGGGGGCAGGCGGCACGCTGGGGAGGGGAGGGCTGCCCCGGCAGGGGAGAGCACGGCTGGGAGCGCGGTGTGCTGGGCACCCTACTGCCTGTCCCTTGCAGGTGGGCAGTGCGGTGTCACTTGGGACACGGGGTCTGTCACCTTGTTCTGGCAGGATCCCAGCCAAGGACAGTGCCAGGGTAAATGCCCGTACATGAGCTCTGAAGCCTGTAGAGCGGCAATATAGGATCGTAGGATCATTTAGGTTGCAAAAGACCCTTAAGATCATCGAGTCCAACCGTTAACCTAACGCTGCCAAGTCCACCATTAAACCATGTCCCTAAGCACCACATTTACACGTCTTTAAATACCTCCAGGGATGGTGACTCAACCCCTTCCTTGGGCAGCCTGTTCCAATGCTTGACAACCCTTTCAGTGAAGAATATGCTGTTGGTGTAGCAATATCGGGAGGAGCTTTTCTGCTGAATGAGCTGAAGCGTGTCCCATCCTTGCCTCAGAACAGCAGAGCCCAAAGCTAAAGGCTCTCCTTATTTCTCGCTCCCAGGGGCCTCCACGTCTCTGCGCAGATGTGCTCAGTGGGAAAACACGGGTCGGCAGTGCTCGAGGGGGGTGGGCTGGGGGCCCCTCCCTAGTGCGTCCTCTGACTCTTCTTTTTCCCCTCAGTTACAAGGGGCTGGTGGCTGAGGCCCTGCGGCAGCTGGTGGGAGAAGAGTGCTATCGGCAGGATGAGGTGCTGCCCCCAGGATACTGCACAGGTAGCCTGGCTGGGCACCCTGCTTTGGGGCAGGGCCATGGCTCCGGGGAGGGGGCTGGCAGTTGGGATTTGGGGAGCTGTGGGTGCAGCAGAAGCCCTGCGGCTGCCTGGATGCTCGGGGGACACCCAAGGGTGCGAGGTTATTCAGGGCAGAACTAGATTTGGCTGCTTTGTCACCACCTTCCCCATGATACTGCCTTCCCCCAGCGCTTCGGGACAAAGCTCCCAGAGCCGCCCCCACCTCAGGAGGGCTCAGCTGGGCCAGTGCAGCAGGGGGATCCCCTCTGCGCTCCCATCTGGGCTCTGGCACGTCTCACACCCTGGGGCACGCGGGGTCCCCGAGCTCATGTCCCACCAGTAGCGGGGTCTTGAGGCCTGGTGCTGATCTGTGTTCTCTCCGCAGACTTCCTGCTGTGGATTAACCGCTCGGGCACCGTGCTGCCTCTCTCCCGTGTCCCTGCGGCTTCCAAGGCTCCCTCTGCCCACACTACAACGTCCCCTGCTGCCATTTCCTTGCGCTCCAGCGTCCTGGCCCTCACCTCGGACTTGCAGGACTTTGCCCCGTTTGCTCCAGAGACGCCGAGCAGCCCCCCGGGCTCCCGAGAGAACAACCTGGCCGGGCGGTTCCTGCCCACGCTTTGCCCTGCCCCAGGGGGCCCCTGCTACCAGCCCCCCTCGGACTATTACTGTGGCCTGAGCAAAGAGTCTTCCCTGGAGAGCCAGGGCAGTTCCACGTTAAGCAGCCCTTCCGAGTGCCTCTCCGCGCAGCCGGCTGGCACTCCTGACTGCTCGCCCAGGGGCACCTCCGCAGCCACCCTCTTCCAGTTCCCCATCAGCAAGATTCTGGAGGAGGAAGAGGAGGCTACCGCCGGCTGCCCTGGGCACGATCACAACTGCTTCCAGGGGGAGCAGGCCCAGGAAGAACCAGAGGAAAGGAGCCCACCCCCCAGTGAGGATGCCTGCCCTCCGCCCTCTCCGTGCCGGCCCAGCCCCAAGCGAGGGCCAGGCGATGGGCCGCAGGGAGCTGAAGAGATTCAGAGGTACCGAGCAGGGCCGGTCCGTGTCCCCACTCCCTTCTGGCAGGACAGCCGCCTCGGGCCCGCACCAGCACTGGCTTCAGCTCCTGCCCTCCCCAGCAGTCGGCCCCGGGCCCTCCTGCCCTGCGCTGTTAGGTGCCCGGCGGCAGCGCAGGCTGTGCTGCAGAGACCCTGTCCCCACCGCCCCCAGGCCCTGGGGTGCAGCTCGTCCCAGCCCGGGTACGGCTGACCCTGCCACCAGTTGGGTGCAGGAGGGGGGGGGGGTGCTGCCCTTCATCCGCCACTCTTAGGGGGACCAGGCGCGGGCGATGCTGCTGCCGGTCCTGCCTGCAGGGTCTGTGGTGTGGGGTAACGCTGCCCTCCTTCCCCCGCTCTGTCCTCTGCAGGGTGGTGCTGTCGGTCAATGACAAATGGCATTACTGCCAGAACTCCGACATACTGGTGGGCTCGCGAGCCATGAGGGACAGGCACTTGCGACTGCTGGGCTACTGTCTGGTTCAGGTAAGCGGGGGGCTGCTCCCTTCCCTTCCCCTCCTCCCCCTGGGCAGAAACCGCCCGTGGCTGTGCAGCAAGATGGGCTCCAGGCTGGAGAGCTGGCATCCCCACTGTAAACACTCCCGATGGGAGCTGTCCTTCCACACTTGCTGCTTGTGAGAGGAAGCAGTGACTCATCCTCACGGCTCCTTTTTGCCCTCCCCCACCCCACCCCAAGACTTCTTCCACACAGCTGGTGGGTGAGACTAGCCCCGGTGCCCTGGCGGAAAGCACGGACAAGGGGACAGCCCCTCCTGTCCGCTGGTCCTGCAGGAATCCCGTCCTACAGGTCTGCCGCCTGGAGCTGAGACCCGACCCGCGTGCTGGGCAGGGAGGGGAGAAGGGGAAGCTGCTCAGCCTGGACCTGGCAGACACGTTGTCAGTGGCGGTG
>NW_008795119.1:72928-80147 GCF_000699145.1 Aptenodytes forsteri | reverse complement strand
TACAGCAAGATGGGCTCCAGGCTGGAGAGCTGGCATCCCCACTGTAAACACTCCCGATGGGAGCTGTCCTTCCACACTTGCTGCTTGTGAGAGGAAGCAGTGACTCATCCTCACGGCTCCTTTTGCCCTCCCCCTCCTGTCCGCTGGTCCTGCAGGAATCCCGTCCTACAGGTCTGCCGCCTGGAGCTGAGACCCGACCCGCGTGCTGGGCAGGGAGGGGAGAAGGGGAAGCTGCTCAGCCTGGACCTGGCAGACACGTTGTCAGTGGCGGTGTCGGCTGCGGGGCCTCAGGGTGGAAATCAAGTGGGGGCATAGCTCAACCTGATACCCTTTGCTGTAATCCTGGCTGTCGGTTCTGCAGCATGCCTCTTGCCGCTGTGGGCGGAGGTGAGGCGAGCCTCCCTTCAGTGCCTGTTTCGGAGCCCTGGCCTCTTTGGTTGCAGCCTCTGGCTGGTCTGTGGTGAGAGGTGTGAATGGAGAAGCCCTCGAGGCTTCCCACCGCCTTCGCAATTGTCTTCAGTTTTCTTTGGGGACTTCAGATGTTGTTTTAAGGTGTGCAGCTTCTACAAGACTATTTGTGGGGTGATTTTTTAGCTTGAGGATAGATCTTTCTGAGGAAAACAACTCAGAAATGCAGGCCTCTTACCCTGTTTACTTCTCCACTTCAGAGGTCACGTGAATTACAGTCATAGATCTACCAAGCAGCCTCATAACCATTTCTTAAAGCTTCTTACCTCCCCTGCTGCTGATGGTGCAGTGTGCCAACACGAAGCTGCTTCTAACTTCATAATTTGCAACGTACATAGTTCAGAAGCCCTTTGTTTATGCATAGCTTTGGCAGTCCTGTGACTCGAGTTGTGGTATTTCCTTGGAGATCCCAAATTGCAGAGCAGTGGAGCAGGACCAGCTCTCCTGTGCAGTGCGCCATGGGTCTCCCTTGTGCTGGCATTCAGGACGGGGTGCCCAGGGCCGGCCGTGTCCCCAGACAGCAGTGGGGCCGAGCAGCTTTGTCACACGGAGGAGGGCTCGCCAGTACCTGCCACTGGGCTCGAGGCCGGTGCCACAGGCTCTCGCTGTGCGTCTGGGCTCCAGGATGTCCTGGGTCGAGGAGGGCACTTGGTACAGCTGCTGCCGCTCCCAGGTTTGTGCCACCATGTCCGAGAGCTGAGGGCTGCCCTTGCCTGCGTGCCCTGTGCCCAACGCACCCATGGCAGCCAGGGACTGTGCTCACCCTGCACTTGGCCCAGCTGGGGGGTCCGTGCCCCGTCTCAAACAGTCTCTGGTGACTGTTACTGCTTGGGTCTGCGCCCCTGCTGTGGGTCAGGGCTGCTGTGGGAGGCTGAGGCTGCTGACCAGCGGCCCAACAGGGTCTCTGAGGAGCAAGGTGGAATGGGCAGGGGTGCAGGCAAGCTAGAGCGTGCTCTTGCTCCCAGTGTGCACAGGGTCAGGCGCTCTGTCTGGCAGCGTGCGGTTAGGCGTCAGGACCCGCATGACCGAGGCGCAGGAACTCTTCTCTGCTCAGCATGCCCGATCATCATGCAGCTGCTAGTGCGGTTAGCTCCCTTTGGGTGCATAAGAGGCACTCTGGTCCCATCCCCTCTATTCCCTCTCCAGCAGCAGACAGTGGCAGATTGTTAGAAAATGAGTCGGAAGTGGATCGTGGATAGTCCAAGTACTCCTGCACCAGAGCATGTGTCTGTACAGCTGTGTTTAATCACCCCGATGGACCTCTTCTCCATGAGCGTTTTATTCCTCTGAGCCTGTTCTTTCTTCCACACCTGCAGCGTCCGGTGCCAACAAGCTCCAGGCAGTATTACCTGCAACAAGCTCTGTTTGTTTTAAACCTGCTGTCTGGTCAGCCGACGTGGTGCTGCCAGGTCTGGTACCGTGAGGGAGTGAAGAGCAGCTCTGCGGTTACCTTCTTCTATGCTTGTGGTTCCAGAGGTCGCTTCCCCTTGGCCACCCCTTTGAGATGAAGAACCCCAGGCAGTTCAGCTTCGCTTCACTGCTTGGTTGTTCTTCTTGCTCTTCTCGTTTGAGGTTTATTTCCTCTTCTTCTGACACCTTTACAGAATCGCAGAGTAGTTGAGGTTGGCAGGGGCCTCTGGAGATCATCCAGTCCAACCCTGGCTCACCTAGAGCAGGTTGCTCAGTACCACGTCCAGTCGAGTTTTGAATGTCTCGGAGATAGGTTGCTTTCTGGGTAACCTGTTCCGGGCTCAAGGCCAGTGCTGCTTTACCCTCACAGTAGAAGAGGGTTTTTTCTTATGTTTGGGGGTGTGTGTGTAGCTTTTTCTCAAGTTTAAATGGGATTTCCAATACTTTAGGTTTGTGCCCATTGCCTCACTCTCTGTCACTGGGCACTGCCAAGAGTCTGGCTCTGTTTTCTTGTGTGTAGCTTTTTCTCAAGTTTAAATGGAATTTCCAATATTTTAGGTTTGTGCCCATTGCCTCGTTCTCTGTCACTGGCCACTGCCAAGAGTCTGGCTTTGTTTTCCTTACAACCTCCCGTTGGGTATTTGTACATACAGATGAGATGCCCCGATCCTTTTCTTCTCCAGCTCTGTCAACCTCTTCTCACGTATCGCATGCTTTAGTCCCGTAATCATCCTTGTGGCCCTGTACTGGACCTACTCCAGTATGCCCATGTCTTGTTCTGGGGAGCCCAGCACTGGACACTGCAGATGTGTCTCACCAGTGCTGGGTAGCAGAGAAGGATCGGCTCCCTCGACCTCCCCGTGGTGCTCTTAGTACAGCCTGGGATGCTGTTGGCGACCTTTGCTGCAAGGGAGCGCTGCTGGCTGGTGTTCAACTTGTCCATCAGGACCCTTAGTCCCTTTTCTGCAAAGTCACTTTCCAGCCGGTTGGCCCCAGCCTGTCCTGGTGCATGGGGTTATTCCTCCCTAGGCTCAGGACTTGGCCATTCCCTGCCAGGGGGCCGTTTCTCCAGCCTGTGTAGGTCCTTCTGAATGGCAGCACAACCATCTGGCGTGTCAGCCGCTCCTCCCTGTTGTGTACTGTCTGCAGCCTCGCTGGGGGGGCACTCGGTCCCATCGTCCAGGTCACTAATGAGGATACTAAACAGTATTGGCCCCAGTACTGACTCCTGGGGTATGCCGCTAGTGACTTGGTCCAGCTGGACACCGTGCCTCTATTCGCAGCTCTTTGAGCCTGGCAGTTCAGCCCTCCTTATATTTAATTTAAGGCCTTCTCTTGTTGGCTGTTGCATTGCCATGTGTGAGCTCGATCGGCGCTGGACTGCCTGTCGTGTCTGGCACACTGCTAAGCTGTCTGGGTATGTCTTTGTGACTGTGCCAGGGCCTTGCTCCTCCTTGGATGCCATTGATCTGGTAGCAGTCGCAGGTGTGGATTTGTCAGTGCCTCTGAACACGGCTTCCTTCCAAGAGAGCCTGCTCCTTTTGTGGCACAGCGAGCAGGGGCTGCCCACGGTGACTGCAAAGGACATCGCCAGGTCTTGCACCCGGACCCTTCCTTGCCTCCATCCTCTGGTTGGACCTGCATGTTGCTTCCACCCTTCTGACAGGCGGTGGGAGTGCCATTGCAGGGTCACCTACCTCAGATCCTCTACTCTGCCCACAGATGCTCTGGGTCTCAGCCCTTTCCAGGGTAGATGTTTTTCTCCCTGGTGGTCCTGACCTTTTATTGACAGCCAGCTCTTTTCCCTCGGAAGGTTCTAGGTAAGGACGGGCTCCTTCCTTCCCAGGATCCTGCCCTGAATAATGGCCAGATTTGATGTTCCCACAAACCCTGTCCTGGCTCAGGCACTATTCACTTCCAGCCTGTTTGGTTGAAGGAGCTTTCTGTGCTGTCGATCCTTCCTTAGTGTCGGAAGGGCAAGCCCACTGGGGAGGCAGACCCTGCAGAGCTGGGCAGTGAGGAAAGGAGCTTGAAGCAGTGGAAGGAGATGGCTCTGTACCAGAACTGCCGGAAACCTTTGATTCAGACCCACTGCAGCCAGAGGACTTGGTTCCTTCTCTCCAGGCAAAGCCGCCTTCACCCCTGGCCTGTGTGGGACTGTCGGAGAACAGTGCCTGTCTACAGCCTGTTCACTGTCCTGGGGGCAGTGTGCAGTTTGTCTGTGTTGCCTGTCCCGCTTGCTCTTTTGTGATGGTCACAAACAAGTCCTGGACCCCCTGTAGCACCCATGTCAGGATCTAGCCGTTCCACGGAGTCCCTTCAAGGAGTGTTTCTGCCCATTCTGCTTTGTGTTCTTCCACATTCTCTGCAGCTTGGGAAACTGGTGGGACTTGTGGGAACTGACCTGAAGGATGAAAACCCCCACAGCTGGCTCTCCTGGGCCAAAGGTTCTGTTCTTGGTCTTTGCATTTGTGCCAAGTTTTCCCACCCTATCCCTTCACAATGCCTACTACTAGCCCTGTTTCTCAGTGAGACGGTGAGAAAAAGCTTCCTCCTTTGCAGGCAAACTCCTATGTGTCATGATCTGCAACTCCTGAGGGATGGCAATGGCCTCTCCAAGCAGCCTTGGATGCTTCTGGTATAGTAGACCACCCCCTTGCCGTGCATGGAGCACTGGGTCCACGCAGGCTCCTCCAGAGGCCAGGCTCCAGCCCTGCTCTGGAGAGGTGTCTTCACCAACGCAGCCCCTCCAGGGCTTGGGTCTCCTGGTATCTGTGAACAGTGGAGGGCCAGACTAGCGGCACAGAGCCGAGCGCTGTGTCACTTCCCCACAGAGAGGGATGCTTTCCCCCCCTGCCATGTCCCTGGCAGCATCTCTCAGAGCAGGCTGAGGTGCACCAAGGTCGCTAGAGCTGCCTCTCTTCAGGTGCAGAGCTCGTCTGCTCAGCCCCAAGGGCTGGAAAGGGCAGGTGAGGTTCTTGGCCAAGAACTTTCCTGCGTAGCTCCAGCGCCAGCCCCGTGTCGCTGACTCTCAGCAGGATCTCCAAGCCTGAAGGAGAGCTTTTCTTGTACTTCCTTATTCCCGGGGGGACGGGGCAGGACTCCTCTAGTGCCTGAGTAGCAAAACACACCAGGGGCTGGACTGCAGTCGGGGTGAACGCACAGGTCCTGTTACCGCAGTGTAATGCCTTTAGCCCACTCCCGTGCTGCCAGACAGGGCTGAGGTATGGGTCACGGTTACCCTTAGTCCTGCTCCATGAGCACTGGTGGTGCCTTCTGGGATGTTGGACCAGCACAGCTTCCAGCTACCCCAACAAGTTTTGGCCCCCAGCCCCTGATACCGATGTGGAGGGAACACTGGTAGTAGCTGAAGTCTCCTCTTGTCCCTGTGGATCCGTTCCTGCAAGGCTGCTGCGTGCAGGTTTGCTTGATTCCCCCAACCCTTGGTGCTCCCAGCCTAGTGTGGGGATGGATGCACAGCCACATGTGCAAGCTGGAGCTGGGGCTGTCACTATGAGGTGACAAGCCCTGGGTCGGGAGGGCCTTGAACTGTGAACGGGTGTTTTTAGAAAAGTGCCTGCCAGGTTGCCCCCAGGCTGGTACTGAGGGGAGGGACAGAGCATGGTCCCAGGCCCATCTCTTCTCCCACGCCTGTGGGTGCATCTGTCTCGTGGTCGGGGTGGCCCAGGGCTCGTGGCCTTTCGGCGGGGTGCTTAGCTCCAGGCTGTATTTGCTGTTCAGGGGCAGAGAGCACTCCTGACTCCACAGAGTGACATCCAGTCCAGCTTTCCCGGTGGGGTCCCCACTCCCCCTTAGCCCCCCCCTCAGTACCCCATACCAGTTCCCCTGGGCAAAGGGAGGGGTGTTTCCATTTTTATTAGTCCCGGTGCCTTCTTTCCTTAGCAGACAGCAGTTAAAATGACGTGTTGGGGAAGAAACCGTTACCTGGGCTCGGCTCACTCTCACAGCCCTTTCTTCTGGTGGGAGGCTGATGGGTGCCGTTGCTCTTCCACACGCTGCCCGCTCCCAGGAGCAGTTTCATGCCACCCCGTCTGCTGGAGAGAGCCTGCAGCAGCTGAGCCAGAGTGCGGGGTCGGCGTGTTCCCCTGCACTTCCTGGGCAAGGCTGATGTCCCTTTCCAGCCTGCTGAGCGAAGCCCCTGTGGCCCTGCCCTTCCCTCTCTCACATCTCGCTGCTGCACCTTGGTCTCTGGTGCCGGTTCTTGTTTGAGGGAGGCCAAAAGCACAGCCAGACCTCTTCAGGGCTGTGCAGCGGGCACCCACTCCATCCTTCTCTGCGGCAGCGGGCCCCTCCTCTCCCTTGCACGGAAAACCACCTTCCCCTCATCTCCCCTCGCTGCCAGGCGGTGGACGAGCTGCAGGCTTCCCCCACCCTCCATGGCAGGAGGGTGGCTGGGTTTTGCTCTTCATCCCTCCCCGGAGGTTGGTGACTGGGGTTCAAGGTTGGGGTGAGGCTTGCGAGCTCCCCTGGCCCTGCAGTGCCACGTGTCCTCCCTGTGTGTGCTGGGCCCCGGCCCAGCTGTGGTGGGGATCGGGGACGGGGGTGCCTGCAGGTGCTCTCTGCTGTCGGCAGCAGGGTCAGGCACCGGAGCGGGCAGCTGGCTTCACGGGGCAGCCAGGTTTGGGGGTGAAGCCCTGGGAGGGCAGAGCCAGCGCGGGCAGGCACTCAGGGACTCGTCCCCCCCGGGAGGCAGCCCCGTTGCTGTGCCTTGCCCGGGGCTGAGCTGGAGCAGAGTGAGCTTCCTCTGCCTGGTGGTCAGTGGGACGCTGAGATGGGGCTTGTGTGCTCCTGTGCCCTCCCCCCTCCTTGGAAGGAACAGCACTGTTGTCCTTCCCCTGGGAAGGGTCCCGAGTCCTGGTTCTTCCCCCTGCTGCCACAGACTACTGTCCCAGGCAGCCTCGGGCTGGGTGTTGATGGTGGTGCTGGTGGTGGAGCTGCTCTGACGGTTTCTCCCTGTCCCCTTCCAGCTGCCCTACACGGAGCTGGAGAAGGTGAGTGGCATCGAGGAGGCCAAGCACTACCTGCGGCAGAAGCTGAGGGAGCTGCGCTTCTGAGGGATGGATGCCTCGAGTCCCGGGCTCTGGGCGGGGAGGGGGCAGAGCGGGGTGGGCACAGGTGGGTGCTGCCAGCCCCTTTCCCCTGGGGGTGGGACACGGAGCTGCCACCTGTCCCAGGGGGGCATGGGGCTGGGCCATGGGCACCTGCTCCTCGATGTGGGGCTGGGGTAGTGTGAGATATTTATTGCCGTTAGCGGGGGGAAGGGGTATGACTTGACTGGTGCATAGGGGAGTATTTGGGTCTCTGCTGCTGGGGGGGCGGG
>NW_008795119.1:71751-72061 GCF_000699145.1 Aptenodytes forsteri | reverse complement strand
CAGCACTGGGGAGGGGGGGGGGTGTCCCTGTGCCCCCAACACCGTTGCTGAGAGGGAGGGCTGTGCCTGGCCCCCACCTGCGGGGTCCTGCAGGGTCTGGGGAGGGGGGGCAGCAGCAGACCCCACGCAGGGCAGGGAGCAGGTTGGGCAGGGCCATGGCTGTTTGCACAGGGGGCTGCTCCCCGAGCTGGGAGGAGGGGGGTGCTTGGGAAGTGGGGGTTAACTTTACAATAAAACTGGTGAAAAGTGTGCAAAGTCCATTCTGTTTATTAGTACAAGGCAGCGGCTGGCCCACAACCCCTCCCCCGCC
>NW_008795119.1:70984-71709 GCF_000699145.1 Aptenodytes forsteri | reverse complement strand
AAAAGTCCATTTTGTTTATTAGTACAAGGCAGCGGCTGGCCCACAGCCCCTGCCCGGCCTGGGCCTGGCACAAGTGACCCCTGCTGCCCCCACCCCGGCAGCCCAGGGTTGCGCAGAGGCTACTGTCTGCAGCCCTGCCCTCGCGCAGCTGTGGTGCCGGGCAGAGGTGCACGGTGCTCACCCCCCCCAGCGCCTCCAGCCTCAACCACCTGGGCACCCCTCAGCCTGGCGTGCTCATTATAAAGCTGTTTATTGCCATTTAAATTACTCTGTTAAATAAAACATGGTGGGATTTAGGAAATGCCCGATTGTCTGGTGGGAGCCCAGGGCCTGGCTGGGGGCTGCAGAGGGGCTGGGGCAGGGCCAGGACCTGCAGCTCTGCTGGGGGATGACTGGGGGGCTCTGCCCCGTGGTGTGGTCAGGACATGCCCAAGGGGGACCGAAGGCACGGCCTGGCCCTGTACCGCACGGGAGGGGTGTGGGTGGTCCCCAGCAGGGCAAGGCTGCGGGCCGGGCCAGGACCTGCAGCTCTGCTGGGGGATGACTGGGGGGCTCTGCCCCGTGGTGTGGTCAGGACATGCCCAAGGGGGACCGAAGGCACGGCCTGGCCCTGTACCGCACGGGAGGGGTGTGGGTGGTCCCCAGCAGGGCAAGGCTGCGGGCCAGCATCTCTTTGGCAGGTGTCCCCCCCCCAAAGGCACAGGGAACATGGGGGGCCCATCCCC
>NW_008795119.1:68537-69532 GCF_000699145.1 Aptenodytes forsteri | reverse complement strand
AGAGTTCCACGGTGTTCGCCCCCCCCAGCGCCTCCAGCCTCAACCACCTGGGCACCCCTCAGCCTGGCGTGCTCATTATAAAGCTGTTTATTGCCATTTAAATTACTCTGTTAAATAAAACATGGTGGGATTTAGGAAATGCCCGATTGTCTGGTGGGAGCCCAGGGCCTGGCTGGGGGCTGCAGAGGGGCTGGGGCAGGGCCAGGACCTGCAGCTCTGCTGGGGGATGACTGGGGGGCTCTGCCCCGTGGTGTGGTCAGGACATGCCCAAGGGGGACCGAAGGCACAGCCTGGCCCTGTACCGCACGGGAGGGGTGTGGGTGGTCCCCAGCAGGGCAAGGCTGCGGGCCAGCATCTCTTTGGCAGGTGTCCCCCCCCCAAAGGCACAGGGAACATGGGGTGCCCATCCCCGGCTGGGCACAGTTGCGCAGCCACTGCCCCCGTCCCCGTGCAGGGCGGCAGCACGGGGGCCTGGCCATGCCCAGCCCTGCAGCCACGGGCAGCTCGCTGGCTGGCGTGCGGTCACACCGGCATTGGCATTTCGTTGTACTCGTCCACACCTTCCCGCTCGTCAAAGATGGGCTCGGCCTCGTCTGCGTCCAGCTGCGGGGAGATGGCAGCTGAGCAGGCAGCGAGGGGCTCCCCCTCAGCCCACCTGCATGGGTCCAGCTGTCATGGCCCATGGCCCCGAGCACCCACGGGGACGAGGGATGCAGCCGGCCACAGCACACGGAGCAGGTACTTACACACTTCATCTCACGGTCGGTGAAGATGCGGCTGAGCAGGCACATGCGGAGTGGCACCGTGAGGATGAGGATGAAGGGGAAGGCCAGGGAGGCCACTGTGGACATGACGGCCCAGAGCACTGCCAGACACGCCAGCTGCAGCCCGGTGAAGAGGTGCATGCGCAGCGTGCGCACCTGCATGGCGACAGGCATCAGTGCCGAGGGCACACACATGCTGGACCCCGTCACCCTCCTCCCACCTCAGGCACA
>NW_008795119.1:65266-68253 GCF_000699145.1 Aptenodytes forsteri | reverse complement strand
AGGGGCCCAACCCCCCAGGACCCCCCAAGGCCCCCCCCCCACCTTTTTGACATAGGTGACGTCAGGGTGGTGCTTGGGGGGCATCAGCAGCAGCTGCAGGCGCTCGTAGAACTGGATGCCGTTGAGGGAGGTGACACCCATGTAGAGGAAGATCCCGAAGAGCACGGCCAGCGGGATCTGCCGCAGCAGGTCCCCAATGACGATGGACAGGCCTGGGCCAGAGTGGGGTCAGCCGCGGTGCCCAGGGAGGGGGTGCCCGGAGCCCTGGCTGGGTCCAGGGCTCACAACAGCCCCCCAGCCCCACTCCTCCCTGCCCGCTCACCCCGCCCACACTTGGGGAGGGTCCTCTGTCACTGGTGTCCATGTGGGACAGGATGGCCGTGCCAATTTGGCCAGGGCTTGGGGTACCCAAAGCTCTTGTGGGCTCAGCCCCACCCCCCATGCTGCTCCCTGCACCGCCGCAGCTCCCCGGGGCTGCCCAGCCCCCCCATGCCCATACAGGCCAGAGCAGGGCTGGCAGGGGACCCACAGCAGGCAGGGCTGGACCTACCGACGAGCACAGCCACCAGAAGCCCAGTGACCCGCTGCTCCTTCACCTCCTGGATCTTGGGCTTGTCCCCGGGCGCCACAGCCTTGCTCATGACGGTGAGGGCGTTGGCATGCGTGACGGAGCGCACAGTGGCCGCAGCGAGCCACGGCAGCCCGAAGAGCGCGAAGAAGCCGCCCATGGCCACGATGAGCAGGAGGTCAAGGTGGAACCCAGAGCCCTTCTGCAACATCCGCTCCTTCTTGCTGATGATCAGCCTGGGCACAAGGGCAGACCGTCGGCATGGCTTGACAGGGCTTGGCACGGCACGGCACTGCAAAGCTTAGCGTGGCACAGCACGGCACAGCTCAGCATGGCATAGCACAGCTTGGCATGGCTCAGCCTGGCACAGCATGGCACTGCACAGCTTGGCACAGCTCAGCACGACATGGCAAGCTCAGCACAGCTTGGCACAGCTCAGCATTGCACGGCATGGTACAGCACAGCTTGACACAGCATGGCACAGCTTGGTACAGCTCGGCATGGCACACCCTGCCCCACTCGTGCCCCGCGCGGCCCTACTGGGCCCCCAGCCCTGCCCCGCTGCGCTCACGTGGTGATCTGCGTCTCCATGAAGATGAGAATGAAGACGAGGATGGCAGGGAGGCCGCTGGCCACCATCATCCAGATGGGGAAGTCATTCTTCTCACCCAGGGGGTTGATCACCCAGCCCCGCTTGTCTGGGGCCGTCACCGAGAACCCGCTGGGCACGCTCAGCTTCTGCAGGGAGGGGGCGAGAAACGCTGGGGTGGGGGCACTGGCTCTGCCCCCCGGCACGCAGCTTCCCCAGAGTGAGGTGTGCCACGGGGCGTGGGGTGAGCCGCGGAGACACCAGGACCCGCTGCAGCTGGACTCAAAGGGCTCCCGGCAAAGCAGGGAGAAGAAAGGCGAGATGCTGGGAGCCAGAGGCGGCCGAGCGCCGCAACAGCCATGGTGGGGACAGACAGCGCTGCACACGCTGGGAGCAGCCGACCTGCAGCCGGGATGGCAGCAGCGGGGCTGGGGCCAGGTGGCACTGGGGCCCCGCAGGAGGGTGCGGGGTGGGGGGTCCTGCCTGGGGGGGTTGCTTGGGTGCTGACCTGCGTGTAGGTGTCCTGGATGCTGTAGTCCACCAGCACCATCACCAGGATGGCAATGGGCACCCCAAAGTCCCCAATGAGCCGCCGGATCTGGGGGAAGAGCAGCGCCCCCCCCGGCTCAGCCCTGCCCCCGAAAGCTGGGCTCACCCCAGGGCCCCATGCAGCGCCCGCGCCGCTGTCCCGCCTGCCCCACGCACCCGTCCGGGGAAGAACCGGCTGTTCTTGAACTTGCGCAGGAAGAAGGCAATGAAGAAGGTGCCAGCCATGAGCACCAGTGAGAGCAGCGCTGTGTTGGGCTGCCCCGTCTGCCCCCGAAAGCTGGGCTCACCCCAGGGCCCCATGCAGCGCCCGCGCCGCTGTCCCGCCTGCCCCACGCACCCGTCCGGGGAAGAACCGGCTGTTCTTGAACTTGCGCAGGAAGAAGGCAATGAAGAAGGTGCCAGCCATGAGCACCAGTGAGAGCAGCGCTGTGTTGGGCTGCCCCGTCACCTTGGCTGCGGCGCTGCTGGCTGTGCTGTTGGTTGGGGCTGCGCTGGTGTTCCTCCACGCCTCTGCCTCCGCGCCCGTGCCGTTCGCCTGCAGGCAGCCATGCAGGGGGTGCTCCTGGAAGATCTGTGGCAGCGCGATGCTCAGGTCAGTCCTGCCTGTCCCTGCCCCACAGACGCCCCGGCCCCAGCCCCGCCGGCTCACCTTGGCCAGCTTGGAGAAGGTCTCGTAGATGAAGATGAGGGAGATGAGGAAGGCGAAGATCTCCTGGGTGAAGCGGGAGACGAAGCGCACCAGGAAGCTGCCCTCGAAGGCCACCATGACGAGCACGATGAGGATGAGCCAGAAGCCGATCCAGACACGCCCCACAAGGTACTCCAGCTCGTTGGACGTGCAGAACTGCCAGTGCCATGCAGACAGACGGACAGGCAGAGAGACAGGCAGGTGTGAGCAAGAGCGATGGCCACAGGGCTGGGGCAGAGCCCCAGGCAGTGGGGCAGGGAGGGCCCCAGCAGGAGCAGTGGGGCCCGGGGGGGGGGATGTCTGCCCCACAGGAATGTCCCCCCACCCTGCTCCTGCCCACAGAGGCTCGCCCCACTCTCACCGTGAAGAAAGCCTCCTCGAAGACGAGCAGGGGCCCCGAGAAGCCGATGACAAGCAGGGGCTGGGCGCCCAGCAGGCAGAAAAGCACACCCTGCAGCGACGTGGAGATGATCAGCTCAGACACCCCAATCAGGTCCTGCGTCTTCTCCCCTGCGGGCAGGACAGGCTCAGGCACACCTGGCGGGACAGGGGCCTTCGTCCCCGGCGTCACAGCCAATGGCAGCTCCTACCCT
>NW_008795119.1:63105-65200 GCF_000699145.1 Aptenodytes forsteri | reverse complement strand
GGGGCGCCCCAGCCAATGGCAGCTCCTACCCGCTCCCTCCTGCAGTGCATGCACGGGGCAGCACACAGCACCCACACTTGCAGTGCCCCCATGCAGTGCCCCGCTCCAGCCCCCCCGTGCAGTGCCGTGCCCCCCGGCACTCACCCAGCAGTCCTCCGAAGGTGATGGCCGGTGACAGCGCGGCGAAGTAGATGAAGATGACGGCCGCAATGCACTGGGGGTTCAGTGCATCCCTGAAGTCGCTCAGGTACTTGGGGTACCGCCGCCGCACGTCCCGGATCAGCCCCCCAAAGGGCCGGCCCGTGCGCCGCAGGGGGTCATCCTCCTCCTCGCCCTCACCCTCCACCACCTTCAGCTTTAGCAGCGCTGCACCCCGCGGACAGACAGACAGACAGACGGACAGTGAGACCCTGCCAGCCGGGTGCTCCCACCCAGACCCTGCCCCAATCCCACCCTGCTCCCAGCCCCGCCGGCACCTTTCTCCTCGGGGGACTTGGGCTCCAGCAGCAGCCGCCGCTCCTGCTCCTCCCTCTTCTTCAGCATCTCGCGCTGGAAGTGGGCAACACTGCGCAGCAGCTCTTCGCCCTGCACCTCGGAGGGCGGCAGCACGACGCTGCAGTCCAGGAACTCGTTGATGGCGTTGAGGAGGTCATGGCGGTCATCAGCCAGGTATGCGGCCTCGTGGAATTGCTGGTGGGGTGATGGCGGGGTCAGAGCTCCCGTCCAGAGGCACGGCGGGGCCCTAAGCCCAGACGTGGGTGCGTGGCCCTGGCAGGGATGCAGTGCTCACCTTGTCAGACATGAGGGTGGAGATGGAGCGCCCGATCTCGTGATAGTCCATGTGGGTGCTGCTGGGCCCCAGCAGCACAAAGAGGAACCGTACAGGGACGGGCCCCTCCAGCACCGAGTCCAGCTCCACCGCCTCCTGCAGCCGCACAAAGGCCATGGTGGGCTGGTCCAGGAACTCCACGCAGCCTGGGGGGGCACAGGGGGTCACCACGGGAGCCCAGCATGTGACTCCCAACCCCCCCACCCTCTCCAATCCCCCTGCCACCCCTCCATACCCACAAGCACCACCGTCGCCTCGGCATTGTCCGGGATCTTCTCCAGCAGCTTCAGCTCGTGCTTGGACTTGGAGCGAGTGATGCCAGCCGGGGGCGTGGGGGTGAGGACCTCCCTCTGCAGGGACAGAGCACGCAGCAGGGCTGGGGTCAGGGCCTCTCCCGAGGATGAGGAGCGGTGGCAGGCTGGGAGGAAGGCATGGGCAGAGGGCTGCGGATGGTGCGGCACAGCCATGGGAGCCAGGCTTACCTCCCGCTCCACATCAACCCGCGTGTCGTGCTCCACAGCGTGGCCGGCGATGAGGGGCTCGGTGACAGCCGGCTCACTGCCCTCAGCCACGTGGTTGGTGCTGTGGTGGTGCACGAGCAGGGAGCCCAGGCTGCCGGCCGAGATGTTTCGGGGAAAGAAGTCCTTCTCATCGCTTGGGTGGCTGTGGGACAAAGCCAGGGCTGTCCGTGGCGGCCCAATGAGAGAGCAGCCGGCAGCCTGGCACAGCCATCCCTGCCGGCACACTGCACACCAGTGGCCCCGGGGACAGCACTGTCCCCACAGCTGTGGGGAGCAGAGCCTGGTGGAGGCAGGGGCTGCGGGTCCCTGCCCCCCTGCGCTCACCTGTGCTTGAGCAGCAGTGCCCGCAGCACGTTGGCACGGTCCTCGGCCCGGATCTGGTCGGTGATAACCATCTGCTCCACCACCTGGTGAGCCACCCCCGGCAGCGTCTTTTGGTCCAGGTCAAGGAGCACGGCCCCTGGGCGAGGAAGGGGGGGCTGAGGTGAGCGGGACCAGGACTCCCCCTGCCCAGGCCCTGTGGGGCCAACCCTGCCTCCCTACCGTGGGAGAGGGTCTTGCGCAGCTCCAGGAGGCTGCGGAAGGACAGGGAGGCCACGTGGGGCTTGCCCCAGCGGTCTGTCTCCTCCTCCACGTCCTCCTCAAACTTGATCCAGCGTGCCGTCTCCTTCCACTGCAGCTCCTGGTTCTTGTCCACCACCAGCTCATTCAGCTCCACGAACACCTGCCGGCACAGCCGGGCCAG
>NW_008795119.1:62348-62727 GCF_000699145.1 Aptenodytes forsteri | reverse complement strand
CCCCAGCCCCCCGGGTGAGACCCGCCCGCCCAGCCGCTCCCCCGGTCCTGCACCCCACTCTGGCTTCTCTGCTGTGCCGGGACCCCCAGCCCTGCCCAACCCCCTGGGTGCCGGGACCCCACACCTCGTGGGGCTGCCGGTCCTGCTTGCGGTGCCGCGTGCTGGGCTCCTTGTGGTCCTTGCTGACGTGGACCACCTGCGCCTTGGTGCTCTTCCGGACGAGGTGCCGGCGCACCCCCGGCACGTCCTCAAAGCGGTGACCTGCCGGAGACAGAGAGGACAGCAATGGTGGCGGGTGGGCGACCTGCGGAGCTCACAGCCCTGCACCCCAAGCTCCAGCCCAGAAGGGCCACCAAGCCCTGGCACCGGGCAGCCCGGG
>NW_008795119.1:60785-61699 GCF_000699145.1 Aptenodytes forsteri | reverse complement strand
TGGCACCGGGCAGCCCAGGGGAGCCGTGAACTGGCAGCCTGCCTGGGGCAGCTTGGAGCAGAGGGACCCGAGCTGGGGCCGGGCAAGGACCATCACAGCCCGTGAGCGTGGCAGGGCGGCACTCGGTGTGGTGGTGGGGGGACGAGATCTGCATGCTGGCGAGTGCTGCGGCACCGGGGGGTCGCCCATTGGCTGCTTCTCCAGCACCAGAGCTGGTGGTGACAAGCAGGAGCTGAGGTGGCTCCTCACACCGGGGTCACCCGTGCCCCGCATGCCAAGGGTTGTGCGTGCCCGTCAGCACACGGGCTCTGCTGTGGGCAGCGCTCCCCAGGGAGCTCTGAGGCAGAAGCGTCACCTGCCGCCCTGGGAGTCCCCGAGCTGTAAATTGCATGGGGCTGGCGAGCACCCAAGGGAGACACCACCGCTGCCTCCAGCTCCAGCCACTCTGGGCACTGGCTCCTGGTCGTGCTCCACACGGACACAGACCTGGCCCATCCCCGGAGCCCCGGGAAGGGGTCCCCTGCAGCTATACCCAGCGCCTGGAGCAGGGCCAGAGCCTGCACCCAGCCTGGCTCTGCTGCAGCCATGAGGCAACCCGGCACTGCTGGACTTGCTGGCCCCAGCTCTGCTTGCCCCAGTGCATGGCTCAGCTCCTACTGTGCTGACGGCGTGCTGCCAGCACAGCCCCCGGGGCGCAGGGTACCCCCCACTCACTTTTCATGTAGTCCAGGTCAGCCGAGGCCAGCGTCTGGGCCTCTGACTCGTCTGTCGGCATCTTCTGGTACCGGGCCTGCTCTGTGCCCGTCATGCTGCCGATCCGCCGCCGCTCGTGCAGGTTGTAGCTGCGGTGCCCCGGCTGCGACTTGGGAACAGGGCGACCAGGGGAGCCAGCCTCGGCGGCGGCCGGCCCCCGC
>NW_008795119.1:59469-59948 GCF_000699145.1 Aptenodytes forsteri | reverse complement strand
GACCCCGGAGAGCCCCAGCCCTGTCCAAGCCCCAGGTGAGCCCCAGCGCTGCCCGGCCCCAGCCCCCACTCACCTGCCTGCCCGGGTTTCCCTGGGGGACGTGGACTCACGGGGCTCCGGGGGGGAGCTGGGCAGCGCCGCGGGGGCTGCCGGCTCCTCCGCCCGGCGGTCAGTCACCTCATCTTCCTGCAGGAAGAACTGAGACAGGGCATGGGAGGAACCGGCTGCTGTGGAGCCATGTCCCCTGGCCACAGGCCTCACCTGCCTGCCCGGGTTTCCCTGGGGGACGTGGACTCACGGGGCTCCGGGGGGGAGCTGGGCAGCGCCGCGGGGGCTGCCGGCTCCTCCGCCCGGCGGTCAGTCACCTCATCTTCCTGCAGGAAGAACTGAGACAGGGCATGGGAGGAACCGGCTGCTGTGGAGCCATGTCCCCTGGCCACAGGCGCCACCGCTCCAGCCCCCTCTCCCGCTCTGGGTCC
>NW_008795119.1:59109-59435 GCF_000699145.1 Aptenodytes forsteri | reverse complement strand
GTGCCCAGCCCCCCGCCCCAAGAGCCCCCAGAGCAGGGGGGGCACAGCACTGCCCCCCACACCTAGCCCTGCCCTCACCTGCACTGCCTCGGGAGGGCCAGGCTGCAGGAGCTCCTCCACCGATCTCTCCGTCTCTGTGTCGCATGCCTCATCCTCATCCTCTTCGGCCTCCTCGATGGTGGGGGTCTCGCCAGGGACAGAGGCACGGCGGTGCTTCTTCTTGCCCTTTTTTGGCACCCCCTTCTTGCGGCGGGTGTCGGGGGGCAGGTGCGTGGAGAGCGGGTGGTGGATGTGGTGGGACGACTGGCGGTGGTTTGCAGAGGGAC
>NW_008795119.1:57004-58118 GCF_000699145.1 Aptenodytes forsteri | reverse complement strand
GGTGGATGTGCAGGGACGACTGGCGGTGGTCTGCAGAGGGACAGGGGGGGGTTGGCGCCCTGCCTGCCTGCTGCCTACCTGCTGCCTGCCTGCCCGCTGCCCCCCAGGCCCCACTCACACTCAAAGTCCTCCTCGCCGTAGCTGCGCCCAGCCTCCTCCGCGTTGCGGGGGTGCGTGTCGCACAGGATCTCCTCGAAGCGCTCCACACCCAGGGCCTTGTTCAGGTCCTTCTCCTCTTCCTCCTCTCCGAACGCAGGCGAGACGGCGCCCAGCGCCTCCTGCTCAGGCTGCAGGCCGGCAGCAGGGCTGAGCGGGCACTGGGCACTGCCGGCACTGCCGCCAGCCCCCAGCACACCCCAGTCACGCAGTCCCACGTGGTGGGCGCCCCGGACAGTGGCTCCCTGGGGTCCCCAAAGGCTCTGCACCCAAGGGACGTGCCTGCTGGCACACCGTGGGCCATGCACCCTGCCTGCGCCGGGGTGGGGCCCCCGCCATGCCATTTGCACTCAGTGCAGCCTGCGCCCCCCAGCCTCAGTGCTGCGCTCCAGTGCCGCGCTCCCCCCGCATGTACCCCAGCACCCTGGTGCCCTGCTCCCCGGTGCAGCCCGACCCAGCATCCCCAGCACCCTGGTGCCCTGCTCCCCAGTGCAGCCCGACCCAGTATCCCCAGCGCCGTGCCCTGGTGCCGCACTCTCCCTGTGAACCCCCGGTATCCCCAGTGCCCCGCTCCCCAGGGCGGCCCCAACCCGGCATCCCTGGTGCCGCACTCCCCCCACATGTACCCCAGCACCCCAGTGCCATGCTCCCCAGTCAGCCCAGACCCCGGACCCAGCACCCCCAGCACCGTGCCCTGGTGTGTCCGCACCGTGCTGTGTCCCCCCCGTGTACCCCCAGCACCATGCTCTGGTGTCATACCCCGCCCATGTACCCCAGTGCCCTGCTCCCTGCTCAGCCTGGACCTGGCGCCCTCATTGCTGTGCCCTGGTGCCGTGCCCCCACCACGTACCCAGACCCTGCACCCACGGTGCCCTGGTGCTGTGCCCCCGTCCCAGCGCTGCTGGGTGCTGCTGGTGCGCTCCAGCTGTGGGAGCTGGGGTGCAAGGGAGGGCTGCTG
>NW_008795119.1:53865-55687 GCF_000699145.1 Aptenodytes forsteri | reverse complement strand
AAAGGACCCCCCGAGGCGGCGGGGGTGGGGGCTGCCAGCCTCCCTGGGGACAACCCAGCACCCTGAGTTGGTGCCCCATGGCACGTGCCTGGCCAGGGCTGTGCCACAGCCCCCACCCCCCAGCCTGGCACATCCCAGCCCAGACGTTGTGCCTTCAGGCAGAGCCATGGTCCCCTGTCCCCACCGCACGGTGACCCCAAAGCCCCCAGGCCCTGCCCAGGACGGGGTACCGCGGTGGGGGTGACAGGGAACAGGCACACCGTGCCGTCCCCTCACACCCACCACCTACGGCATCAAGGCCACCACGTGACGACAGCAGTGTCAGGCCACATCCTCTGCTCACATCCCCCCCGCTCCCACCACATCCCCTCTGCTGGCCCGTGACCCCCTTCCGACACCCCACAGCCCTCCCAGACCCTCTGGCCATGGCCCAGTGCCTGCAGCGCTACGCCCGGCGAACCCACCAGTCTCCATCTTCCAGCCCCGGCAGCACCCCAGCCGCTCCCGCGGCACCCAGCAAGGCAGCCCCCCACCAGCCCCCAAACTTATGTGCCCCGACCCCAGGATCCTGCCAGCCCCGAAATGACCTTGGACTCCCCATCTGCTGCCCGTGCCAACGCCGGGCAGCACATCCCAACAACCATGCCACGCATCCCTGCCTCCCCCACGGCCCGGCTCCTCTGGTCCCTGGTGCCCACCCACTGACCCTGCCCATGGGGATGCCCAGGACCCCCTCACCAAATCCGCCTTATCCCCGGCCCAGCGTGACCGAGTGCCCATGTCCTCACGGCCCAGAGAGCCCCGTCAGGGGTCAGTGGGGCTGAGATGCTCCCAAGCCAGTGCCCCATCCCGGGGCGATGCCCCACGTCCCTGCATGCCTTGGCATGTTCCCTCGCCCGCGGCTCCGCCAGGCCCAGCTTCGGCCCCAGGACAGGTGGGGACGGGTGCCCTCGGCCGGGTGCCGGGGCGATGAGAGACCTGCCAGCCCGGCAGCCCGGTGAGGCTGCGGCTTACCCAGGAGCCCAGGAGGAAATCCATGGGTGGTGGAGCGACAGGGAAGGGGCCGCAGGTCCCATCCCCGGTCACGTGCGTGGCGATGGGGACTTGCCCAATGGCACCAGGCAGTCGCACAGCACGACGCAAAGGGTTAATCATTAACTCTGCTCCCAGGCAGCCCCAGGAACCCACACAAAAGCTGTGCGGTGCTGGCACTGCCGGCACCGTGCACAGCTGGGGCAGGTGAGCGGCACCGGCAGAGCCGGCGGCCCCGGCCCAACGTGCCCCAGCAGCACCTGCCTCAAGGGCACCCACCACCCCGGCACAGTCGGCTCAGCCTGCCCCAGGCTGGCTGCTGTGAGGCACAGCCCTGCCCCACGGCCATGCAACGAGGCGGGTGCCACGCTGCTCTGCCAGCATGCCACAGCCCTGCCCCACAGCCATGCAATGGGGCACCACCCCACGGTGCAGCATGGCAGGAGGGCCGTGCCACGGCACCCCTTGCCCAGCCGGGCAGTGGCAGGGGGTGCAGCCCCACCATCCCCCTCAGCAGCTGTGGGGCTGTGCCTGCCACGGAACTTACGCTCTGGAAGGCGGAGGAGACGATGTGGTGGATCTCAGAGGACACCTGGGAGTGGGTCATGGCGCTGGCACGGTGCCCCGGTACGGCTGGCTTAGCCCTTCTCCTTCTCACGGGGGCTCAGGGGATGTTGTCGGGGCAGCATAACCTGGAGGCAGAGAGAGGTGCTCAGGGGCACAGCCAGTGCTCCCCTAGCAGCAGCGATGCCCTGAGGAGCCGCGTGGCTGCCGGCTGGGGTTTTTTCCC
>NW_008795119.1:52067-53625 GCF_000699145.1 Aptenodytes forsteri | reverse complement strand
GCCGGGGCGGGAGCAGAGCCGGGGCAGCAGGATGGGACCCAGCCCCCCTCCAGCAGGACCCTGGGCACGCACCCAGCCCTGCAAGGTGCAGGCAGGGAGCCAGACCCCCGCGGGCAGCAGCAGTGACTGCCCCTCCCCAGACAGACACCTGGTGACTGACCCCCCCACAGCCCTGTGAGCCCCCCAGCACCCCCATCCTGGCCCCCCACACCTGCCCACCGGCCATCTTCGCCCCACACTTGCCCCTCGGCAGCTCCCCGGGCACCAGGCTGACCCCTCCGGCACTGGCGTGCTGGGTTTATTGCTGCGGGAGGTGGCCCCACGTGACGGCAAGGACCGAGGAGGGTGGTGACGGATGACTGCATCTCACATGGGTGGCTCACCATCCCCGTCACCATCACCGGCACCCCTCCCGCCACGCTGTCCCACACGGGCACCCTGGGGTGCAAGCACAGTGGCTGTGGTCAGGCTCGAGAAGCCGCGGCCTCAGCAGATGCCTCCTCAAGCCTGGCCGCAGCACCGGATTGTACCTTCTCCTAGGTTTGGCGCTACCCGGCTCCGGCTGCTCCCTAATCCCCGCTCCCCATCCGGGGCCAGAGCCAGCACATCCACATTCCAGCCGAGCGAGCGCAGATTAGCCGACCTGCCGCGCCGCTCTCCCGGGGCGCCCGCCAAGCCGCAGATGGCAGCCAAAACTCCCCCCCCTACTCGGGATGGAGACCCCCAACCCGTGCACCCCATAGTGCCCTGCCTGAGGGGGGCTGGCTGCAGCCCCTCCACCGTGGCACGGGTAGCAGGGAGCCGATCTGGCACAGCTCCAGTCTCACCACTGCACCTGCCCAACCCAGCAGGGCTGGAACTGGGCGGGGAACTAACCGGCACCTCCGTTCCCCCTCCAAATGGAGCCACGATCCCCAAACTGCCTTTACTGGGTGACTCGAGGGCGGTGCCGAGGGGTCCCCTCCCTGCATGGGGCACCCAGCACCCCACGCTCCTGGGGTCCCATGCAGCTGCGTCCCCCCAGCCCCAAGGACTGGGACCAGCAAGTGGCATGCGGGGGCTCCCCGGTGGCAGCGAGAGCAGCTGCCGGGAGTGGGGGGCAGAGCCCACAGGGAGGGTCAGCGGCATCAAGCGACCAGCTGGGCACAGCCAGCGCCTTCGCGCCATCCTGGCTGCACTGTGGGGGCCCCGCCAGACAGAGCCCACAGGGAGGGTCGCATCAAGCATCAAGCGACCAGCTGGGCACACCTTCGCGCCATCCTGGCTGCACTGTGGGGGCCCCGCCGGCGTCACGCCTGGGCTGGGCTCCGGCCCTAAGCAGGTTTTTGGGTTTAATCCCATTGGCAGCTCGTGGGGATTAGAGCCCTGGGAACAAATTTGGGATTGTTCTCAGGGAACGCTGAGCTGGGAAGCGGCCCCAAGCTGTGCTCTCACCGACTCTCAGCGCGAAGGAGCCGGGTGCTGGCCCCAGCACCACCCATGGGCAGCTGGCTGCCTGTCCCTTGCCTGAAACTGGGGGCTCCCCGCAGCCTACCCCACCAGCCCCTTGCTCCAGGCG
>NW_008795119.1:49119-51221 GCF_000699145.1 Aptenodytes forsteri | reverse complement strand
CTGGCCTGCCCGCCTGATCCGCTGAGACGATTAGAGGGCCCGGCCCCGGCCCCACGCCCCACGTCGTGGGGGCTGCCCCACGAGGCCCACGTGCCCCCAGCCCCCTCCTGTGCCCAGCCCCACCACCGGCACCCACTGGCACCACACAGGCCTGGAGGGGAGGCCGGGCCGGTGGTGGGTTGAGCAAGGCGGGAAGTGAGGCAATGCCACCACCAGCCCTTCCATGACCAGGGCAGCCATGTCCCGGGCAGCCCCGTCCGCAGCACAGACCCAAAACCCCCTGAGTGGGGATGGGACGGGGAGCAGGGGAGCCCCGGGTCAGCGGGGGCTAGCCAGAGCCCAGCTGCCTGCTCCCCTGTGCCAGTGCTGCTGGCAGGACTGTGCCTCCTCACACCACGTCACCCGGGCTGGGGACGGTCCGGCAGCGGTAGTACCGGGAGCGGGTCCCTGATGTGGGATCAGCACACACACACACGTGCTGCGCACATTTGTGCCCACAGACGGAGGTGAGACTGACGGTCACCACCATGCCACGTCTGGTCAGGAACTGGAGCCACATCTGCAGTCCCGGCCCCCCCTGTGCACCGCCTGGCTGACACCGCCATGACAGAGAACACGCCGTGTCCCTTGCTGTCTTCCCGCTGGCAGCCACCCCCCCAGGAACTCCTTGTGCCCAATTTCCATGCAAAATTGCAGCAGTGTGAGCCTGGCACAGGTCAGGCTGTGCCCATCGTGCCGGGCAGACGTGCCCCACACTCCCCAGCCTGCCCGGCACGGCGAGGCTGTGCCCCGATCCCGCAGAAGGGGGAAGCGAGGGGCCCCAGCCACACAACCCCCCCACCCCACAGCCCAGCTCAGGGATGGCGACGGCTGCCCCAGGGGGGCTCTGTGCCCCCCAGGCCTGTCCCCCCATTCTCCCGCTGCCATCTCTGCCCGCTGCGAGGTGATGCTGCACCAGCTCCTCGACCGGGGCTGGGTACACCAGCACGGGCCACCCTGCCCTGCCCGGGGTGCTCTCCGGAGCCTGTCCCACTGCAGCGTGGGGTCCTGGAGCACCCGAGCAGGGGAGGCACACAGCCACGGTGCTCAGCTACCATGGGGTGACACTCGCTGCCCGCAGCCCAGCAGGACGGGCTCCCCCCGCCACCCGCTGCCGTCGGGAGCATGGCCCGCAGATGCATGGCCTGCAGATGCTGCCCAGGCACGGAGCCACGGCCAGCACCCACCGTGGCTCCTCGGCCATGGCTGGCCCCCCCAGGCCCGCGCTGCAGCGGCAGAGGGGAGCAGAGCCCCGTCCCCACATGCCACACAGGCCCACTGTCTGCACAGACCCTCACTGCGGCAGGGACTGCCTGGACCCCGGGCTCCCGCTGGGATGGCTTCCTCTGGCACACGCCAGTGGAAGGGAGAGGATGATCTGGCACAGCTGCGCTCACCCTGCTGCTCCTCGGGGCACTCGTGTCCCACATTTGGGAACCACAAGCCAGCCCTGGCAGAGCTGCCCCGGCACCGGCACCGCCCCTGGGGCTGCACCAGCACCCGCTCCTCCACAGACAGCACCCCGAGGCAGAGCTGCGTCTGCACCCTGATGGTGTACCACCGGGCAGCTCCGGCACACACCGCCAACACCCACGGTGGCTGTGCACCGGCCTCCCACCTGCACGGGCAGGGCATGAGCCCCAGCTCCCTGCACCCCGAAATGGAGAGCAGTGCCGAGGGGGGAGGCCCAGCAGCATGCTCCAGCTCCCCTGCCCACCCCTGAGGACCTGAGGGCAGGAGACCACCCAGAGCCCCCAGCAGCCCCTCGCTTCCCGGGCAGCACCCGCGCCCCACGCCCAAGGGCCGGAGGCTGCTGAAGGTGGGGGGCTCATGGGCAGGCGGTGCAGCCACCCCCCTCCCCCCCTCACAGCCAGGGAAGCCAGTGCCGGCCCCCACCTGGCTCCATGGGGTCCACATGGCACAGGCCAGCTGCCTCTGCTGCCCTGCTCCCTCCTGCCCAGCTCACCTGGCTGCTCCGGGAGACCCTCAGGAGATCCCGCCACCCCGAGCGCCTCCCGGATGCCCACCTGGGGGCCCACACACCCCCCATCGCCGCAGCCCGC
>NW_008795119.1:48418-48647 GCF_000699145.1 Aptenodytes forsteri | reverse complement strand
CCCCACTGCTGTCCCCAGCCCAGCCCTGGGAAGGGGCAGGTACAGCTGCCTCCCCCGCAGACCACTGCCCCTGTGCCGCGCTCCACGTGCCACCCCAGGACATGCACCACCACTGACCCCTCGGTCCCTGGCAGCTGCTGTGGGGGGGCCTGGCTGCGGGGAGGGCTGGGCGCAGCCCTCCACACAATCACCCATGGCAGGGACGGGGACCCTACCCCCCACCCACCCC
>NW_008795119.1:47554-47768 GCF_000699145.1 Aptenodytes forsteri | reverse complement strand
CTGGGGGGGGGGGGGGGGAGATGGGGGCCAACCACCCCCCCAGCCTCAGGAGTGCAGGCAGCAGTGGGTGCTGGGGGCTTTGCCTGCCCAGGCACAGTGCTCGGGGTCCTGCAAGGGGACAGGCACCAGGACACGCTGGGCAAGGGTTGTGGGGCAGGCAGACATGGGGCAGAGAGTGGGGAGGAGCCGGTACGAGCCCATACCCCCCCCTCCG
>NW_008795119.1:45694-47539 GCF_000699145.1 Aptenodytes forsteri | reverse complement strand
GTGCCCCTGGCAAACCCCAGCGCGGCGTCCTCAGGCAGCCAGCCCGGTCCCTGCGGCCACCCGGTCCCCTCTAATGACAGGGCTGTGCTTACAGGGGCCGCGCCAGGGACCGTGGCCAGACCCCCCCACCCCGCAGCTTGGCACGGGGACCCAGCCAGGTGGTGGCTCCCACGGCCCCCTCCCTTCCGCTGGCCGGGCCGGCATCCCCAGGCAGGGGGTCACCGCTACAGGGCTGGGCCACCCCCCATCCTGTCCCTGGGACATTGCAGGGGACGGCGGCAGCAGGAGCGTCCCCCGTCCCGCACCTAGGTGTCCTGCCCGCCCCGGGGAGCCCCGAGCCCACCCTGCGGCAACTCTCACTGCTCTCGCTGTGGCGCGGAGCAAAGCTGGGCACGGAGAGGCTGCGCAGCCACGGGGTGGCCCTCACCAGTGTGGGGACCCCCCAGAGCCGGCCCTACCGCGCACCTTCACCTATAGACACCGACAGCAGCGTCCCTTGGGAGGGCACGTGGCTGGGCAGGACCCCAGGTACAGGCAGGAGGGCAACGGGCAGCGAGGGAGGGGGCAGCCAGAATCCTCCCACAGCAGCACGGGGCAGCACCCGGGGGCTAGGGAGCAGTGAGGGGGTGCGGGGCAGAGCCCACCCAGCGCAGACCCTGCCTGGGCTCGGGGCCAGCCCTGCCCCTGCTCCCGGGAGGAGGCCAGGCCCCGGGCGGGCTGGGGCGGAAGGGCTGCCTGCAGGGAGGCGCAGGCACCGGTGCCAGGAAGGTTGTTAGGGCGATCAAATCCCACGCTCCTGGCAGCCGCTTGAAGCAGTGCAGCGAACCCGAAGGGCACGACAGCAGGGCCAGGCGGCCCCCACCGGCCGCAGGGCTGATCCCCCAATGGGACCCCGCAGCCCGTGCCTGGAGCCGCCATGCGGGGGGGTGGACTCCTCCCCACAGACCCGGGAACCACCACCGAGCTGCTGACACAGTTCCCCCCCAGGAGCAATCCTGTCTCCTGACACCAGATCAGAGACCGCTGGGGCCTCTCCGGCAGGAGAAGTGTGGGGCAGCCCCGTCCGCCCCTGGGGACCGACTGCCCGCGTCCCTGCCTGCACCAAGCAGCTCAGGGGCAGCCATAGGCACCGTGTCCCCTGGGACCTGCTGCCCCCCCTGCCCTGGGGACCTGACTCAGAGCAGCACGGTCCCCACTCCGGGGCCATGGGAGCCCACGCCAGCATGCGAGTGGGAGAGCAGCGGGGCTGGAGCCGTGCCTGGCATTGCTCAACCCCTGGCAGCGTTTCGCAAGCGGGCAGTGCTGCTCATCACCCAGCACGGTGCATGGCGGCTCCTGGCAAGCACCGTGCCGGGTGGGCGCAAACCCCTCAGCGGCAGCTCTGTGCTGCGAGGCAGGGCCACCTGTGGGGCCACACTGGGATGGGGCTGAGCCGCAGGACACTCTCTCTGCTTGGAGGGAGCCGGTGGGTGCGGGACGGCTGCGGCCGGCCGGCCGACAGGGCCGCACATGCCAGGTCCACTCCCCGGCCCCATGTTTCTCACCTGCCGAGGGTCGCTGTCGGGCTCAGGAGCCAGGAGGGAAGGGCATGGAGCTGCCTCACGTTGCTCTGGCACCCACTGGAAAATAAAAAGATGACAAGGGCTGAAGCGCAGCGGCAGCATCCTGGCTCTTCTCCCACCTCCTGCGGTGTCCTGGGGCCCAGGGACCACCCCCCGCCCCGAGAGCCGGGTCCGGCACGGGAACGCTGCCAGGGCCGCACAGGAACACCCTCGCGCATGGATCCAGCCCCAGTGGTGCAGCCGGCAGAGACAGCGGGACGGCGGGAAGGGGCCAAGGTGCGAC
>NW_008795119.1:43581-43867 GCF_000699145.1 Aptenodytes forsteri | reverse complement strand
GGTTCCCCTTCCCCTCGCGGGCTCCACGACGTCCTGCACAGCGACAAGAAGCTGACCCTGGTCTTCGAGTTCTGCGACCAGGTGAGCGCCGGGGCAGCGCCAGAACCGGGGCAGCGCCAGAACCGGGGCAGCGCCAAAACCGGGGCAGCGCCGAGGCCGGGGTCACTGCTCCCGTCCCCTGCCGCTCCCTGACGTGGCCCCCGCTGGCTTCTCCCCAGGACCTGAAGAAGTATTTCGACAGCTGCAACGGGGACTTGGATCCGGAGATCGCCAAGGCGCGTCGGGG
>NW_008795119.1:42539-43442 GCF_000699145.1 Aptenodytes forsteri | reverse complement strand
CCTTCTGCCACAGCCGCAACGTCCTGCACCGAGACCTCAAACCCCAGAACCTGCTCATTAACAGGGTGAGAGCCGGGGAGCGGGCGACGGCCGGGGCTGCGTTGCCGGCCTGAGGCGCCCTGGCTGAGCCGGGCGGGGGGTTACGCCGGGGAGCAGGCGGCTGTCTGTCCACAGCTTGCGGCTCCGTCTCTCCCTTGTGTTTCTGGTCAATGGGAAAGGGCGAAGGGTCCGGAGCAGCGGCTGCCGCCCGGGCCCGGCCCCGAGGTGTGGGGCGGGCAGCAGGACAGGGCGTCTCCTGCGAAGTCCTGCTGACACGGTGCTTTCACTGCAGAACGGGGAACTCAAACTGGCTGACTTCGGCCTGGCCCGGGCCTTCGGCATCCCCGTGCGCTGTTACTCGGCGGAGGTGAGCTGGGAGGTCTGCGCTTTCACTGGAGGCCTTCTGGATGGGGGCTTGGCTGTCCCGTCCCCCGGCGGGCTGAGCGTCTCCCCCATCCCTCTGCGCAGGTCGTCACACTGTGGTATCGGCCCCCAGACGTGCTCTTTGGCGCCAAGCTCTACTCCACCTCCATCGACATGTGGTCAGCCGGCTGCATCTTCGCAGGGAGTGCCACGGGGGCTGCCGGCACAGGGGGCTGCCAGCGCGGGGGCTGCCAGCACGGGGGCTGCTGGGGCTGGGGCCATGGGGCTCATTCCCTCTCTTCCCTAGAGCTGGCCAACGCGGGGCGGCCCCTGTTCCCGGGGAACGACGTGGATGACCAGCTGAAAAGGATTTTCCGATATCCTTCTGGTGCCGTGCGGGGCCTGCGGCGGGAGGGGGGCTGCCCCCCTCTCCTGGGCAGGGGAGCGGGAGGGGGCTCTGCCCATGTTAGGTGGGGGTGGGCTGGGTGACGGGTGGCTCCA
>NW_008795119.1:38650-39591 GCF_000699145.1 Aptenodytes forsteri | reverse complement strand
GCACGCACCAATGAAGAGCCCCATCCCCCGATGCCCGATGTCGCCTGGGCAGGAGGGTGGCATTAGAGGGGGCTGCCCCCCTGACAAACCCCTCTTCTGCTCGATTGTCTCGTAGTTCAGGGCCTCAAAGAAGATGTCCAGGACCAGCACGTTGTCCCTGGGGAGGGGACAGACATGTCCGGGACGGACAGATGAGCTGTCAGGCAGCATCCGCTCCCGTGATCTAGGGAGCGGCGGGGGGGCGGGGTGGGGGGGGGGGCTGTTCCGTGCCACGGTGTGCTGATGGGATGGGACGGGACGGAGGGGTCTGCCCTGTGCTGGGGTGGCACAAGGATGTACTGTGCCGTGCCATGCCACACTGTGCCATGCCATACTGTGCCATGCTGTGCCATACTGTGCCATGCTGCATGGTTTTTCCCTGTGCTGGGGCAGATTTGCACAGAGGAGTCAGTGCCGTGCCGTCCCGTGCTGTGCCAGTTCACGTATGCTGGAGGATGCCGTGTGTCTGTGCCATGCCAAGTCACACCGTCACGCTGTGCCATGCCATGCGCTGGTGGGGCCATGGGTCAGCACGGTGGTGGCACTCACGCGATGTACTGCTCCGTCTTGTTGAACTTCTTGGCCAGGTACCTGGCGGAGGCCTTGCTGGGGATCTTCACCATGGAGAGCTCTTTGCCGTAGCGCACCATGGCACAGGGCGTACGGCAGGCACAGTACTCGCTGTCCTTCTTCACCAGGAAGTCTGGGAGGGGTGTGGGTGAGATGGGGACCACAGGGATGGCGTGGCTGTGACCCCTGCCCGCGCTGGGGATCGGGCTGCTCTGAGGATGGAGCCCGGGCCCCAGCCAGAGCCTGGGCGGTGGCAGGTGCCGACGGCACGGGATGAGCGTGCCACGATCGCTGCTGGCAGCACATGACGGGGGGGGGGGGAGCCCAGACCA
>NW_008795119.1:35323-38407 GCF_000699145.1 Aptenodytes forsteri | reverse complement strand
GGCATTGCCTGTGGGGCAGCAGAGGCAGCAGTCGCAGGGGCAGGAGGGTCTTCCCACCGCCCCAGCCCCACAGCAGCTGCCCCCCCATGTCCCCCTCTCACCTGGCATGTGCACCATGCGGCAGTTGCAGTGCTCGGCCAGGTAGCGGGTCTCGCAGTCCAGGCGGCAGGCGGTGATGCTGTAGTTGGTGAAGAAGTCGGACTCGATGGGGGTGGCCTTGCAGTCCCCCCAGGGTGGGGGCAGGTACACCAGCTGCCGGCCGCAGGCTAAGGAAAACACGGTATCCCCAGCATCCCCAGCCCACCGTGGTGCCCTGTCCCTCAGGCAGAGCTCGTCCCATGCAGCTGGTGCTGCGGGGGTCATGCCACCCTGGAGACCCCCGCTCCCACCCCTGCCCCTCCACCGGGCACCGGGCATGAGGACGGGCGCAGCATCACCGTTGGGGCCAGCATCACCCACAGCCGGTGCAGCAGTGGGAGGGAATGGGCCAGGCAAGGACCAGCATGCGGCACCAGCCCAGAGCACATGGAAGCCAGACGGAGGGGGGGGGTCAGCACGGACCCCCACGCTTCCTGCAGTGGGCAGCACCCAGATGGGCAGTGCGAGGTCGTGCCATGGCCAGTGCGGGGAGCGTGCTTGGCGAGGGAGCAGTGCGGCCCGGCCAGGCACCCATGGGTGCTGAGGGCCACGCTCCCGCTGCCACTGCGCTCCCTGCCACCCGCGCCGTGAGTGCCAGCGCACATGGAGACACCCACTCAAGACACCTAAATTTAGGTGTCTGGCTGTGCAAGCTGGATGCCGCCCCTGCCGACGGTCTGTTCGGCAGGAGGCTGGGGGGGTCGCTGCCGGGAGCCAGTGCCTGCGGTGGGACCGAGTGGTCCTGGCGTGGGGCTGCCCCACACCATGCCGCGGTGCTCCCGGCCATTGCAGGGGCAGAGCTGCTGTACCGATGGTGCGGTACCTGCTGTGTTGCACAGCTCGACACGGGACCTCCCTGTGGGGACAGCTGCGGCTGTGCCGGGACTGCCCGAGGAGCCCCGGGTGGGGTGGGGGTGGGGGGGGCTGCACCCCTGCAGACCCTTCCACGCACTGCTCGGGCATTGTGGCTGGATACCCGCTGCTGCTGGCAGGACACGAAGGTCTGGAAGCCGGGTGCCACACCAAAACCCAGCTGGTCGATGAAGGGGGGCTCCTCCTGGCTGTGGATCTGCACCTTCACCCCTGCCTCGTAGGAGGTCTCGTCTGCAAGGCAGGGAGGGCGCCGGGGGCGCGGGGCAGCAGCCGTGCCATGAGCAGGGCTGTGGGGGGGCCCTCACCCGTGTCCCCCCAGACGGGCAGGTATTCCTCCTGCTGGACATTGAGCATCAGCTCCAGGCCATTCCCCGCGCCGCCCTGCAGCGTGGTCAGCACCTCCCGGCCTGGCCCCCCCGAGTTGAAGGTGTAGCACTTGCCGAGGCGGGTGAAGATCTGTGGGGACAGGGCAGGACCCTCAGCGCCCGCCATGGGGCCGCCCGCCGGATGGCGGCATTTGGGGGACTGGGGGATGGGAGCTGAGCCCCTGCCTGCCCTGCACCCACTGAGCAGGGCTGGGGGGGGCAGCATCTGGGGACCCTGCACAGCCCCAGTGAAGGATCCCAGTGTCCCACAGGACCCCGTGCAGGATCCCAGCGCCCCATCAGCCCATGCACAAGGGAAGGGGCTGGTGCATCCATCCCTTTCCCTTTGGGACCAGTGTGGGGCTGCGGATGGGGCCATGGGGTGGCTGCTGCTGTCCCTGCCCCAGCGTGGTGTCCTTGGTTCTGCCAGGTCCCAACAGCCCAGGCGCCCCAACAGCCCTGCGGGACCCCTGCCCTGTGTCCTGCCCCGTGTCCTGCCCTGCCAGGCCTCAACGGCAGAGGGTTGGTCCCTCCCCAGCCCTGGCCAGGCAGGACACGGGATCCCAACCCCTGGGAAGGCACCCACAGCCTCCCCTGCCCGGGGCTGACCCACCTCTTCCTGCAGCCCCCCAGCACGGAGAAAGCCCCCACCAGCCTCTGCGGCTGCTTCGCAGTGAGCACAGACCTGCAGCTGCAGCCCCACAGCCCCATGTCCCCCCCATGACTCCCCATCTCCACCACGCTTCCCCGCAGCCCCACGTCTCCCCACAGCCCCATGGGTGCAGGGTGGGCAAGAGGAGCCATCCCGGGGCAGTGCGGTGGGAGCTTTGCCAAGCACCTTGGGGCTTGGGGACAGTGGAGTGGGCAGGCGTCGTGCCCCCCATCACTCCACAGCCTGTGTACCCCATTGCCCCACAGCCTGCACAGACCCCATGGCCCCAAAGACTGTGCACCCCATGGCCCCACAGCCAGCACCCCGCCATTGCCCCACAGCCTGCACAGAGCCCATCACCCCACAGCCTGTGCACCCCATGGCCCCAAAACCTGCTCAGCCCTGGGGGTCCTGCCCAAGCCCTGCCCAGGGCAGAGCTAGCCGGGGATGGGGCTGCTGTGGGTCCTGCCCGGGGCAGAGCCAGCCGTGGCCATTGGCCGTGGCTGTGGCGGTGGCCATGGCGGCGGCACTGGCACTCACGGCAGTGACGTTCTTGGGGCCGCAGTCCCAGCTGCGGAAGCGACAGTGCAGCAGCATCTTGTGGATGGGGTGCCCAGCGCGCTGGTAGAAGGCGCCCAGGTCGTAGCTCTTGCTGAGGAAGAAGCCGGCGAGGTTGGGGGGCTGCCCCAGCGCCTGCAGGTAGCGGGGGAAGTCCTCCCTCCCCACCCCCAGCAGCTCCCTGCCCAGCCAGAACAGATCGTTGGGGGTGAGCTGGGAGCGCTGGATGCGGTTGCAGTTGCAGAGGGTGATGGTGGGGAAGACGAGGACACAGCTCTCTGCCTCGTCCAGCACGGTGACATGGGGGTACGCGGCGTAGTGCCGGGCCCGCTCCCCCGCCTGCAGCAGGAAGGCGCCCAGCGAGGCCAGGAAGGCACTGGCCCAGAGCAGGAGGCACGGCGCCGGCGCCCCGGGCACAAAGATGTGCCCCAGCCCGTGCAGCATGCAGGAGCGGGCGAAGGCCGCCAGGTCGGCCGCCCCCCGCGCCCCTACGCCTGG
>NW_008795119.1:32748-34384 GCF_000699145.1 Aptenodytes forsteri | reverse complement strand
CTGCCCGGCACAGGGATGTGCTGGGGCCCGGCAGCAGGGGGGGGACTGGGGGGAGGACAGGGACGGGGACACGGCCCTGGCACTGCTAGCCCTCCTGGTCCCCACACTTGGGGTGACCCACCATCATCCCCCCCGGGCCCTGCACCCCAGGGACCTGCTGTCCCTGCACCCCAGAGATCTCCTGTCCCTGCTCCTTATGGATCCCCTGTCCCTGCACACAGCACCCTCCTATCCCTGTACCCTGGGGCCGTGCTGGCCCCAAGCACCTCCCATCCCTGCACCCCTGGCTTGCCCCATCCCTGCTGGCCCCGGGGGGGAGGCAACTGGGGGGCACAGACCCAGCCCGGATGGCCCTTGCTTTGGACACTCACCACGTGTCCAAGAACGCTGGGGACCCCAGGGACAGGGCTGGGACGAGGCGCCATGCACAGCCAGCCTCTCCGTCCCAGGCACAGGATGGGAGCCCCAGCAGCCACGGAGCCCACGGCCAGCAGATGGGACACGGTGCTGGGAGCTGCTGGCTCAGCGTCGAGGCCCAGGGCAGAGGATTATAATCTGTGACTAAGCCCCGGCATTAGCTCTGTATTTTTAGCCGGCAAAGTTGCAGCGGGTGCAGCCACGGCTGCTCAGGCAGAAGTTTCTCGCCGCCAGCCAGAGACGAGGCGGCAGCGGGGCCAGTCGTGCGGCACACGTGGGCAGAGCCCGACGCTCCTGCTGGCGTCCACGAGCCCAGGGCCAGCGGGAGCAGCACAGCACGCATGCACCCCCCACGACCCTCGGGCACAGGAACGGAGATGGGTGCCTGTGCACCCCTGCGGCAGGCACAGGCCCCGCACGCCAGCAGCACACCAGGGCCCTGGCGGCTCAGCCACGCTCCTCAGAGAGGCGCCGGCTTCCAGGCTGCAGCGAGCCACCACCGTGCAGCACGTGCCACCCGGGGTCCCGCCCCGGGGGCCCTCAACCCTCCTGCTGCACGTCCCAGCCCTCGAACCCGGGGGCTGCCACCGCCACCTGGCCCTGCCACAGGGGCACCAGCAGAGCTGCTCTGGCAAAGGGTGCAGAGGGCGCAGAGCTGCCAAAAGGGATTCTGTTCAACTGAACTCCCAAGGAAAGTTAATTTCGCACACTAAGAGTCTTAAGCTGACGGTAATTGCTGTTGTGGTAGCGCGGCCGAGCCCATGGTGACAGTGATGGGGGCCGAGCAGAGCCATGCACGGCGGACACAGGCTGCCCAGCTCCCACAGCATGCTGCTCCCCTGACACTGCCATAGCACAAAGGATGCGCCCACCCTGCCTGTGCCACCACCCCTGCCCGTGCCACCGCCCCTGCCCGTCCTGCCCCATGCCACCAGCCCTGCCCGTGCCACCACCCCTGCCCGTCCTGCCCCGTGCCACCAGCCCTGCCCGTCCTGTCCCATGCCACTGCCCCTGCCTGTCCCTCCCCGGCAGGCACTGCCCCAAGCAGGTCTCGCAGGACCTGGTGCAGGCTGCCTGCAGCCATGGTTTGCTGGAGGGAGACAAGCGCTGGGTTGGGGGTCCACGTGTCCACCCGGGGCTGCATAGGGCAGGGAGGGCACCTGCTGCCCTGCTGCCCACAGCAGCCCACATCTGGGAAGGGACGTGGCAGCCCCGCTCC
>NW_008795119.1:29823-31346 GCF_000699145.1 Aptenodytes forsteri | reverse complement strand
GTGGGGGGAGGGACGTGGCCCCCCTCCCCCCCCCGCCATGCTCCAGCAGCTGCCCGCACCCTGCATGTCACCCGGGGCTGAGCCTGCAGCCCAGGGGACGCAGCTTAGCCCCGTGCGGCCCCCCTGGCATGTCACCGGGGCACAGCAGGTGTAAGGTGGGGTGGGAGCACAAGGGCGCCGGCGATTCCCTGGGCCGGGAGCAGAACGGGCACAGCCCCAGGAGCAGTGGAGGGTGCTGGGGGCAGCGCCGGGGCTGGGCACCCATGGGCTGCGGGGGGACGGCTCCAGCACAGGGGACCCCCACCCACGCTGGGGCAGGCCGTGTGGAAGAGCTGCAGGCATGGGAGCCTGTGTGAGCCCGGGGGGAGCGGCTGCTGCTGCCGGTGCCTGGGCGGCATCTGAGGCCGGCGCAGGGGGAGCGGGGCTGTGGGATGTACCCACCAGCATCCCGTACTCGTGAGCATCCCGTGCCCGAGTGGCTGCATGCAGGCAGAGCTGCCTGGCCCGGCGCAGGGCCCCTGCCACAGCACAGCTCCAGCCTGGGCGCCATTCCCAGCCGCCTGGCACCCCCACGGCGAGCACAGCGTGGGGGCACCCCAGGCTGGCACCCAGCCTGCTGCAGCACCTGGAATGGTGGGCACGGGCCGATGCGCTTGTGGGCGGTGGGATGCGCCGGTGGGACGGCTGCGGGTCGGGAAAAGGGGCTCACCCATTGGTGCCACAGCAGCCCCAGCACGCCGGTGCCCAACCCTGGTGGGACGCCCGCAGCCGTTCGCGGTCCCTGGGGGTGTGCAGCCACCCCGTCCCCGGCGGCACCCTCTCCTCTGTCGGGGCGCCTGCCCTCTCCCCTCTCCTCTGTCGGGGCGCCGCCCCGAGGCCGGCACTCACCACGGTGAAGTTGCGCGCGGTGAAGTTGGCGCGCGGAAGGAGTGCAGTTGGCGCCGCGGAAGGAGCACTGCAGCAGCATGTCAGCCAGGTCGTGGCCGGTGCGGTTGTAGAACTCGGCCATGCTGAAGGGCTTCGCCTTGAAGTTCTTGAAGTTGGCCTTGTCACGCAGGGCGGCCAGGACGTGGGGCTCAGCCAGCTGCGGGTTGCTGATCTCGTAGCGGTCGTTGAGCAGCGCCAGCAGCTCGCCCACGTGGTACATGTCGTTGCGGGTGATCTTGGAGAATCGGAACTCGTTGAGGTTGCAGATGGTGATGGCCGGGAAGGTGAGGTTGTGGGCAGCCACCTCGTCCAGCTTGGTGACGTGGGGGTAGGTGAGGAAGTAGGCGATGCGCTCGGCGCAGACCAGCAGCAGCAGCCCCAGTGAGCCCAGGAAGAAGGCGCCCCACAGCACGCGGCGCAGCGACACGGCCCCGTAGGCGAAGACGTGGCTGATGCCGTGCAGCGAGGAGCTGTGGGCGAAAGCCCGCAGGCTGGAGAGCCCCTCGCCCTCCCCGCTGCCCTCCGAGCCCGCCCTCATCCTGCCGCCGGGCCCCCGGGCTCCCCGCCGCCCTCAGCCCCCCCGCGCCCCCGGCCGC
>NW_008795119.1:26701-28108 GCF_000699145.1 Aptenodytes forsteri | reverse complement strand
GGTCGGCCCCCCGGATGGTGCGGAGGGGGTGGGCGATGAGCAGCACCGTGCGGCCCGAGACGGCACGGTCCAGCGCCTCCTGCACCACCTTCTCCGACTGGGCGTCCAGCGCACTCGTGGCCTCATCCAGGATCAGGATGGCGGGGTCCTTCAGCAGAGCCCGGGCGATGGCAATGCGCTGCTTCTGACCCCCCGAGAGCGCCGCACCGCGCTCGCCTGACGGGGACCATAGGGGTGCCGGTGCCGCCCCAGCCCGGGGAGAGACCCCCGGATTGGGAGAGCCCCCCTTCCCGAGGACGGGAGCGGAGGGGCGCAGCCGTGTTCCCACACCACCTCCCGCACCAGAGCCAGGGAACCCCCAGGAACGCCAGCACCGTCCTGCCTGCAGGGAGCCCAGCGCAGCTGCTGCTCCCTCCTGGCACAGTCTTGCGCCAGCAGTGACCGGCGGCACTTGGGCCACCTTGGCCAGGCGTGCTCGTCCCTCTGTCCCGAGGGGTGGCTGAGCCGGTTTGGGGATGCCTGCCTGCCTCCCACCCCCGCCGTGCCCCACTCCGTGGCGCACAGCCCGGCCGGAGCCCGGCACATACCCACGATGGTGTCGTAGCCCTCAGGGAAGCTGCGGATGAAGCCGTCGGCATTGGCGAGCTGGGCCGCGGCGTACACCTCCGCGTCGGAGGCTCCCGGCTTCCCGAAACGGATGTTCTCCATGATGGTTGTTCCAAAGAGCACTGGCTCCTGGGGCAGCGTCCAGCCCCTCAGCACCGAGCCCTGGACAGGGCCACCTCCCTCCCCTCCCGTGGGGACAGCGTGGCCCCAGGGGATTCCCATCCAGCGCCTAGGGGAAGCGCCCCACGGCAGCCCTGCGCCCCACAGCAGCCCCGAACCTGGCTGATGAAGCCGATGACCTGCCCTCGCAGCCAAGAGGGGTCCAGGGAGGAGATGTTGTGTCCGTCCAGGGTGATGGTGCCCTGCGTGGGCTCGTAGAACCGCTCCAGCAGCGCCGCCACTGTCGACTTCCCTGCGGAGGGGAGCCCTCAGCCCCACGGCACCGCCTGGCCGCGCACCCCCGTGCCCCCCGGCTCTGGCTGCGAGCCCCGGCCTCTCAGAGAGCCGCTGGGCGGGCAGGAGGCACAGAGGCCGGTTCCCAGTCCCTGGCGTCCACTGGGCTCACTGGGCAGAGGACTGGGGCGCAGGAGGATGCACCCAGGGACTGGCGAGGGGCTGAGCTGGCATTCCCGGGGAGGCCGGGCTGGGTCCTGCCCTCCCAGCTGGGATGCACTGGCCAGGGGGTCCCCTGCCCTGGGGGTGCAGGGAGGGCCGGGGGGCCGGCAGTTGGGCCGGTACCTCCTCCGGACGGTCCCACGATGGCCACCATCTTGCAGGGGGGCAGAGTGAGGCTGAAGTCCC
>NW_008795119.1:24574-24905 GCF_000699145.1 Aptenodytes forsteri | reverse complement strand
CCAGCGGCGGGGCCAGCGGGTGTCACGCCGTGGCACGGGGACGGCAGGGACAGTGGGCGTCACACCACAGCACAGGGACGGTGGGAACAAGGGGAACCGCGGCCACCCACCTGCCCCCACTCACCACCACGGCTGCCGACAGGGCCAGGAGCTGCGGGCGCAGGAAGGTCCAGAATGCCGGCCAGTCGAAGGCAGGCTCTGGCCGGGGCTGCGCGGGCTCAGAGGGGACTGGAATGGCAGGGATGGCGGCCTCCTGGCAGCGCACGGCTGTGCCCAGCAAGCCGAGTGCCACGCAGGCCGTGGCCGGTCCGGCCAGGAGCAGGCAGCGCCG
>NW_008795119.1:21054-23159 GCF_000699145.1 Aptenodytes forsteri | reverse complement strand
GGGGGGGCGGGGGGGGCCACCGGGGGCGGGGCATGGGGCAGCGGAGATGGGGGCACCGGGGGTCACCAGGGGACGGGGGCACTGGGGCCCCGGAGCACCGGGGACGGGGGTCACCAGGGGACGGGGACACAGGAGCAGCTGCCCCAATGTGGCCCCAAGTGGTCGCAGTGTGATCACCCTGCTCCTTCCCGGGGTCCCCCGGCCCGGCCGCTGCGGGGACGCTGCACTTGGGACCCCCCATGCCTGTGCCTGGCCTGGTGGGGGTACACGGGGGCACCAGCTGCCAGTGCTCGCACAGGGCAGATATGTCCCCACTCCTGTCCCCACGCCTGTCCCCACAGGGTCACTGGGGAGCCCATGTCCCTGCGGGGTGCGCGTGGGCCTGTGGGGTCCAAGATGACTCCGCGGCACTGTCGAGGTTCTGGTGTCTATCTGTGTGCGGGGCTGTCCCCACAGGAGTGTCCACAAAGAGTGGCTGTGTCCCCATGGGAGTGTCCCCACAGGGTGGCTGTGCCTCTGTGGGGTGTGTGTCACCACGGTGCTATTGGGGTACGTGTCACTACAGGGTGTGTGTCACCGTGGGGCCGTCATGTTGACTGTGTCCCCATGGGGCTGCCTGTGTCCCCACCAAGGTGCGTGTGTCCCTGTGGGGTTGCGGGGGTCCCTGTGTGGACACACGTCCCACCGTGGGGACACTGGGGCACGCGTGTCCTCGCAGGGGTCACCGGGGCCCTTGCCAGGGCGCCTGCCCCTGGGGGGATGGTCTGTCCCCACAGGTGCCACGGGGCTATGCTGGGGCACGTGGGGGACCAGCGTGTTGGGGGGGGTGTTCCTGGGCTGCCCTGCCCCAGCACGGGGGTCCCCTCACCGGCTCTCGGCCCCCCTGGCTGTTTACGCCGCCCGGGCTATTTTCAGGCACCCCAGCCCCGTGGGTATTTTTGGCCGCCCGGTGCGGGGCACATGGGGGAAGGGCCGTGCCGGCGTCACCAGTGGGCGATGGCTGGGGACACACGATCCCGGGGGACACAGTGGCTCTGTCCCCAACGGGGAGTTGCACAAGGCCGGGGGTCAGCGCAGGGACGGTGTGTCCGGCAGGGTCTCTGCCACCTGCAGCTGCTCCCCTCCTGCTGAATCACCGCCCCAGGGCCTGGGGCTCCCTTGTGCCCGTGGCCTCGCCGCACCGGCCCGGTGCCGTGAGTCAGGCCCCTGCAGTGCCACGGTGGGGTGGGGCCGGACGGCATCACCTGCGGCCACTGGCCCGGCCGGGCACTGGCACTGGCCACGGGAGGGGACACTGGTGGCGTGCGGGGCTGTGGGAGCACTGACCGGCGGCGGTAAGGGGAGGGCAGTGGGGCCCAGATGGGGGGGGGTCCTGTCCTGCCCCAGGGGGTGGGGGTCCCATCCTGCCCTGAGAGTCCGGGGGTCCCATCCTGTGCCGAGGGGAGGGGGTCCTGTCCTTCCCCAAGGGGCTGAGGGTCCCATCCTGCCCCCGGGTCCAGGTGTCCTGTCCTGCCCCAAGGGGGTAGGGGTCCTGTCCTGCCCTGAGGGGAGGAGGGTCCTGTCCTTCCCCAGGGCAGTGGGGGTCCCATCCTGCCACAGGGGCTCGGGGTCCTGCTTTGCCCTGGGTGCTGGGGGTCCTGTCCTGCCCTGAGAGTTCGGGGGTCCCATCCTGCCCCAGGGCAGTGGGGGTCCCGTGCTTCCCCAAGGGGCTGAGGGTCCCATCCTGCCCCAAGGGTCCAGGGGTCCCCTCCTTCCCCAGGGGCTGGGGGTGCTGGCCTTCCCCAGGGCAGTGGGGGTCCCATCTGGCCCCAAGGGGTTGGGGGTCCCAAACTGCCCCAAGGGAACTGGGGTCCTGTGTTGCCCCAAGGGGCTGGGGCTCATGTCCCGAGGGTTTGAGGTCCCTCCTGCCCCAGGGCCCAGGGGTCCTGTCCTGCCCCAAAGGGGTTGCGGTCCTGTCCTCCCCCGGGGCCAGGGGTCCCCAGGGCATTAAGAGGCCACCAGGGCTCCGGAGCTGGCCCTGAGCTCTGTCCTGCACCCCGGCTGCTGTCCTGACTCTGGGCTGCTCGCTGCCCCACAGCTCCGTGGGGACGGGGGTCCATGGGTGG
>NW_008795119.1:20147-20513 GCF_000699145.1 Aptenodytes forsteri | reverse complement strand
GGGCCGGGGGGGGGCCCCGGGAGGCGGTGCGGCGGGCGATGGCGGCACAGGGGGAGTACCAGCGCCTGGAGGACTTCGAGGAGGACTCACCCCCCGGCGAGGAGGAGCTGCTGGTGCATGTCACCGAAGGGCTGCAAGGTAGCGGGGGTCCAGACCCTGCCGGGGAGGGGTCCAGGCTGCTGGCGGGAGCAGGTGCTGCCCTGGGGGGTGGAGGGTCACAGTGGGAGGTCTGGGGGTCATGGCCCCCCATGGGGCTCAGGCTGGGGGGCTCAACCAGAGGGGAGGGAGGGCAGCCTGCCCGGGGTGTGCAGGCAGGGGGGGCACCGTCTGCCCCTCAGCCCTCCCGCCGGTCCGCGGTGGGCGGGG
>NW_008795119.1:17799-20053 GCF_000699145.1 Aptenodytes forsteri | reverse complement strand
GGAAGGAACGTCCCCACACTGCTGTGGATAGGGGGACAGGCGGGCTGGGGGGTGGGGGGTGGGGGGTGGGGGGCTGGCTGCTGCCCAGCCCTGCCTGCGGCAGGCACCGTGCCGGGGGGGGTGGGGGGACCCCGGTGCCGAGGGGGGGCAGGGGGTCCGGCACCACGGGCACATGCTCCTTAACGCACCCCCAACATCTACCACTTCCACCAGAAGAACGGCTTCGCCTGCATGATGCTCTCTGACCTCTTCGAGCTGGTGTAAGTACCGGTGGTATGCCCACCCCCACCTGCCATGCCGCACCGTGCTGTGCCATGCCGTGCCGCGCCGCGCCAGGCGGCCACGGAGCGAGGAGCTGTGCTGATCCCCCGCCGCCCCCAGGCAGTTCCTGTTCGTCGTCACCTTCACCACCTTCCTGCTGTGCTGTGTGGAGTACGACGTCCTCTTTGCCAACCGACCGCTCAACCACAGCCACACCGGGGGGGCGGCCCCCGACCGCAGCAAGGTGACGCTGCCCGACGCCATCCTGCCCGCCCCACAGTGCGCCCAGAGGTGAGGAGGGGGCGGGGAGCCACCGGCACGGCCATGCAAGGGGTCCCAGCACTGCCGGGTCCCCTCCTGACACGCGTCCCCTGCCAGGATCCGGGCCAGAGGCTGGGTCATCTTCCTGCTGGTGATGGCGGCCGTCTTCTGGCTGTACCGGCTGGTGAAGGTGCTCTGCAGCCTGCTCAGCTACTGGGAGATCCGCGCCTTCTACATCAAAGCCCTCAATATCCCCTCGGTGAGTGGTGCCATGGGGAGGGGGCTGGCGGGGCGGGGGCCGGCCATGCTGTGCCATGCCGTGCCGAGCCATGCTGTGCCGTGCTGGCATAGATTGGCATGTCGTTGGTGCAGGAGGGGCTGTGCAACTACAGCTGGCAGGAGGTGCAGGCACGGCTGATCTCGCTGCAGCGCCGGCAGCAGATGTGCGTGCACAAGAGGGAGCTGACGGAGCTGGACATCTACCACCGCATCCTGCGCTTCAAGAACTACACGGTGGCCATGGTCAACAAGTCGCTGCTGCCCGTCCGCTTCCACGTGCCGCTGCTGGGCCCCACCGTCTTCCTCACCCAGGGCCTCAAGTACAACCTGGAGCTGCTCCTCTTCTGGGGCCCCGGCTCCCTCTTCCAGAACAAGTGGAGCCTGCGGCCGCAGTGCAAGCGGGCAGGTGCCCGGCGGGAGCTGGCCCGGCGCCTGGCGCGCACCATGGTGCTGCTGGGTCTGGCCAACCTGCTGCTCTGCCCCTGTGTGCTGGTCTGGCAGCTCCTCTACGCCTTCTTCAGCTACGCCGAGGTGATCAAGCGGGAGCCGGGCAGCCTGGGCGCCCGCCGCTGGTCCCTCTACGGCCGCCACTACCTGCGCCACTTCAATGAGCTCAACCACGAGCTGCAGGCGCGGCTGAGCCGTGGCTACAAGCCGGCCACCAAGTACATGAACTCCTTCACCAGCCCGCTGCTCACCGTGCTGGCCAAGAATGTCGGCTTCTTCGCCGGCTCCATCCTGGCCGTGCTAATCGTCCTGACCGTCTACGATGAGGACGTGCTGACGGTGCAGCACATCCTCACTGCCATCACACTGCTGGGGCTGGTGGTCACCCTGGCCAGGTGGGTGTGCCGTGCCGTGCCGTGCCGTTGGCTGGCACAGTGGGTGGCGGGGTGGCTGAGCGGGAGGTGGGACACCTGCCCCCCGCCCGCAGGTCCTTCATCCCCGATGAGCACACGGTGTGGTGCCCGGAGCAGCTGCTGCAGCGTGTCCTGGCCCACGTCCACTACATGCCCGACCACTGGCAGGGCAACGCCAGCCGGTCAGAGACACGTGGCGAGATGGCGCAGCTCTTCCAGTACAAGGCGGTGAGCGCAGGCAGGGCCAGGAGGGTGGGTGGCGGGCCCCCCCCCCCCCCACCCACCGCCCCTGACCCCCTGCCTTCACGCAGGTCTTCATCCTGGAGGAGCTGCTGAGCCCCATCCTCACCCCCCTCATCCTCATCTTCGCCCTGCCCGCCCGCGCCCTGGACATCGTCGACTTCTTCCGCAACTTCACGGTGGAGGTGGTGGGGGTAGGCGACATCTGCTCCTTCGCCCAGCTCGACGTCCGCAACCACGGCAATCCCCAGGTGGGGTGTGTCCTGGGGTGTGGGGGGGTCCCGGGGATGGGTCCCGAGGTAGCAGGGTCCTGCACACGGCAGCCCTGCTCCCCCCCCTCCCCCGCAGTGGGT
>NW_008795119.1:16214-16467 GCF_000699145.1 Aptenodytes forsteri | reverse complement strand
TTTTACCACAGGGTAGGGGGTGTCTCTGACCGCCTCTCCCACCCTTCCAGCTTCACCAGCAGCAGCAGCAGGGCCCCGGGCCCCAGGCCGTGGGGGTGTGGGTGGCCGCGGGGGCACCCAAGCCACCCTCCGTGACCGCAGGTGAGCACTGCGCCGGGGGTCCCGGGGACACGTGCTGGCCCCCATCCCCCGTGGGGCTGAGCACAGAGATGGGGCAGCTGGGGGGTCCTGCGGGCCGGGAGCCCGGGCCAGG
>NW_008795119.1:15257-15709 GCF_000699145.1 Aptenodytes forsteri | reverse complement strand
CAGCTGCCCGCCATGCTGCCCGGGAGCCGGGATGCAGGATGGTCTGGCCGGCCCTGCCCGTGTGGGCCCCCTGATGAGGCACGTGGCCTTGCCGGTGGCCCCGCTGCAGCACGGGGCCGGGAGCGCTGCCGGGGGCAGCCAGCCCCACGAGGTGCTATATTTATGGGGGTACACAGGGCGCCCGGGCTGCCCCTTCCTGGGGCTGGTGCTGTCCCCACTCCCGCCACCTGCCTGGGCCTCTGCCCCCACGCGGTGCCCTGCCCCGGGCACCGGCTGCACCGAGCTGCCGCGGGAAATAAAGGTTTACAGAGGGGCTGTGCCCAGCGGTGACTGCGCCCCGGAGCTGTCAGGGGGCTGGGGGGCCACGCCGTGGGGATGTGGGGCTGTGCAGGGGGACGCCGTGGCGGTGCGGGGGGCAATGCCCTGGACAGGGCCGTGGTGGTTTGGGGTGT
>NW_008795119.1:10039-10984 GCF_000699145.1 Aptenodytes forsteri | reverse complement strand
CGGTGCGGGCAGTGCCACCCCAAGGGAGGCGAAGCGCCGGGCCGGGGTTATCAAAACTAAACCTTTACTGGGGAGGCGGCGCTGCCTGCAGCGGGGCAGGGGGAGCATCCGCGGGGGCCCTTCCTGCCCCGGCACGCTCAGGGGGCCGGGCCCGGCTGCCGGCGCTCCTGCATGGAGAAGGACTGGCTGCGGATGCGGAAGGCCACCTCCTGCGTTCGGAAGGTGAGACCGAAGATGTCCTCGTGGTAGCGGTTCTTGTCCTGAGGGAGCAGGCATCAGGGTGGCATGCCGGGCGCGGTGCCGGCGCCGGCGTGCCGCACGTCCCCAGCCTTACCCGCAGCTCGCTGATGAAGTCCCCCGCCTGGCCCAGCGTCATGCCGGCCTGCTGCACCAGGATGTGCTGCACCGTCTGCAGCACCTCGGTGGCCATTGTCACGTCCCCGCAGACGTACACTCTGGCACAGCACCTGGCCCCCCTCCGCAGCCAGCTGCGTCCGCAGCACGTCCTGCACGTAGGTCTGGGAACACCACGCCGGGGTGGCCGCTGACACCCAGCACACGGCCCCCACCCCAGCCCTGGCCCCTGCCCCGTGCCCATGTCCCCAACTCCACCCTGCCCCTTTGTACCCTGTCCCTGTCCTTATTTCTGTCCCCATCTTCGTCTGTGTCCCCCTCCCACCCTTGCCTCCATCCCTGTCTTTGTGTCCCCCGCCCTATCCCTGTCCCCTCCATTTCTGTCCCCACCCTGTCCCCATCGCACCCCTGTCCCCAGCTCCATCCTCGTCCCAGTCTGTCTCCATTCTTGTCCCCATCCTGTCCCCATCCCATCCTGGCCCCCACCTCCACCCCGTCCCTGTCCCCGTCCCGTCCCACCTTGGGGGTCCCCGGCTCGCGGGAGAAGGCGGTGAGGACCTGGCTGAGGGCCCCCTGCTCCTGCGCCTCCTG
>NW_008795119.1:8061-8660 GCF_000699145.1 Aptenodytes forsteri | reverse complement strand
GGAGGGGGCGGGGGGCACGTCCCTGGGGGCTCCACCACTGCCAACAGCAGCACCCGGGCACTGTGTGACAGGGCTGGGCTGTGGGGGACCCCGGAGATGCTCTGGGGTCCTGGGGGTGCCCTGGAGACCCTGGAGATGCCCTGGGAACCCCGGAGATGCTCTGGGGATCCTGGAGGTGCCCTGGGGACCCTGGAGATGCTCTGGGGACACTGGAGATGCTCTGTGGAGATGCCCTGGGGACCCCAGAGGTGCCCTGGGGACCCTTGAGATGCTCTGGGGATCCTGGAGGTGCTCTGGGGAGCCCAGAGATGCCCTGGGGACCCCAGAGGTGCCCTGGGGACCCTGGAGATGCTCTGGGGATCCTGGAGGTGCCCTGGGGCCAGGCAACATGGGGGCGCTGGGAGCAGGAGCCACCGTGCTGGTGGCAGGGCAGAAGGTAGCAGCCCCCCACCCGGGGCACCTGCTGGCCCCCCCTGCCCACCCCCCTCCCCGCTCACTCTCGCTGTGGTAGGTGACGACGGCCACGGTGAGGTGGATCTCCCCGGGGCTGGGGCCGGGCGCGGAGCTGATGGAGTAGTAGCGCGGCTGGAGGAGGGGCA
>NW_008795119.1:4587-4817 GCF_000699145.1 Aptenodytes forsteri | reverse complement strand
GGGGGGGCATCCAGGGCTGGGGGGGGAAGCACCCAGGGATGTGGGTGGGGGTGCTCAGGGCTAAGGGAAGGGGCACCCAGGGATGTGGATCAGGGTGGGGGCTGGGTTCTGTGTGAGCAGGGGGTGGTCAGGGCTGTTACAAGCAAGGTTCAGGGTTGGGGACCCCCAGGGGCAGCTCCTGCTCTCTCCCACAGCCACGGGACGGACAGGGCTGGAGCTGTCGGAGCTGG
>NW_008795119.1:3898-4493 GCF_000699145.1 Aptenodytes forsteri | reverse complement strand
GGGGCACCCCGAGCCCCAGCCCGATGCAGTTGCTTGGGCTGGGCAGAGGACCCCATCCCCGGCACCGTGGCCATGGCCGTGGCCATGCTGGCCGTACCGCAGGGCACCCAGTGTGCCAGCACTGCTGGTGTTGCTCAGCTGCCGCCGCTTCTTCTTCCAGGAGGCGACGAGCTGGTCTGACTGTGAGACGCTGTTGAACCGAAGCTTGTAGCTCCTGTGCAGGACAGAGGGCAGGGTGAGGGCAGGGCGAGGGCAGGGCAGGCCCTTCCCCACCCCAGCCCCTAGCCGGGCACCCCCGGCCTCCCCGGGGCGCTCACTTGGGCGGCTCAGCCTGGGAGGTGCTGGTGTAGGGCGAGGTCATCTCCATCAGTGCCTTGGAGAAGCTCTGTCGGGGGCAGCAGGTCACATCCCCATCCCGTCCCCGTCTCCATCCCATCCCCTCTCCCCGCCCCTGCAGCCCCTCACCTCTGCGCACTCGGGGGGGTCCCCGTTGCCGAAGGTGCTGGTCACCACCAGCACCAGGGTCTCGTGCTCCAGGGACACCACATCGTACTCGTCCATGCACAGCACCTACATGGGGGGGGCGACGGAGCTG
>NW_008795119.1:2123-2764 GCF_000699145.1 Aptenodytes forsteri | reverse complement strand
GACATGCCCCCCCAAGGGTGGACACCTACTTGGCCACCTCCTTGAAGGTCTTTCTCCTGGTGACGGTGGTGCCTTTGGAGACATAGACCTTCCAGGCGTCGGGCTGTGGGGCGGGCAGGGGGTCAGCCGTGGGGTGGTGTGACTGGGGGGCTGTGGGGCGGTGGGACCGGGCCCACCTGGTAACGGAATGTGGGACAGAGCTGGTAGTTGACCATCTCCTGGTGGAAGACGGGGGTGAGGCTGCCCGAGATGGGGGGCACGATCCAGACCCCGGCCCCCCCCCCCGTGTCCGTAGCTCATTCTCCATGTGCTTCACGAAGGACTCAGTGGCCGCGTGGTGGTCCACGATCGTCACCTTGGCCACCTGCAGGGATGGCAAGCTTGGGGGCTGGGAGCGGCCAATACCTGCCCCGGCGTCGTGGCGGTGTCGGGGTCCCTACGGCATGGCGGTGCCGGCCTCCCCCTGGCCACGCGTCCCACCTGGTAGCTGTGCAGCACAGCGATGTTCACCTCCACCGCTGCCTTGTCCTTCCAGAGGGACGAGGTCGTCCGCGTGTCCAGCCCCATACGCAGGGCCACCTCCTGCCAGCGGTGCGGGGGGACTCAGCCTGGCTCCCCCGGGGCGCGGGGGGCCCGGGGGG
>NW_008795119.1:0-996 GCF_000699145.1 Aptenodytes forsteri | reverse complement strand
GTGCCATGGGGTGCCCCCCGCCCTTACCTGCAGCTTGTTCCACGGGATGCGGCCCACGCAGCGTGCGGCGTTGCGCCAGGCCTGCTTGGCCCCGAAGACAAGCTCGGGCTCCAGCAGCTCGTAGGTGCCGGTGGCCCCGATGGCGGCTTCCACCTCCCGCAGCCGCTGGGCGTGCGCTGGGGAGTTCTCCCTGCGGATGCCCCTGCGCCTCAGCCCCCCCCGAGGTCCCCCCACACTGCTGTGGGGTGCCCCAGGCAGGGATGGGGCTATGGGGTGCCCTGGGGCAGGGATGGGGGTGTAGGGTGCTTTGGGGCAAGGATGGGGCTTTGGGGTACCTGTCTTGGGCAGGGCTGGGGCTGTGGGGTGCTCAGGGCAGAGCTGGGGCTGGGGCTTTGGGGTACTTCGGGGCAGGGCTGGGGATATGGGGTGCCCCAGGACAGAGATGGGGATGTGGGGTGCCCTGGGACAGAGATGAGGCTTTGGGGTGCTTTGGGGCAGGGATGGGGCTATGGGGTGCCCCAGGGCAGGGCTGGAGCAGTGGGGTGCCCCGGGGCAGTGATGGGGCTGGGGCTTTGGGGTGCTTTGGGGCAGGGCTTGGGATATGGGCTATCTTGGACAGCGATGGGACCATGGGGCACCCCGGGGCAGGGATGGGGATAGGCTGTGGGATGCTCTGGGGCAGAGAAGGGGATGTGGGGTGTCTCAGGCAGGGATGGGGCTGTGGGGTGCCCTGGGGTGGAGATGGGGTGCCCTGGAGCACAGCTGGGGCTGGGGCTATGGGGTATCTTGGGCAGGGATGGGACCATGAGGTGCCCTGGAGCAGGGACGGGGCTGGGCTGTGGGGCACCCCAGAGCACCCGGCGCCACCAAAAACCCCCCCCCCCCCCCCCCCCGCCGCAGGGACAGGTAGTACTGGGTGATGAAGTCCCGGGCCAGACCCAGCAGCTCCTCGGTGGGACGGGTGCCATCGGGGGCCGGGGCTGGCAGCGGCCGGGG
>NW_008795118.1:281-529 GCF_000699145.1 Aptenodytes forsteri | reverse complement strand
TGGTGGCACTGGTGACGGTGGTGGTGGTGACAGTGGTGACAGTGGTGGCAGTGACAGCAATGGCACTGGTGATGGTCGTGGCGGTGACAGTGACACTGACGCTGGTGGCACTGGTGACAGTGGTGACAGTGACAGTGACAGTGACACTGGTGGCACTGGTGACGGTCATGGTGGTGACAGTGGTGGCTGTGGGGACAGTGACAGTGGTGGCACTGGTGACGGTGGTGGTGGCAGCAGTGGCACTGGTG
>NW_008795118.1:0-216 GCF_000699145.1 Aptenodytes forsteri | reverse complement strand
CTGTTGACAGCGGTGGCGGTGGGGCAGTGGCAGTGGCGGCACTGGTGGTGGTGGCGGTGGTGGCAACGGGGACAGTGACTGTGGCAGTGGTGGCAGTGGTGACGCTGAGAGTGGTGGCAGTGGCGATGGCGATGGTGGTGGTGGTGACAGTGGTGGCAGCGGGGACAGCAGTGGCGGTGGCCGTGGTGACAGCGGTGACAGCGGTGATGGCGGCAG
>NW_008795117.1:0-340 GCF_000699145.1 Aptenodytes forsteri | reverse complement strand
CCAGGACCACCGATACGGCTGGGATACAGGTGTGCTGGCACCTTGGGGACACCCAGGGCCACTGATACGGCCAGGATGCAGCCATGCTGGCACCCTGGGGACATCCCTCTCCCCGGGGGGGGGGCTCAGCCTGCCCCCCGCCATGCCGGGGCCCCACCGTCCCCTCCGTCCCCAGGTCGGACTGCGCCATCCTCTACAACGACCGCTCGGTGCTGGAGAACCACCACATCAGCGCCGTCTTCCGCATGATGCAGGACGACGAGATGAACATCTTCGTCAACCTCACCAAGGACGAGTTTGCGTAAGGTCCCCATCCCCGTCCCCGGGGCTGTCCCCGTCC
>NW_008795116.1:0-348 GCF_000699145.1 Aptenodytes forsteri | reverse complement strand
CCCGGGGACCCCCCCCCGGCTCAGTCGAGGGTCCGGAAGGTGAGCAGGGGCGACTTCTCGGGCATGAGGATGAAGCGGAAGACCGTGCGGATGTCCTCGGTGGACACCGCCTCGATGGTGAAGTTGCTCAAGACCTGGTGGGAGCCAAGACGTTGCGTCAAGCCAAGACGTCATTGGGTCAAGCCAAGACGTCATTGGATCAAGGCAAGACGTTGGGTCAAGCCAAGATGCCATGGGGTCAAACCAAGACGCTGGGTCAAGCCAAGCCAACCGTGGGGGGGGGTCCCAGGACCCCCGGCCGCTGGGGGTGGGGCACGCTGGGGGGGTCCCCACTCACGTGCACGAGAA
>NW_008795115.1:7687-9100 GCF_000699145.1 Aptenodytes forsteri | reverse complement strand
TCTACATCGCAGCCCAATTCTTTTTCAAGAAGTTGTTCGCGTAAGCGGTGCAAGTTTGGCTTTTTATCTGCAAAAAGGTTGAAAGCGATTGATTGTGCTTTTTTGTTAATCATGTTGATTGCTCCTTTGTGTTGTTGATGAGTTAATTATAAATAATGTGCATTATATATGCAAGCATTAAATGCAAATATTTTTAAATTATTTTAGCCTTGGAGGGCTTATGACAAGTAAACCACCTATGCCGCCAAAAAGCCTACTTGATTATTCGCAAGGCGATGATGACGAAACTAGCTTTATTGAGTTTCAGCCTGCCAAAGACTTAAGAGAGTTTGTCACCGAAACCATACTTAATGAGCATCACGAATTATACAATCCTGCATTTGAGCATATCACATTACTAAATGAGCCTGAGTTTTTACAATTCTTGTGGGCAAGCGATGGATTTAACAAAGCTGAAAAGCGAGTGCTAGGACAATGTGAACGTGTATCGTTTATGGCAGGTGGTTGGAAAAAGGCACGACAAGAAAAACAAATGCGTGATTGGTTTGGATTTACAACAACCTACTTAATCACACTAGATGCTTATTACTGCTCACAATGCACGACAGACGAATATCTAGCACTGATTGAGCATGAATTAGCCCACATTGGCGTTAAACGTGACGAAGATGGCAATATGCTGTTTAGTGATATGACAGGGCTGCCTAAGCATTATCTAGCAAATCATGACATTGAGGAGTTTTACTCAGTCATTGAGCGATACAAAGACAATGCGGATATCAAAGCTATGAAAGAATTATTAAGATAAATATTTTACTGCATTTTACGGATGAGAAATTATGGCAACCCTTAGCAATGAGGTGAAAGCCTTTATTGTACAAGGGCTTGCAACCTACCAAACACCACAAGTTATTGTGGCACTGGTAAAAAATGAATTTGACATTGAAGTGTCGCGCCAGTTGGTGGCAAGTTACGACCCAACGAAATTAACAAGCGTAAACCTTGCTCAGAAGTGGAAGGATTTATTTTTTGAATATCGAGAAAAATTTAAAGCTGATGTTTTGAATATCCCTATTGCAAATTTGGCAGTAAGATTAAATCGACTTGAGCAAGAGTATCAAAAAACAAAAAATCCTAAATTACGAATTGAGATTTTGGAGCAGTCAGCGAAAGAAGTTGGCGAAGTGTTTACGAATAAACAAACGGTAAATAGCAAAGTTGAGCAAACAAGCGAAATAAACCATAGTTTTTCATCGGTAGATGAATTTGAGAAAGTAGCAAGCGAGGTATTATCAAAGGTGTGATATGCGACTGACTGACAAAGAGAAACAAGCAGCGCGTATCTTAGCCCGAAAAGACCTTTACTTTTATAGCCGTTATATGTTTTACATACGCAAAGGCTACGTATGGCAG
>NW_008795115.1:0-7628 GCF_000699145.1 Aptenodytes forsteri | reverse complement strand
AAACTTAATCATTAACCTACCGCCTAGATATTCTAAAACCGAGCTTGCAGTAGTTAACTTTATATCGTGGGCGTTTGGTCAATACCCTGACTGTGAGTTTATCCACTCAAGCTATTCATCTGCATTGGCGACAAATAATTCAAGCCAAATTCGCGACATGGTATTGCACGATGAGTACAAGGCGATATTTCCAAATCTGCATCTAAAAGATGATAGCAAAGCTAAAGACCACTGGAAAACCACGCAGGGCGGTGTAATGTATGCCACTGGTGCAGGTGGTACGATAACAGGTTTTGGCGCGGGCAAGCTAAGAGATGGTTTTGGCGGTTGTATAGCGTTGGATGACCCACACAAAGCCGATGAAGCACGAAGCGAAACCATGCGAGCCAATGTTATTAATTGGTTTACCGAGACAATCAAGTCAAGACGTAATGACCCAAGCAAAACCCCGATTATCGTTATTATGCAACGGCTGCACGAGAATGATTTAAGTGGTTATTTGTTAGCGGGTAATGACGATGACGAGTGGCAGCATTTAAAGCTACCAGCGATACAAGCAGACGGCACGGCATTATGGGCGCAAAAACACAGCATTGACAAGCTACACCAAATGCAGATAGCAAGCCCATATATGTTCGCAGGTCAGTATATGCAAGAGCCTGCGCCCTTAGATGGTGGGGTGTTTAAACCGTCAAACATTGAGATTATAGACGCAGTGCCACAGGGTAACATCAAGTGGGTACGCGGTTGGGACTTAGGCGCAACAGTAGGTGGCGACCCAACAGCAGGGGTTAAGTTAGGCAAGCTACCCGATGGGCGTTTAGTGATTGCTGATGTGGTGCATGGTGATGTGTCAAGCGATGACCGCGACCGCATGATGAAAAATACGGCAAGTCAAGACGGCAAAGGCGTGTTAATCAGCATACCGCAAGACCCAGGGCAAGCAGGTAAAACCCAAGTACAATACCTAGTCAAACTACTGCAAGGCTACAAGGTACACACAAGCACAGAGACAGGCGACAAGGTGACAAGAGCCGAGCCAATCGCATCACAGGTCAATGTAGGCAATGTGGTGATGGTGCGCGGTGCATGGAATGATGCGTTTTTAGATGAGATGCGTATGTTCCCGAATGGCGCACACGATGACAGGATTGACGGACTAAGCCGCGCCTATAGCCAATTAATTGATAGTATTTTTAGCTACGACAACGTATAGAGATTAAACCATGATTTATACCACTGACAGCCTTACATCGCTAGTTAGCGGTATGGGCAACGTACAGCGCGACAAGTTAGCAAGCACTACTTACAGCTATGTCGAATTGACAGACAAGCAATTAACCAACGCTTATCGCAATTCATGGGTAGCAAAGCGATTAGTAGAAGTGCCAGCTATGGACGCTATCAAAAACTGGCGCGTATGGCAGACAGACAATGACAGCTTAAACGCGCTTGAAGATTACGAGAACAAGTTAAGCATTAAGCAAAAGTTGCTACAGACGATTATTGCAAGCCGAGCATTAGGTGGTGCAGGGTTGTATATTGGCACTAAAGACCAAGATTTACTACAACCGCTTGATGCAAGCCGCGTTAAAAAAGATGGGCTATCGTATCTTATCGTGTTTCCACGCACAAGTCTTGATATTGGCGAGCTTGAGGATGATGTAACAAGCCCATATTTTGGCAAGCCCAAATACTACGAGATTATGAGTAATGGGCATATGCTCAAAATCCACCCTAGCCGATTTGTGCTATTTTACGGTGAGCAACGGCTTGATGAGTGGGCGTATAGTGGGGCATCACGCGGTTGGGGTGATAGCGTATTACAAGCTGCATATAATTGGATGCGAAATGCTGATAGCACAGGTAACAACATTGCAAGTCTTATTTTTGAAGCTAACATCAATGTTTTTAAAATCCCCGATTTATTCGACAAACTAGGCGACCCCGAACAAGAGGATAAAATCCTAAGACGATTAACGCTGGCAAGTGCATCAAAAGGCATTACAGGCGATTTAGTGATGGATAGCGCAGAGGAGTTTATCCGCAATTCAGCAAGTCTTAGACCTTAGACCGCTTCATTGTCTATGAAGCTTCATTGTCTATGTAGGGGCTAGTCAAGGCATACCTGCTAACAAGTTCTTAGGACAGGCTAACAAAGGCTTATCCGACGGTAGCGACCTATTAACAAACTACTATGACGATATCAAAGCCGTGCAAACGCTTGAGATACAGCCAGCCTTGCAGATACTTGATGAATGTTTGATTAGGTCAGCATTAGGGCATAAACCCGACAATATTAGCTACTCATGGCAGCCACTTGAACAGGCTAATGCTAAAGAGATTGCAGAAACTGGTAAAATCCTATCAGAGATGGCGAGCAATCTTACTAGCGATGGCTTATTTGAGCAGCAGGAAATGCGCGAGGCGTTAATCAACAAGCTAGTCAATGACAACGTGCTACCGAATTTAGGCGATGTTATAGATGCGTCTAATGGGCAGTTAGAGAGTGATATTAGTTTAGACAATCCGAGTGATAACAGCACAAGTTCGGTGGGTAGTGTGGTATAATGAGCTAAAAGGGGTTAAGCTATTTTTACTTATAGCCAATGGAATGTCGATAATTTTTTAAAAGATAAACAATCAAGTATTTCTGAAGATGTTGTTGTGGTTGAATTGTATCGTTTTGATAGCAATGAAACTGCGACAATACCCTTTAAAAATGATGACGCGGTGTTTGATAGGATTAAGCAGGTACTTTTGATGATAAATCCTGCAATATACAGCAAGGCACTAGACGAAATACAAGGGATTGGACACTACGTTGGTATAGCTGATGATGGTTTGTGTGTGGATATAACCCTTGTTAAATTATTTTAATTAAAACAAATAGTTTTACTAAGCCTAGCCTAATCGCTAGGTTTTTTTATGGGCAAACTATGAACTACGACCTATCCAAACTCACAGGCGCAAGCGACACAGAGTTACCCTTTATCGCTGAACGCCTATCGAGTGAGCGAGCATATCAGAAGGTCATGCGTGGGCTCATTGTAAGCATCAAACAGGCGGTCATTGACGAATTTCGCTCCCTATCCCCCGCCTATACATTGCAGACGGTATCACGGACTTGCTAGGACGGTTTAGGGCTAAAGTCAAACAGGCGGCAGACAATGCAATAAACTGGGTCAATGGTTTTGTGAATAGTGAAACGGATTGGCATACAGATAAATTTGCTCAAAGCGTCAAGACAGCGACAGGCGCAGACGTTAAGCCAATAGTGCATATCGCCAACATGGACGATATCAAAACCGCCATGATTGAGCGCAATGCGTCACTCATCACGATGTGCGATGTGCTACCTATCTACCGCCTATACATTGCAGACGGTACTTGCTAGGACAAGACAGCGACAGGCGCAGACGTTAAGCCAATAGTGCATATCGCCAACATGGACGATATCAAAACCGCCATGATTGAGCGCAATGCGTCACTCATCACTAACCTTGCTGATGATACAAGGCAAAAGATTGTGCAATCGGTCATCAATGCCAGTGTTAACAAAAAGAGCATGGGTGAGTTAAAAGCCGATATCGAGCAGATACTAGGCGGACAAGCTGCTAGGGCTGACTTAATCGCACAAGACCAAACGATAAAGCTAACAGCCGATTTAAACCGCTACCGCCAAGAACAAGCAGGGATTAAGCGTTACAGGTGGGTATCAAAGCAAGATAATAGGGTGAGACCACTGCACCAACGGCTTAATGGTAAAATCTACGAATGGGGCAAGCCTACAGGGGCAGAGCGTGGACTTCCCCCAGGGCAGCCAATACGGTGTCGGTGTAGAGCAAAAGCCGTCATTTAAACTTAATCAAAACACAAAGAGCCTTGCCGTGACCGAACAATTCGATAAGACATTTAAAGAAGGTTTTGAGTATTTCGAGTATTTCGAGGAAATCGTCAAGGATTTGCTAGAGAAACAGCTTTATGTTCCTTGTTTGATATCCAATAGCGATAGTTATATGCCTGTAAAAAGCTTGGAATTTTTAAAAATCATAGTTGATATTGCTAGCGATGGAGGTTTTGTTGATGTGAATGGTGAGTGTTTCTACTACGCAATACCTGTTGACTACGAATTAAATTACATAACTGAGTGATGTGATTTGTCACGTTAGCGACCAAATAAAATCAAAAACAAAGAGCCTTAGCCTAACCGCTAGGGCTTTTTTATTGCCGAGAATAAACATGAATGAACAAGTACAATCACTATCGTCTATGACGGTAAAAACATTATGCCGTGTATTAACGGTATGCCGATTGACTCAATACCAGTGCCAACTATTGAAATGCGAATGAATGTCAAGGGCAAAGGTGAGTGCGTGCTAAAGCATAAACCAGTAGAAGAAATTGCGAATACGGTTTTTAAATTCATGGTTGATAATCTCGAAACAGACACCCCAATCACACAAACCAACTTAGCCACAGGTGAAACAGTAACTTTTAAAGATTAGCAGGTGACTAAATGCAATTTACAGACAATACAACCTTAGCTAATACACGGCTTACCAGTGACGGGTATTTAGTAGGCACTGTGTCGGTAGCACGAACTGGCGTACAAGTCTACCACGGCAGCGAAATCGGTGGCGGCAATGGCTTGATTAATGTCTATCGTGACGAATCCGAAGTGTTTGCACTCGATAGCCTAGCTTCATTTGTAGGCAAGCCAGTGACCGACAATCACCCACCTGTTGAAGTCAAGGCAGACAACTGGAAACAGTTTGCCGTAGGCTCAATCGGTGAAGGCGTTTTGCGTGATGGTGAGCATATCAAAGTGCCAGTTACATTGATGGACGCTGAAACGATTAAAGCTGTGCAAAATGGCAAGCGTGAGATATCAATGGGCTACACGGCAGAACTTGAATGGGTGGACGGTGTAACGCCACAGGGCGAACACTACCAAGCAAAACAAAAGAATATCCGAATCAATCACCTTGCCATTGTCGATAAAGGCAGGGCAGGGTCAACGTGTCGCATAGGCGATGCACTATGGGGTGATACGTCCCCGAACAACAACACAGGAGAGAAACCAGTGGCAACACGTACTGTAATGGTGGACGGTTTACCAATCGAAACAACCGACAATGGGGCTTTAGCTATCGAAAAGCTACAGCAAGACAAGGCAGCAGCTGAAAAGCTATTGCTAGATGCACAAGCACTATACGACAGCAAAATGGCTGACAAAGACGCACAATTAGCGGCTAAAGATGCCGAGATTGACGCGCTAAAAGCCAAACAGCTTACCGATGCCGATATTGACGCAAAAGTTGCGGCTCGTAGTGAGTTAATCGCTACCGCTAAGTCTATCCATGACGCGGACTATAGCGGCAAGTCTGATGCCGAAATCAAAGCACTGGCAGTATCAGCAAAAGGTGTGGATATCAAAGACAAACCACAAGCCTATGTTGACGCAAGTTTTGACTTTTTGGCTAAAGATATCAAGCCGAAAGACACATTTGCCGATGCCATGCGCGGCAGTGTGAGCGCACCAGTCACTATGCAGGACAACGGACAATCTGACTATGAAAAACGCATTGCTAATGCGTACAAAGGGGGCAACTAATGGCTACTACTTACAAGCAAGAGATGGACGCAGGTGTAGCAGGTGCAATCGCTACCACTGAAAACAAAGACATCGTGAGCCGCACTGTTGAAACAGCAGCAGGCATCGGTTTTGGTTTGGCAGTTGTGCAAGGCGTGAATGATAAAGGCATCCGTCTAGCCACCACAGGTGATACTAAAATCTTAGGCGTGACTGTGCTAGACCGCACCGCAGGGGATTTGATTAATGGTAAGTTTGCTCAGTATGAATCTGCCCGCGTGATGATTAAGGGCACTATTTGGGTACAAGTCACCGAAGATGTTAAGGCAGGTGATGATGTTGCCGTTGACCTTGCAACCGCTAAATTCAACAAAGCAGGTGTAAAAATCGCTAATGCTCGCTACGAAACAAGCGCAGCCGCTGGCGGACTTGCTCAAATCCATATCAAATAAGGGGCATTAAATGAAAATGTATGACGCAGCAACCGCGTTGGCGTTTGTCGAGAACGCACGCAAGTATGTGGAAAAAGAAGTCAACGAGACTGTTTTTCCCGAAATCCTTTACCCTAGCTTAATTCCTGTCGATACGTCTGCACCCGAATGGACTAAAACGATTGAATATCGCAGCCAAGAATCATACGGCAAAGCTGATTGGATTAATGGTAATGCTGATGATATCCCACTGGCGGGCAATAGCTATGGCAAAGACCAATCAACCGTGTTTATGGCTGGTATCGGTTACGGCTATGGCTATGAAGAACTGCACGCATCTATGGCGTATGGCGTAAACTTGCCAAATGCTGACGCTATCGCAGCACGTCAAGCCTATGAGCAGTTTGTCGATGAAGTGGCATTTTTAGGTGATGCAAGCAAAGGCAAAAAAGGTTTATTAAATGCCGATGGCGTGGCGATTGACGCAGCTACAGCGACATTTGCAACCGCTAACGAGTCGCAAATCTTGCAGATGTTCAATAAGCTAATCGGTGGCACAGCGACAGGCACAGCTTACCGTTTTGTATCTGATACCGTGTTGCTGCCATTTGACCAATTCACTTACCTAGCAAGTACGCCACTGACCAACAAAGAAGGCACGCTACTAGACTTTGTGCAAAAGTACAATATCTATTCAGCCACCACAGGCAAGCCGCTAGTTATTCGCGCATTTGACCGTCTAAATGGTGCAGGTGCTGGCGGTGTTGACCGTGCAGTAGCTTATAGCCGCAATCCTACCGTGGTGAAACTGCATATCCCAATGCCGCATCGTTTCTTGCCTGTTTATCAGACTGGCGCGTTGAACTTTGTCGTTCCTGGTGTGTTCCGTCTATCGGGTACTGAAATCCGCAATAAAGCAGCCGTACGATACATGGATGGTGTCTAATGAAAATCACCAATCTATCACAATCAACACTAACCTTGCCAACTGGCGAGGTTTTGGGCAAAGGCGAAACAGTCGAAGTTAAGGACTTTGACGAAAAACACCATGTAGTAGCGGCGTGGTTAGACGCTGGCTTGATTGAAAAAGCCACCGCTCGCACCACTGCAAAAACTGACGATAAGGCGTAACTATGGACTTGGCATTATTTAAGGCTCGATACCCACAATTTGTAGATGACGTGGCAATCACAGTGGCGTTAAGTGATGCCGATGTTCTATTGCAGTCATATCAAATCAAGCCGTCACAAATGAGCCTTGCAATGGCATACATGACGGCTCATCTATTGACCGTTGATGAAACTAGCGAAGATACCACAGAGCCACAGGTGAAACGTGTTAAAGCTGAGGTGGAAGTGGAATTTTTTGAGCAAGGCGGTAAAGATAGCGTGAGTGACTGGCTAAATAGCACAAAATACGGCAAATTATTGCTTGCTTTAATTGGTCGAAAAAGTGCAGGTGTGGGGATTTTTGTAGTATAATAGGCGTTAAGAGCGTCGAAACTCTATTCAGAAAGCGTAACACAGCGTCAATGTGTATTTTTATGCCTTAAATGCGGCAAACTCTTACATATTATCTTATGTCGAGAGGGTGATAGTCAT
>NW_008795114.1:0-348 GCF_000699145.1 Aptenodytes forsteri | reverse complement strand
ACACTTTTAGCTCCGTAAGCCCCCTTTGGGTTAGTTTTGTTGCAATTGCATCTCTCCTAAGATCTCTGTTCCCAAAAAAGAGCATTCTTTTTCTTTTCTGTGCCATCTAGGATGCCTCCTGAGACCTTCCTTGTGCTCCACAGCATTTTGGTAGCACTTTACCTCCCTTTCAATTTCTCTTATCCCTCTGAGCCTTTCATGACCACTCTGTTCCCAATCACCATGCCTCCCGAGACCTTCTTAGTGTCCCACAGCCCTGTGGGACAGGGCTCTGTAGTGGACTTTGATCCTTTCTTGTTACCTCCAGACCCCATTGTCAGGTTGGTTTGTGCCTCAGAGTGCTCTTAT
>NW_008795113.1:0-227 GCF_000699145.1 Aptenodytes forsteri | reverse complement strand
GGACTCCCGTGGGGCAGGACCAGAGTGGGGGGTGGGGGCTGTGCTCCCCCAGGGACCCTGTCCCCCCCCCGCACCCCTCTGGGTTCAGACCAGGCTCTGGGGACCTGCTGGGCCAGGAGAGCCTCGTCCCCATGTCCCCCAGCCATGGCCCCATGGCCCTGTGTCCCCCAGCCATGGCCCCATGTCCCCTAGTCCTCTATCGTCATGTCCCTGTGTCCTCACACCCC
>NW_008795112.1:0-351 GCF_000699145.1 Aptenodytes forsteri | reverse complement strand
AAGAAAAAAAGAAAAGAAAAGAAAAGGAGATGAAATTTCTCCTTCCCCTAAATACTTCTGTTCAGAGCTCCATAGACTATTTAAAGTTTTATTCCGGCGCTGCAGACACCGCGTTTGGAAGAGGGTGGCCTGTTTGGGCGGTTTATTTGCTAATTAAAAGGCATTTTCTGCACCAAGCCGTAATTAGCGAAAGCACCCACCCCCCCCCCCCCCATATCTTTCCAAGAAGAGGGGCTGGGAAGAAAAAAAAAAAAATACAACCAGCGCCCTTTCTGTTATTTTTTTTAAACGCAAACCTCCGCAAACCCCTTTTTTTTCGCCCTGGGTGGATAAAGAGGAGCATTTCCCACC
>NW_008795111.1:4414-4646 GCF_000699145.1 Aptenodytes forsteri | reverse complement strand
TTGATGAGGTCGATGAGGAGGGAGGACTTGAACATCCAGTCGAGCTTCATGTCCTCGTTGCGCAGCAGGTCCTCGAGGCTGCCGCGGGAGCAGTGCTCCGAGACGATGGCGAAGATGCCGCAGTCGTGGAAGAAGCCCAGGAAGAGGTTGACGTTCTCGTGGCGCAGGTCACGCAGCTGCCCCAGGCCAGAGGACACGTGGGACGGGGCCCGGGGGGGGCCACGGGGCCGGC
>NW_008795111.1:3520-4290 GCF_000699145.1 Aptenodytes forsteri | reverse complement strand
GTCCCCCATGACCCAGCGATGTCCCCACGGCCCAGCGATGTCCCCCACGACCGAGCCATGTCCTCCATGACCCAGCGATGTCCCCCATGGCCCAGCAGTGTCCCCATGACCCGGCGATGTCCCCCATGACCCAGCGTTGTCCCCACGGCCCAGTGGTGTCCCCATGACCCAGCGATGTCCCCATGGCCCAGCGATGTCCCCATGACCCAGCATTGTCCCCATGACCCGGCATTGTCCCCACGGCCCAGCAATGTCCCCCATGACCCAGTGATGTCCCCCACGACCGAGCAATGTCCTCCATGACCCAGCGATGTCCCCATGGCCCAGCGATGTCCCCCATGACCCAGCGATGTCCCCACGGCCCAGCAATGTCCCCCATGACCCAGTGATGTCCCCCACGACCGAGCAATGTCCTCCATGACCCAGCGATGTCCCCACGGCCCAGCAATGTCCCCCATGACCCAGTGATGTCCCCCACGACCGAGCAATGTCCTACCGAGCGATGTCCTCCATGACCCAGCGATGTCCCCCATGACCCAGCGGTGTCCCCCACAACCGAGCGATGTCCTCCATGACCCAGCGATGTCCCCCATGACCCAGCGGTGTCCCCCACAACCGAGCGATGTCCTCCATGACCCAGCGATGTCCCCCATGACCCAGCGGTGTCCCCCATGGCCCAGAGATGTCCCCATGGCCCAGCATTGTCCCCACGACCCAGCGATGTCCCCATGGCCCAGTGTTGTCCCCCATGACCCAGCGATGTCCCCACG
>NW_008795111.1:1579-2479 GCF_000699145.1 Aptenodytes forsteri | reverse complement strand
GTGATGTGATGTCCCCCATGACCCAGTCCCCACGGCCCAGCAATGTCCCCCATGACCCAGTGATGTCCCCCATGACCCAGCGATGTCCCCACGGCCCAGCAATGTCCCCCATGACCCAGTGATGTCCCCCACGACCGAGCAATGTCCTCCATGACCCAGCGGTGTCCCCCATGGCCCAGCGATGTCCCCCATGACCCATCAATGTCCCCATGACCCAGCGGTGTCCCCCACAACCGAGCGATGTCCTCCATGACCCAGCGATGTCCCCCATGACCCAGCGGTGTCCCCCATGGCCCAGAGATGTCCCCATGGCCCAGCATTGTCCCCACGACCCAGCGATGTCCCCATGGCCCAGTGTTGTCCCCCATGACCCAGCGATGTCCCCACGACCCAGCAATGTCCCCATGGCCCAGCGATGTCCCCACGGCCCAGCGGTGTCCCCCACAACCCAGCATTGTCCCCATGACCCGGCGATGTCCCCACGGCCCAGCAATGTCCCCCATGACCCATCAATGTCCCCATGACCCAGCGTTGTCCCCCATGACCCAGCGATGTCCCCACGGCCCAGCAATGTCCCCCATGACCCAGTGATGTCCCCCTGAACCAGCGTTTTCCCCCATGACCCAGCGATGTCCCCACGACCCAGCGTTGTCCCCCATGACCCAGCGGTGTCCCCCACGACCCAGCAATGTCCCCACGGCCCAGCGGTGTCCCCCCCGGCCCCCTCACCTTGCAGAAGGCCAGCTTGGTGGCCGGTTTCACCTCATTGTACTGGTCTCCGGGGAACTTCTTCAGCCAGACCCAGTCGCCCTGCGGGGGGGGCGGCCAGAACGGGGTGAGGTCCGAGCACCCCCGGGACCGGCCCCGCTCCGAGGCCCCGGGGACACGACGCAGGGACAC
>NW_008795111.1:0-505 GCF_000699145.1 Aptenodytes forsteri | reverse complement strand
GGACACGTCACCCATGGGGACACGTCACCCATGGGGACACGTCACCCATGGGGACACGTCACCCATGGGGACACGTCACCCATGGGGACACGTCACTTGTCAGGACACGTCACCCATCAGGACACGTCACCCATGGGGACACGTCACCCATGGGGACACGTCACTCGTCAGGACACGTCACCCATGGGGACACGTCACTCGTCAGGACACGTCACCCATGGGGACACGTCACTCGTCAGGACACGTCACCCATGGGGACACATCACCCATCAGGACACGTCACCCACGGGGACCCATCAGCCTACAGGTCCCCTCCCGAGGCAGATCTTGGCGGCAGGGGACGTCTCGGGCCACGGGGACACTGGAGACGCGTCACCCCTGGGGACACGTCACCCCTGGGGACGTAACAGTCCACAGGTCTCCTCCCGAAGGCCAGCTTGGCCACAGAGAAGACACCATGGCAGCGGGGACCATCAGCCACGGGGGACGTGTCACCCGGGGGGGG
>NW_008795110.1:0-1049 GCF_000699145.1 Aptenodytes forsteri | reverse complement strand
CGCAGGGGTGTTGTGGGGACTTGGGGGTCCCAAGGGTGCTGTGGAGCACCCAAGGGTGCTGTGGGGACTTGGGGGTCCCAAGGGTGCTGTGGAGCACCCAAGGGTGCTGTGGGGACTTGGGGGGGTCCCAAGGGGGTTGTGGAGCACCCAAGGGTGCTATGGGCACTTGGGGGGTCCCAAGAGGGACATGGGTGTCCCAAGGGTGCTGTGGAGCACCCAAGGGTGCTGTGGGGACTTGGGGGGTGCCAAGAGTGACGTGAGGGGTCCCAAAGGTGCTGTGGAGCACCCAAGGGTGCTGTGGGGACTTGGGGGGTGCCAAGAGTGACGTGAGGGGTCCCAAAGGTGCTGTGGAGCACCCAAGGGTGCTGTGGGGACCTGGTGGTCCCAAGAGGGATGTGAGGGTCCCAAGGGTGCTGTGGGGACCCAAGGGTGCTGAGCGGGTCCCATGGGCGCAATGGGGTGCCGTGGGGTCCCCACCGGGGTGACGCCCTCCTGTGGTCCCACAGGTCCCCGTCCCCCCCCCCCCCCCCCAGCCCGGGGCCATGGGGTGCCACCTCCCAGCTCATCTGGCCATCGTCCTCTGTGCCCTCCTGGCCGCCTGCACTGTCCCCCCGTACCCCACCACCGAAACCACCCTGGGGGTCAACGTGGGCTCTGACCAGGCCACGGTGGCCACCCCGGGCCACCAGACAGCTCCAGTGGCCACCACGGGCTCCGAAACGTCCCCGTGGGCCACCGTGACCCACCGACCAGCTCCAGTGGTCACCACCAGCCCCGAGCCGGCCGTGATGGACACCAGTGCCCCCTCACTGGCCCTGATGGCCCCCACCGGCCCCAAGAGGTTCCCGGAGGCCACCGCTGGCCACCAACAAGTGCCAGTGGCCACCACGGGCCACCAACCGGTCTTGAAGGCCACCATCAGCCTCCAGCCAACTTTGGAGACCACCACCGGCCACGACTCGACCGTGGAGACCACCGCGGCCCATCAACCAACCTCAGGGGCCTCCGTTGGCCACCCAGAGACCACCACCGGCCACCAACCAGCCTTG
>NW_008795109.1:0-515 GCF_000699145.1 Aptenodytes forsteri | reverse complement strand
CCAGGGGGCTGGGTGTGTGTGTGCAGGGGTCCCCAGGGTGCCAGGATGGGGTACAGGGGGTACAGGGACCCCCAGGGCTGGGTGTGTGTGTGCAAGGACACCCAGGGTACCAGGATGGGGACACAGGGACCCCCCAGGGTGCCAGGATGGGGTACAGGGGGAACAGGGACCCCCAGGGGGCTGGGGTATGTGTGCAGGGACCCCGAGGATGGGGACATGGGGGTGCAGGGACCCCCAGGGTGCCAGGCTGGGCACACAGGGACCCCCCCAGGCAAGACCCAGGGAAGGGGCCCGGGGACCTCCCCCCTGCTCACCGTTGACGAAGACAGCGAAGCGGAGGAAGTCGAGGTAGCGCTCGCCCCCCCAGGGGGTCCAGCCGCTGTCGGGGGACCCCCTGGAGAGCAGCATGGGGCAGCTCTGCAGCCCGCAGCTTGCCAGGTACGTCACCACCTGCGGCAGGCACCCACCTCGCACGGGGACCTCGCACGGGGGCCTCGCACGGGGGCCTCGCACGG
>NW_008795108.1:7547-8095 GCF_000699145.1 Aptenodytes forsteri | reverse complement strand
GGTGGGAGGGGTGAGGGCACAGCTCTGATGTCACTCGGGGAGGGGGAACGGTGACATCGCAGTGGCGGGGGGGGGTCTTTTTGCCATTGGGGAGTGAGAGTGATGTCACAGCTGGTGTCGGTGGAGTGGTGGGGTCCCAACCACAATGTCGGGGGGGTGGTCACAGTTACGATGTCACTGATGGCCTAGGAGTGGTGACGTCACAGTTACGGTGTAACGGGGGTGCTGTTGTCACAGCTCTGATGTAACCGAAGGTGTGGGAATGGCAATGTCACAGCTATGATGTCACTGGCAGAGTGGGAATGATGATGTCACAGCTGTGGTGACAGCGGGGTGGGGGCAATGACTGGTGCCAGGCGGTGATGTCACTGCCGTGAGGTCACCGAGCGGGGCTGATGCATCGCAAGTATGCGGTGATGTCACACAACAGCAGCTGATATCACTGCAAGGACCGGCCAAGCAGGTGACATCACCAAGCCCCCCGTGACATCATCACCCCCCCGTTCTCGCTATGCAAACGCCCCCCCGCTCCCCCCCCCGGGACAGGG
>NW_008795108.1:1354-2515 GCF_000699145.1 Aptenodytes forsteri | reverse complement strand
CAAGCGAGGACTCTGAGGGCAGCCAGCGGCTGTGCGGGGACGGGGGAGCTGTTGGCGTCCCCTCTACTCCCCAAAGCAGGGCCGAAGGCAGCTGCAGCCGCCCCCAAAGGGGCTGGGGTTGCTTCCCCCCACCACGGCAGCGAGCGACAGTGCATACGGCACACCAGGCTCTGCAGCTGGCGCCAGCGCCCTGCGAGAGGCTGCTCGCACCGTGCTCCCTCTCCGTGGCACCTCCTCTCACCGCCCCCCAGCCTGCTGCTAATTCGGGCGGAATAATGCGATTAAACGCGTCAAGCAGAGACTGCACGGCCGTGCAGCCCCACTCGGCAGCGAGGGGCTGGCATGGGCCAGGGTCTCCTCGCCCACCGCTTCCCCCACACCGGCAGCCTCCCGCTGCTCCCCGACCCCCACCTTCAGCAGCAGGCTCTCCCTGAAGCCGCTCATCACGGTGTGCTCATCACGTTGTGGTCCTCCTTGCGGCTGTCGTTCACCCTGTCGATCAGCTGCTGCGCGCGCTGCTGCAGGCCCCCGACGCTGGCATCCAGCGATGCAAAGTACCGTGAGGCCTGGCCATCCAGCGCCGCCTCCGTGCTGGGCCAGGAGGCTGCGGGCAGTGCCTCCGTCCTCGGCCAAAATACAGGACCCACGCGTCAGGGGCACGCACCCCACGGGGATGGGGCCACGCTCTGCCCCAGGCAGGGAGGGGACAGCCTGCCTGTCCAGTGGCGTTAATTGGGAAACGTTGGGAACCCCGCTAACGAACACGGTGGCCCGCGGACAAGGGGATGTGTGTGTGTCACCCGGGACACCCCTCGCCGCACCACCTGTGGGGTTGTCACTCCCCATACGCTCTTTTTTCCCCCAATTTAGGTCAAAATTGCGAGGCAACAGAGGGTGGAAAACATGTTACCTGTCAGGGTCCTTGCCGGGGGGCTCATCCCTGCCCAACCCCGCGAAAAAGGGGCTATCGCCCGTCTCCGGCTCAGGGCCCTCGCACTCCTTTCGCGACATACCCACCCTGGGGGGCAGGTGGCCGTCAGGGGCCGGGGCACGGCCAGGCTCGGCGGGGACCGCTGCGGGGGAAGGACCAGCCTGGCTCCGGTGCCGCTGCTCAGGGCCTACGCTGGGCTGCAACACCCCCAGCCCCGGGGGGGGGGGGGC
>NW_008795108.1:0-366 GCF_000699145.1 Aptenodytes forsteri | reverse complement strand
GATGTTCTCGGGCAGCCCCATGGGCAGCAGCAGCTCGGGGCGGAAGACACCCGAGTTCCCCACCTCCACCCACTTCTTCAGCCCTGGGGAGGGAGGTGGGGCCCCCGCCCCGCAGGAGGTGAGGTGGAGGCCCCAACCATGGGGCACCCTAGAGACCCCCTACCTCAGAGAGAGCGAGAGCAGGCCACCCCGTATCGGAACCCCATGGCTGGGGCCCGGCCTCCCCTCGGCCGCCCCTCCCCCCCCCCCCCCCCAGGGGAGAAAGTGAGGCTACGCTGATGCCCACGCCATAGGACCACTCCAAAGCCCCCCACCCCATAGAGGAGAGAATGAGGCTAAACTGGCTGCCACCCCAAAAAGTCACCC
>NW_008795107.1:0-307 GCF_000699145.1 Aptenodytes forsteri | reverse complement strand
TATTTTATGTAGGGATATTCATAACAGACTTCTCATATATCAATATCATGTGACTTCCATTACTAATATAAGATTGTTAGAATTTACCTCTATGTAGTAATCAAATATAGATCAAAGAAGCTCTTACTTCTTTTACTTAACATATGTATATAGTTCATCTGAGTTAAACAGGACTATTGACAAGAATAAAACAGTAATAGAGAATTGAAAGAGTGTTCAATTATAGATTTTTTTGAAAAGTCTTATTGCTAGTTAAAATAACTTATTTAGCAGTTCTCTGTTCAAGAAGTAAATACAGCCCATATGT
>NW_008795106.1:20718-21570 GCF_000699145.1 Aptenodytes forsteri | reverse complement strand
GTTACTCCAGGGTTACTCCAGGGTTACTCAGGCCCAACTCCCCCTTTACTCCGAGGCAGCTCAGGCCCAGCTTTGCGGCCGCTCCTGCCCTACTCCAGCCTTACTTCACAGCTACTCGGCCCCTACTCACTCGCTACTCCAGTGTTACTCAGCTCTTACTCCTCGGTTACTTGGACACTACTCAGCTGGAGGGGCTGCCTCCCCCCCCCAGTCCTGGGTTGCTCGTGGGGGTCCTTACTCTGAGTTTACTCAGCTCTTACTCTGAGGTTATTTGGTGATTTACTCCTACTCACACCTTACTCCAGGGTTACTCATGGGGCTCCTTACTCTGAGCTTACTCAGCCCTTATGTTGAGGCTACTCGGTACTTTACTCCTACCCAGAACTTACTCCGGGGTTACTCACAGGGGTCCTTGATCTGGGCTTACTCAGCTCTTACTTCGGGGTTCTTTGGTACTTTATTGCTACTCACACCTTACTCCAGGGTTACTCCACGCAGTTCCTCCTCCCCCCCCTTTTCCTCCGCTCTTTACAGCAGCGCTTCTCAGCCCTTCCTCGGAAGTTCCGCGCTTGCTCCTCCATCGCTGCCCGGCTCCTCGGCGCAGCTACTCGGCCCTTACTCAGAGGTTACTTAGCGCTTACCGTCTTTTGCTTACTCCATCTTTGCCACTCGTCGCTTTAATCCCAGGTTATCCCTTCCTCGGAGCCCTACTCCAGCCTTACACAAGACTTGGTCCGCTTCTCCCCCTTACTCAGAGGTTACTCAGCCCTTACTAACAGGTTACTCGCATCTTGACGCTGACTTGCTCCGCACAGGAGCGTGGGGGGGGGGGCGGGGGGCCTCCGGGGGGGC
>NW_008795106.1:18318-18799 GCF_000699145.1 Aptenodytes forsteri | reverse complement strand
GGGGATCCCTACCGGGGCAGTGACGTCGTAGCAAATGCTCCAGGACAGGGGTTTCCCGCTGGGTAGTGACGTCGCTGGAGGGGGACGGGGTCCCCACCTCAGTTGTGATGTCACGGGGCACCCAGGCAGAGTGGGAGGGCTCCCACCCAGGCAGTGACATCATGGGAAACCTTGCGGGCTGGGGAGTTTCCCATGGGGCCGTGACATCACCGAGGACCCACGTGGGGTGGGGTGTGAGGGGGGGGGTTCTCTCTCGGGGTAGTGACATCACACGACACCCATGGAGGACCGGGGGCGTTCTGCTGGGTTGTGATGTCATCAGGGAGCCACAGGGAGCACAGTTTCCTCTGGGGGTTGCGATGTCACAATGAACCGGGTGGGTTTTCCCGTCAGGGTGGTGACGTCATTAGAGAGCAGTCAGGGTTCCCCGCCAGGGTTGTGACGTCACGCAGGACTCTCAGGGCTCCCCGCCAGGGTGGTG
>NW_008795106.1:8645-11150 GCF_000699145.1 Aptenodytes forsteri | reverse complement strand
GCCGAGGGGGGTGGGGGGTGGGGGGGGGACCCCCCAATGTGTACTTCTCCAGGTCCTATTAAAGGTCAGCCGCCCCCCCCCAGGGTCACGTCTCATGCCTGGTCTTCTCTGGGGGGTTCCTGCTCCGAGGTGGCATCTCCAGGGGCTTCAGTCCCCAGGGGGTGGCCCTGGTCCACCGTGGGTCCTCCACGGTTGGGTTGCAGCCGCCCTCGGGTGTCCTTGCTCCACCGTGGGTCCTCCAGGGACTTCGTGGTGGTGCTGTTCCACCGTGGGTTGCCCACGGGCTGCGGTTCTCCTGGGACGTCCTGCTGCACCGTGGGTTCTCCAGGGGTTTCGGTCCCTCTTGGGTGCCCGTGCTCCACCATGGGTCCTCCGTGGTTGGGTTGCAGCCCCTCTTGAGCGATCCTGCTCCCTCGTGTGTTCTCCGGGGGCTGCAGTCTCCATCGGGTGTCCCTGCTCCACCACGGGTCGTCCTTTATCCCTGAGGACGCTTTCCCAGGAGGTCGCCTCCACGAGTCCCTTAAAGAACTGCCCTGAGGTCTTGACCCTGGAGCTGCCCCGTATCCCTCAAGCTCAGGAGTTCCACCAGGCCGTGATCGTGGCACCACCAACCTTGACCTCGCCAAGAAGTTCCTCTGCGTTGGTGAGCTTTGGAGCTCCACCCCACAAGTTTGTTAGGTTGAAGAGCGATCCACCAAGTCAACCGGTCAACCAGCGAAGGTTCTCCTTCATCTTCTAGACTGGTAGATCCCACCTCAGCCCAATCATCTGGACTCCTTGAAGAACATCCGTCATTGGCCATTCGTGGGATGCCGTGGTGAGGACACCAGCCACGAAGCCAGAGGTTGATCTCCGGGACGTGTCCACCTCTGCCCAAGCCTCTATCCTTGACGGCCAAGACGGGGGAGAAGGTCGCTAGGGTCCCTGTCCCCTCCACTTGGGTCCCCGTCACCTCCCCAGGGTTCCCAAGTCCTCCTTGATCTCACCCAGCTTCTTCTTCTCCATGTCCCACCGCCACTGGGGGCTCTGCGCTTTGTCCCTGCCCTGCCCCTGTCACCGGGGTGACGCGGGGTGACACAAGAGGTCCCCAGTGCCGGCAGGTCACCATGGGGTGGCCGGGCCCGACTGTGTCGCCAGGTGGGGTGGCGGGGCTGTTCCCCACCCCACAGCATGCTGGGGGCTGTGGCTCTATCCTTGACGGCCAAGACGGGGGAGAAGGTCGCTAGGGTCCCTGTCCCCTCCACTTGGGTCCCCGTCACCTCCCCAGGGTTCCCAAGTCCTCCTTGATCTCACCCAGCTTCTTCTTCTCCATGTCCCACCGCCACTGGGGGCTCTGCGCTTTGTCCCTGCCCTGCCCCTGTCACCGGGGTGACGCGGGGTGACACAAGAGGTCCCCAGTGCCGGCAGGTCACCATGGGGTGGCCGTGAGGTGCTGGCAGAGGACGGGGACAGGAGCCCAGCGCTGTCCTCAGCTCCGCCTGTGTCGCCAGGTGGGGTGACGGGGCTGTTCCCCACCCCACGGCATGCTGGGGGCTGTGGTCCCCACCCATGTCCCCGGTCACCCACGTGTCATGGCGGTCGTGTCGTGTGTCGTCCCTTTTTTTCCCCCCCCCCCCCCATGTCACCCCGTGACACCTGTGGCACCCGCGTCACCCAGGTGTCACCCCGTGTTTCACACTGTCACCCCACACGTCACCCTTTTGGCCCTCGTGGCACCCGTGTGGCACCCGCTCGGTGGCATGGGGTGGGGTGATGCGGGGTGACGTGGGACACGCCGGAAGATCCCGGGGGGGGGGGGGTGCCAAGGCCGGCAAAGGCCACGCCTTCATGGAGGGCCCGGCCCTGCCCGCACCCCTCCCCCCAGGCCCCCCCGGGGGGGGGGGGGGGGCACAGGCTGACAGGGGACAGACTTTCCAACGTCTTAGTTTTGGCTTCCAAAGCCTCATTTTAGGCTCCGAAGTGGCATTTTTAGGCTCCAACCAGGCGTTTTTGGGGTCCAAGCCGCGTCTTGCGCGGCCAAACCCTCGTTTTTATGATCCAAACCCCCCTTTTGGGGCCCGAATCCTCATTTTATGGTCCAAAGCCTCATCTGTAGAGCCCAAAGCTGGGATCCTAGGGACGGGAGCCTCCTTTTTAGGGCTGAACTCCTCATTTCTAGGGGCCAAACCTGCCTTTAATTACCTTTTTTTGGAGGACCCCCAGTTTCATTTTTAGGGCCTAAACCCTCATTTTTAGGGCCGCGAGCCTCGCTTTCAGCTCCAAAGCTACATTTTTAGCGTCCAAAGCCTCGTTTTTACTTGCCAAAGTCTTAGGTTTTGGCTTCCAAAGCCGCCTTTTGGAATCGTAAAATGGTTTGGGTTGGAAGACACCTTGAAGACCGACTAGTTGGTCTTCAACTCTGTACCAGAACTAGCGTGGCCAGCGGGAGCAGGGAAGTGATCGTGCCCCTGTACTCGGCACTGGTGAGGCCGCACCTCGAATACTGTGTTCAGTTTTGGGCCCCTC
>NW_008795106.1:6482-8415 GCF_000699145.1 Aptenodytes forsteri | reverse complement strand
AAACATTGGAACAGGCTGCCCAGGGAAGTGGTGGAGTCCCCATCCCTGGAGGTATTTAAAAGACGTGTAGATGAGGCGCTTAGGGACATGGTTTAGTGGGCATGGTGGTGTTGCGTTGCTGGTTGGACTCGATGATCTTAGAGGTCTTTTCCAACCTCAATGATTCTGTGATTCTAGTTCCAACCCCCCCCTGCCCGCGGGCAGGGACATCTTCAACTAGACCAGGTTGCTCAGAGCCCCGTCCAACCTGACCTTGACCGCTTCCCGGGAGGGGGCATCCACCACCTCTCTGGGCAACCTCTTCCAGTGCCTCACCGCCCTCAGCGTGAAGAATTTCTTCCGTATATCTGATCTAAATCTTCCCTCTTCCAGTTTTAAACCGTTACCCCCTCGTCCTATCACAGCGCTCCCTGACAAAGAGTCCCTCCCCGCCTCTCCTGTAGGCCCCCTTCGAGGGCTGGAAGGGCCGCTGTAAGGTCTCCCCGGAGCCCTCTCGTTCTTCTCCAGGCCGAACAACCCCAACTCGGTCCATGCCAAGGGTGCGGGGAGCCTCCTTCGCAGTTTTCCTTGCAGTTCCTTGTACCCGAGCTGCTGGTCTCCAGGTAGGTTCACCACCCCACCTCCTCACGTCCTCCCCCTGGCCGCGTGGATTTCATCCGGGCCTTTGGATACCTGGTCGTCACCCAGGTTGTTGCAGATCACCTCCACCGCGGCTGATGCCACATCTCTCCCTCGACGGTGCTCCGTTCGCTTTGGGAATTTGCAAGATCTTCCTCCACCTGTCCTTCACGCTCGACGGGAGTCGCCTCCAGAGGCTGAGGACTCGCTGCCCCTTTCCCGATCCCTTTGCCAACGGGATCCCTCTCTTCTCCCTGAGGGGGCTGCGTAATACCGAGCCGTGTTCGGTGGGTGCTGGCCGGGGCCCCGGCACGCTCTGGTAAGTTCTGCCTCTCTGGAAGAGTCCGGTCGTCTTTTTTTTTTTTTCCGACCGTTCGATCACTTCATCGGGAATCCCGCGCTTGTTCGGGAGGGAAGTTCCAGACCGACGGAGGCGAGAAGTTCTCTAGAGACCCGCCCGTATTCTCCCGCGCGCCGTGCCGCCCGTCACCACGCTCTCGCGCGGCCTGGGTCGTATTCCTAAATCGCTTGTTAACCTTAACGCAAAACTGAAACAGTATTCCCGAGAAAACACCCGACAGAAGTACCTGAACGACCCAGGGATGTCCAAGGTACCGGAAAGTTACTGTAATGGAGGAGGAGACGTCGTAGAAGAAGGTGGCGGCGCTGCCGTTCTGTATTTCCTCCGTAAAAAAAAAACACACCCTCTCGGAGGAAGGGGCTGTACTTTGCTAACGGTCTCCACGAAGCGGTACCCGAAGTACGGTCAGGGCTGCGGGACGAAGCTGAAACACCCGGCTGAGCTCCAGGTCAGCGTTGCAGTAAACGGAACCTCCCCGGCGAAACGTCGCCGGTCGCTGCGGAGCCCAGCGAACGGCGAAAACCGGCGCCGACCTCTAACCTGTACAGCGAGAAAAAAAAACCAAAAAGAAAGAGCGCGATGCGGATCGGTATCGCGAACAGATGAGTCAATATCGTGACCGGCAACTGTTGATAGATAACGATCGCTGTAAACGCCTCCTAATGCGCTCTGGTGAGATCTGTTGTTCTCTCAAACCCTTCGTGCCCCATGTCGGGCACCGAAAGGACTCTCGTGGGGATGGGGGACGGACACGGACGGACGGACTGGAAGGGTAAAAGCGAGAGAAAGGCGGTGTCATAATTAAAAAGGAATGAAATACAAAAAAGCAAGGAAGTAAAACAACAAAGGGAGGAAAAGAAAGCCCAAGAAAAACAAGCGACGCAAAGGAAAACCGTTGCTCCCTGCCGGCCGACTGATGCCCAGCCAGCGGCCCCCTCGCCAACCTTCACCCCC
>NW_008795106.1:0-1105 GCF_000699145.1 Aptenodytes forsteri | reverse complement strand
GCCCTGCTATGACATCGGCTGGTCTCTCAACATCCTTGAATGCATCCCGTCTCAGCCAATGGACTCTTAAGGGTTGACCTTACCTAAGTAACCCTGGACTTGATCTCCATCCACTGCTGGATTGTGCCTGGGGTTCTGCCTCTTAGGCACACGGAACTGGGAGACCTTGCTGGTGAAGACAAAGGCCCAGAGTACCTCACACCTATCTACACCTACTCTTACTAAAGTCAGCAGTGCCCACACATGAGCTTCATTTCTTCTTTAACTGTTCCTGAAGTAGTAACAGCTCATCGTTGGGCCCTTGAACTCCCTTGCACGTGTCAACTCCACGGGAGCTCTGGCTTTCCTAAGACCAACCGTATTTCTGAATTCCTCCTTTGTTTCAATCCTTGCATCCACCTCTTGTACGCTTCCTTTTTTTCTATGGAGCTTCCCCATGAGTTCCCTCTTTCCCCAAGCTTCTCTCTTGATATCTCTGCTTGTTTTCCTGGCTCTTGGTACGCACACTCTCGTACCTGAAAGGCACTGTCCTTGAAGACCAGCTGTACGGAGCTCTGCTGCTCTTCTGTGCTGCTCATATGGGATCCCCCACTTAAAGTCAGAAGACAAGGCCAAAGTCTCCCCTCTGAGGTCTAGAATCTGCACTCTTCAATTCTCCTTCCCCGTGGGAGGTGAGACCCCAATCTTTTATGGTCACAACAGTCAAGACTGACACTGGTTTTCACATCCATGTCCAGCTCTTCCTTCTTTGAGAGTAACAGATGCAGACGAGTGTCACGATTTTTGGCCAACCTGGCAGCTGTGCTATGAAGCCCTGTGTCCCAAGCTGTGTCCCAAGCCCCTCCAGAAACCTCCAGGACTCTTTGCACGCTGTTGTGGTCTCCTCCCAGGGAATACCAGGGTAATTCAAGTCTGCAAGGGGACTCCAATGCGTTCTTTGTCTCCCACCACAATGTCACCCTTACCAGTCTCTCCTCTGACTCTCACCCTCAAGGGCTCACCCAATTTCTTCATCCCAGAGAGGAGCTGAACACATCTAAGCACCTCCTTCACACCAAGGACACCTCACTCCGCAACTTTCTGGCCTGCCTCTCCTGGTGATCCT
>NW_008795105.1:0-482 GCF_000699145.1 Aptenodytes forsteri | reverse complement strand
GTCCCAGTCCCAGTCCCCGTCCAGTCCCAGTCGCACACCAGTCCCAGTCCCAGTCCCGGTCCTGGTCCCAGTCCCAGTCCAAGTCCAGTCCCAGTCCAAGTCCCACACCAGTCCCAGTCTCAGTCCCAGTCCCAGTCCCCGTCCAGTCCCAGTCGCACACCAGTCCCAGTCCCAGTCCCGGTCCTGGTCCCAGTCCCAGTCCAAGTCCAGTCCCAGTCCAAGTCCCACACCAGTCCCAGTCTCAGTCCCGGTCCTGGTCCCAGTCCCAGTCCAAGTCCAGTCCCAGTCCAAGTCCCACACCAGTCCCAGTCTCAGTCCCGGTCCTGGTCCCAGTCCCAGTCCAAGTCCAGTCCCAGTCCAAGTCCCACACCAGTCCCAGTCTCAATCCCAGTCCAGTCCCAGTCCCTGTCCCAGTGACAGTCCTGTCCTAGTCCAGTCCCAGCCATTCACCACTCCCAGTCCAGTCCCAGCCCCAGTCCCAG
>NW_008795104.1:2030-3331 GCF_000699145.1 Aptenodytes forsteri | reverse complement strand
GTGTGCCCCCCCCATCCCCCTCTGCCACCCCATGTCCCTCCATGTGTGTCCCTTGTGCCACTCCATGTCCCCTCATTCATGCCCCCTTGGGCCACTCCTGGGCCACCCCCACGTCCCTGTGCCCCACGCATGTGCCTGTCCCCGGGGCCCTCAGGGAGGGGACGCACTCGTACCCCACTGCCACATGGTGACTCCCGAAAGGGCCCCTTCTCCCCTGCCCTCACCGCAGCCAAAAGGTCCCAATTAGCCCTGGCCACCTGCAGGTAATTAGAACCAACAGCTGCCCCCCTTTCCCCCACCCGGCTGCTGGTGCCCCCGCACGGCCCTCGCACACCCTCGCACGGCCCTTGTACACCTTCACACGGGGCCACACCAGAGGGGCCAGGCAGCAGGGAGCCGTGCGAGGGGGTATGAGGGTGTGCAAGGGGGTGTGTGTCCGTGCAAGGGGTGCACAGGGGTGTTGGTGGAAGGGTTGCATGGGGGTTACTGCAAGCGTTGCATGCGGCATTGGTGCAAGCATTGCACGGGGGTTGTGGGGTTGGTGCCAGGCTTGCACGGCCGTCGTGAGCTGTGTGTTCCTGCCCAGGGCCAGTGTTCCTGTGCACGTGCTAACACTCGTGAGAGCAGCTGGCACACCAGGCACTTGCAATGCCCTGCAGGCTCCATGCCTGGTAGGTGGTGCCACGGGGCCCCTCACACACGCACATGCAAGGCTTGCTGGTGTGCCCCTGCCCACCCCGTGGGTCATGCCAATGTGTACCCAGAGCATCACGGGACAATGGGGGGTCACACCAAGGCCCCCAGCACTCCTGGGACATCGTGGGACATGGGGCGTCATGCCAACATGCGTGTGTCCCCGTGTGCAGGGGTCTTGAGGGTGCCGGGGGCACCAGCACTGTGTGTGGGGCCTCATGCAGGCAGGGACGGGCAGGGGCCGGCAGGATGGGCAGGGACCCCCGTGGCACAGGCAGGATGGGCAGGGATGGACGTTGCAGGGACGGGCAGGGTAGGGAGGGCAGGCAGGGACTGACAGGGCACAGGCAGGGACAGGCAGGGGACAGGCAGGGACAGCCATGGCAGACAGGGCCCAGCACATGGCACAGCCAGGATGGGCAGGGACAGGCAGGGCAGAGCAGGCCTGGCAGGCTGGGGCAGGCCAGGCAGGAGCAGGCAGGGCCTGGGGGCAGGCAGGCACCTCCCTGACCCCCTCGGCCCTTCCCTCCCCAGGGACGGGGATGGGGGTGCTGGAGGGGGGGGGGGCTGCAGGGTGGGGAGTGTGTGTGAGTGTGCCTGTGTGGGCA
>NW_008795104.1:0-1120 GCF_000699145.1 Aptenodytes forsteri | reverse complement strand
CTCAACGTCCTTCTTGGAGTGAGGGGCCCAAAACTGAACACAGTATTCGAGGTGCGGCCTCACCAGTGCCGAGTACAGGGGCACGATCACTTCCCTACTCCTGCTGGCCACACTATTTCTGATACAGGCCAGGATGCCATTGGCCTTCTTGGCCGCCTGGGCACACTGCCAGCTCATGTTCAGCCGGCTGTCGACCAACACCCCCAGGTCCTTTTCCACCAGGCAGCTTTCCAGCCACTCTTCCCCAAGCCTGTAGCGCTGCATGGGCATGGTGCTGCACAGCATTGCACAACCTTGCACATCATTGCACGACCTTGCACAGCATTGCACGGCATTGCACAGCTTTGCACGGCTCTGCAGACCTTGCACAGCGTTGCACAGCTTTTGCACAGCTTCACATGGCATTGCACGGCTTCGCCTGGCACTGTGTTTCATTGCATGGCTTTGCATGGTATGCCACAGTGCTGCACAGTGCAGCATAGCTGCTGCATGGCATTGCACAGCTTTGCATGGGGTGGTGCAGCACTGCACACCACGCCACGGCACTGCCTAGCGTGCCACGGCATTGCATGGCACTGCACATTATGCCACGGCATTGCACACCACAGCGCACCACGGCTTTGCACAACCTTGCACAGCTTTGCAGTGCATCGCATGGCACCGTGCAGCATTGCTCAGTGTGCCATGGCATTGCACGGCTTTGCGCTGTCTTGCATAGCTTTGCATGGCATTGCATGGACGGTGAAGTGCACCACACCACCAAGCTGAGTGGTGTGGTCAACACGCCAGAGGGAACAGTCCCCTGGGGCAGGGGAACGCGCGCGCATGTGTGTGTGTGTGTGTGCAGGGCGTGCCCTTGGGTGTGACATGTACACTAACACACGCACACACTAGCACACTTGTGTGCATGCCCACACAGATGCACTCATGCTCACACACATGCGCACATGCATGTTTGCACACACACTTGTGCGCTGCCTTACAGCACTTACATGCTCGGGCACACACATGCACAGGCTGGCGCGCATGTTTGCACACCCACGCCTGCACTGAGACAGAGCCACGCCCTCCCACATGCTCACCCCCACTCACCCCCCCCCGGCTCACATACACTCACACG
>NW_008795103.1:0-377 GCF_000699145.1 Aptenodytes forsteri | reverse complement strand
GCAGTCGTGGAAGCTCCCTCGTTAGCCCTTCCAGACTGCAACAAGCCTTTTGTTTTATATTTCAATGAACAGAAAGGAATAGCCAGTAGGCCCAGAAATGTCTGCAAGCCGTAGCATATTACTCATCAGAACTAGACCTCGTAATTTAAGGCATGATTTCATGCGCTAGGGCTGTTGCAGCAGCAGCTGTGATGATGGAGAAAGCAAGAAATATCGTCCTGGGGCACCTCCTAACGCTGATGGTTCATTCCTTACTTTTTAGTCCTCCTCTCCAGAGTTCAAGCAACTGTGGATGTGCCACAGTGGGGGTGTACATTGGTTTATGGCAGTAAACATAAATGGTCATTGGCTTCTTTGACTAAACTTTCCATAAATGC
>NW_008795102.1:14115-14769 GCF_000699145.1 Aptenodytes forsteri | reverse complement strand
GGGGTAATTAATGGGGTAATTAGGAGTAAATGAGAGCAATTAAGGAGCAATTAGAGGGTTAATGGGGTAATTAATGGGGTAATTAGGAGTAAATGAGAGCAATTAAGGAGCAATTAGAGGGTTAATGGGGTAATTAATGGGTAATTAGAAGTTAATGAAAGCAGTTAAGGGTTAATGGGGTGATTAAAGGGCAATTAGGCTTATTTGGGGTAATTAAAGGGCAATTAGGGATTAATGACGACGATTAAGGGGCGATTAGGGGTTAATGGGTGTAATTAACGGGGTACTAATGAGTTAATGAGAGCAAATAAGAGCAAATGGGGGTAATTAAAGGGTAATTAGGGGTTAATGACAGTAATTAAGTGTTCAAGGGATAATTAAAGAACAATTAAGACTTAATGAAAGTAATTAAGGGGCAATTAAGCGTTAATGGGGCAATTAAGGGGCAATTAAGGACTAATGAGGGCACTGAGGAGCAGGAAGGGGTCAATGGGGCAATTAATTAAGGGGTAATTAAGGGTTAATTAGGGGTTAAGGGGTTAATTAGGGACTAATTAGGGACTAATTAGGAGTAATTACATGTCAGGGGGGGTAATGAGGGGCTAATGAGGGGCTAATTGCGGGTCAGGAAGGGCTGAAGGGGGTAATTAGGGC
>NW_008795102.1:9802-11337 GCF_000699145.1 Aptenodytes forsteri | reverse complement strand
TCTGGGAGACCCTATAGAAGGGACCCAGGCGTCCGGGGCACCCTATAGAAGGGACCCAGGCATCCGGGAGACCCTACAGAAGGGACCCAGGCGTCCGGGGCACCCTATAGAAGGGACCCAGGCATCCGGGAGACCCTATAGAAGGGACCCAGGCATCCGGGGCACCCTATAGAAGGGACCCAGGCGTCCGGGATCTCCCCCAGCAGGGACCCAGGCATTCGGGGCACCCCCTAAAAGGGACGCTGACATCTGGGAGATCCTACAGAATGGAAAGAGGTGCCCGGGGTCCCCTATAGAAGGGAGCCGGGCGCGCGGGGGCCCCTATAGGGGTACCTGGAGGGTGTGCTCGATGGCGTTGGGGAAGTTCTTGAGGGTGCAGATGGGGATGGCCTTCTCGGGGGGGTCCTGGCGGGAGCTGTAGGACTCGCTCAGGAAGGGGATCACCACCTGCACGTTCCCCTTCGTCCCCAGCGTCCCCGACTCCAGCAGCGGCTTCCGGTAGTAGACGCAGCGCCGGTCCATATACAGCCCTATAGCGGAATAACCCCGGCGTCTATAGGGGGCCCCAAAGGGCGCCCAGGCCCCAGGGGGTAGCCCCGGAGGGGCCTTTGGGGCACTCCGAGGTCCCTATAGCACTCGCAGGGATCCTTACAGTATTCTTGGGGTCCCTATAGCATTCCTGAGGTCCCTGCGGCACACCTGAGGGTCCCTATAGCATTCCTGCAAGTACCTATAGCATTGCTGGGGGTACCTCCAGCACCCCTCTAGCCCCCCTAGGGGCGCCCACCGCGTTCCTTGGCTCCCCAGAGCACCCCTGGGGTCCCCACAGCATTCTTGGGGGTGCCTATAAGCACCCCTGGGGGTACCCGCAGCACCGCTGTAGCACCCCTAGGCGCGCCGATCGCATTCCCTGGGTCCCTATAGCACTCCTGGGGGTCCCTATAGCACTCCTGGGGGTCCCTATAGCACTCTATAGCACCCCTGGACGTGCCTATTGCACTCCTGAAGGTCCCTATAGCACCCCCGAGGGCTGGGGACACGCGGACGGGAAAGGGGTGGGGATGAGGGGACAGTTGGGGACACTTGGGGATGCGTGAGGGCACTTAGGGACACTCTGAGGACCCGTGGGGACACTGAGGAGACCTATAAGGACACCCGGGGACACACAGGGATACGCGGGGACGTGGGGGAGACATTTGGGGGACCCATAGGGACACGCAGGGACACGCAGGAGACCCGTCAGGAGACTTGGGGACACAGAGGAGACACTTGGGGACGCAGAGGAGACACGCGGGGACGCAGAGGAGACACGCGGGGACGCTCAGGAGACCCACAAAGACACTTGGGGACACTCGATGGACACGCGGGGACCCCCGAGGGTCCCTACAGCATCCTTATAGCACCCCTCAGGCTACCTATAGGCGGCCTGGGGTCCCTATAGCATCTGAAGACCTCCTAGAGCACCCCACACCCAAAAAAACTCCCTGCAGCACCCCAAGATCACCCCACAGCATCCTGCAGACCCCCTATAGCCC
>NW_008795102.1:7979-8838 GCF_000699145.1 Aptenodytes forsteri | reverse complement strand
CCCTGGTCTTCTACTCCACACACTCCTCCCCTTAATCCCCCGCCCCTTCCAGCCCCACCCCTTTAAGCCCCACCCCTTTGTGCCTCTCCTAGTCCCGCAAAGCATCAAGGCCGCTTGACATTTGACATTGGCCAACTCAACGACCACACCTCGGTGGAGGTTCCCCCCCGTACCCCCTCGACTCCACCCCCTCACCCTCTACCCATAGACTCCTCCCCTTAAGCCCTGCCCCGATGGACCCGCCCCCTTAAGTCCCACCCATTTGTGCCTCTCCCAGTCCAACAAAACGTCAAGGCAACTTGACCGTTGACGTCGGCCGACTCAACGACGGCTTCTTGACAGTGGTTTCCCACCCATAGACTCCGCCCCCGGACTCCGCCCACTCATCCCCTACCCCATAGGCTCCTCCCCTTAAGCCCCACCCCTTTGTGCCTCTCCTAATCCAATCAAACGTCAAGACAACTCGACCACTGACGTTGGCCGACTCAACGGTAGCATCTTGACAGTGGTTCCCCTGCCCATAGACTCCGCCTCCTGAGACCCCACCCGCAAGAGCTCTGCCCACTCATCTGCCCCCCCACAGACTCCTCCCCCTTAAGCTCCACCTACTTAGGCCCCTCCCACCTACCGTGCCACCTCCAGATGACTCGATCATTGGCGTTGGCCGAGTCAACGTTGACTAACTCTATGGCGGTTCCCACCCTATAGGCTCCGCCCCTTGAGACTCCACCCACTCATCCTGCACCTCCACAGGCTCCTCCCCCTTTAACCCCACCCATTTAGGCCCCTCCCACTCACTACATAGCAACAAGGCCTGATGACGGGGGTCAACTCGACGTTGGCCGTCTCGATGGCGGTT
>NW_008795102.1:6469-6925 GCF_000699145.1 Aptenodytes forsteri | reverse complement strand
ACGCGTGGGGACACGTGGGGACACTCGGGGACACAGCCCGAGGTGGCCCAGGAGGGTTGGGGACACGTGGCTGGGAAAGGGGTGGGGATGAAGAGGCAGTTGGGGCCACTCGGGGACGCTCTGGGGACCCGTGGGGACATGTAGGGACACTCAGGAGACCCGTGAGGACGCTTAGCAGAGCTGAAGGGACACGTGGGGACACCTGAGGGCCACAGAGGGCCACTTGGGGGACATGCAGGGGATGCATGGGGACAGTTAGGGACACTTGGGGACAGATGGGGACACTTGGGAGGACCCACGGGGACACGCGAGGACCCTCAGGAGAGCTGTGAGAACACTTGGGGACACTTGAGGGACAGGTGGGGACACCTAAGGGATGCTCGGGGACACAGGGGATGCAGCCCGAGGTGGCCCAGGAGGGCTGGGGACACGCGGACGGGAAAGGGGGGGGGGGGG
>NW_008795102.1:1438-6276 GCF_000699145.1 Aptenodytes forsteri | reverse complement strand
TACGCAGGGACACGCAGGAGACCCGTCAGGAGACTTGGGGACACAGAGGAGACACTTGGGGACGCAGAGGAGACACGCGGGGACACAGAGGAGACCCACAAAGACACCTGGGGACACTCGATGGACACGCGGGGACGCTTGGGAAGAGGGAGGGGACGCTCGGGGACGCAGCGCGAGGTGGCCATGGAGGCTTGGGGACACGCAGAGGAGAGGGGAGGACATTTGGCAGAGCCGCGGGGACACGCGGGGACGCTCAGGAGACCCACAAAGACACCTGGGGACACTCGATTGACACGCGGGGACGCTTGGGAAGAGGGAGGGGACGCTCGGGGACGCAGCGCGAGGTGGCCACGGAGGCTCGGGGACACGCAGAGGAGAGGGGAGGACATTTGGCAGAGCCGCGGGGACACGCGGGGACGCTCAGGAGACCCACAAAGACACCTGGGGACACTCGATTGACACGCGGGGACGCTTGGGAAGAGGGAGGGGACGCTCGGGGACGCAGCGCGAGGTGGCCACGGAGGCTCGGGGACACGCAGAGGAGAGGGGAGGACATTTGGCAGAGCCGCGGGGACACGCGGGGACGCTCAGGAGACCCACAAAGACACCTGGGGACACTCGATTGACACGCGGGGACGCTTGGGAAGAGGGAGGGGACGCTCGGGGACGCAGCGCGAGGTGGCCACGGAGGCTCGGGGACACGCAGAGGAGAGGGGAGGACATTTGGCAGAGCCGCGGGGACACGCGGGGACGCTCAGGAGACCCACAAAGACACCTGGGGACACTCGATTGACACGCGGGGACGCTTGGGAAGAGGGAGGGGACGCTCGGGGACGCAGCGCGAGGTGGCCACGGAGGCTCGGGGACACGCAGAGGAGAGGGGAGGACATTTGGCAGAGCCGCGGGGACACGCGGGGACGCTCAGGAGACCCACAAAGACACCTGGGGACACTCGATTGACACGCGGGGACGCTTGGGAAGAGGGAGGGGACGCTCGGGGACGCAGCGCGAGGTGGCCACGGAGGCTCGGGGACACGCAGAGGAGAGGGGAGGACATTTGGCAGAGCCGCGGGGACACGCGGGGACGCTCAGGAGACCCACAAAGACACCTGGGGACACTCGATTGACACGCGGGGACGCTTGGGAAGAGGGAGGGGACGCTCGGGGACGCAGCGCGAGGTGGCCACGGAGGCTCGGGGACACGCAGAGGAGAGGGGAGGACATTTGGCAGAGCCGCGGGGACACGCGGGGACGCTCAGGAGACCCACAAAGACACCTGGGGACACTCGATTGACACGCGGGGACGCTTGGGAAGAGGGAGGGGACGCTCGGGGACGCAGCGCGAGGTGGCCACGGAGGCTCGGGGACACGCAGAGGAGAGGGGAGGACATTTGGCAGAGCCGCGGGGACACGCGGGGACGCTCAGGAGACCCACAAAGACACCTGGGGACACTCGATTGACACGCGGGGACGCTTGGGAAGAGGGAGGGGACGCTCGGGGACGCAGCGCGAGGTGGCCACGGAGGCTCGGGGACACGCAGAGGAGAGGGGAGGACATTTGGCAGAGCCGCGGGGACACGCGGGGACGCTCAGGAGACCCACAAAGACACCTGGGGACACTCGATTGACACGCGGGGACGCTTGGGAAGAGGGAGGGGACGCTCGGGGACGCAGCGCGAGGTGGCCACGGAGGCTCGGGGACACGCAGAGGAGAGGGGAGGACATTTGGCAGAGCCGCGGGGACACGCGGGGACGCTCAGGAGACCCACAAAGACACCTGGGGACACTCGATTGACACGCGGGGACGCTTGGGAAGAGGGAGGGGACGCTCGGGGACGCAGCGCGAGGTGGCCACGGAGGCTCGGGGACACGCAGAGGAGAGGGGAGGACATTTGGCAGAGCCGCGGGGACACGCGGGGACGCTCAGGAGACCCACAAAGACACCTGGGGACACTCGATTGACACGCGGGGACGCTTGGGAAGAGGGAGGGGACGCTCGGGGACGCAGCGCGAGGTGGCCACGGAGGCTCGGGGACACGCAGAGGAGAGGGGAGGACATTTGGCAGAGCCGCGGGGACACGCGGGGACGCTCAGGAGACCCACAAAGACACCTGGGGACACTCGATTGACACGCGGGGACGCTTGGGAAGAGGGAGGGGACGCTCGGGGACGCAGCGCGAGGTGGCCACGGAGGCTCGGGGACACGCAGAGGAGAGGGGAGGACATTTGGCAGAGCCGCGGGGACACGCGGGGACGCTCAGGAGACCCACAAAGACACCTGGGGACACTCGATTGACACGCGGGGACGCTTGGGAAGAGGGAGGGGACGCTCGGGGACGCAGCGCGAGGTGGCCACGGAGGCTCGGGGACACGCAGAGGAGAGGGGAGGACATTTGGCAGAGCCGCGGGGACACGCGGGGACGCTCAGGAGACCCACAAAGACACCTGGGGACACTCGATTGACACGCGGGGACGCTTGGGAAGAGGGAGGGGACGCTCGGGGACGCAGCGCGAGGTGGCCACGGAGGCTCGGGGACACGCAGAGGAGAGGGGAGGACATTTGGCAGAGCCGCGGGGACACGCGGGGACGCTCAGGAGACCCACAAAGACACCTGGGGACACTCGATTGACACGCGGGGACGCTTGGGAAGAGGGAGGGGACGCTCGGGGACGCAGCGCGAGGTGGCCACGGAGGCTCGGGGACACGCAGAGGAGAGGGGAGGACATTTGGCAGAGCCGCGGGGACACGCGGGGACGCTCAGGAGACCCACAAAGACACCTGGGGACACTCGATTGACACGCGGGGACGCTTGGGAAGAGGGAGGGGACGCTCGGGGACGCAGCGCGAGGTGGCCACGGAGGCTCGGGGACACGCAGAGGAGAGGGGAGGACATTTGGCAGAGCCGCGGGGACACGCGGGGACGCTCAGGAGACCCACAAAGACACCTGGGGACACTCGATTGACACGCGGGGACGCTTGGGAAGAGGGAGGGGACGCTCGGGGACGCAGCGCGAGGTGGCCACGGAGGCTCGGGGACACGCAGAGGAGAGGGGAGGACATTTGGCAGAGCCGCGGGGACACGCGGGGACGCTCAGGAGACCCACAAAGACACCTGGGGACACTCGATTGACACGCGGGGACGCTTGGGAAGAGGGAGGGGACGCTCGGGGACGCAGCGCGAGGTGGCCACGGAGGCTCGGGGACACGCAGAGGAGAGGGGAGGACATTTGGCAGAGCCGCGGGGACACGCGGGGACGCTCAGGAGACCCACAAAGACACCTGGGGACACTCGATTGACACGCGGGGACGCTTGGGAAGAGGGAGGGGACGCTCGGGGACGCAGCGCGAGGTGGCCACGGAGGCTCGGGGACACGCAGAGGAGAGGGGAGGACATTTGGCAGAGCCGCGGGGACACGCGGGGACGCTCAGGAGACCCACAAAGACACCTGGGGACACTCGATTGACACGCGGGGACGCTTGGGAAGAGGGAGGGGACGCTCGGGGACGCAGCGCGAGGTGGCCACGGAGGCTCGGGGACACGCAGAGGAGAGGGGAGGACATTTGGCAGAGCCGCGGGGACGCTCGGGGACACTCGGGGACGCGTGGGGACACTGACCACGAAGTACTTCTGGGCGCCCAGCTTGGCCTGCAGCTCCGCCCCGAACACCGCGATCTGCCCGTCGTAGCGGCTGTTGCGCTGGGGACAACCCGACGGGTCACCCGGCCGTGTCACCCTGCTCCGGGGACCCCACCGGGGACCCTAAAGCCACCCACGGGTGCCCCGTGGTTGGACACCCACCCACGGGTGCCCCCGAGAAGGCGGCCAACCGCTGGGTTCCTCAAGGAAACGGCCACCCATGGGTGATCGATGGCCAACGCAAACCCCACCGAGACGCCCAGCCATGGGTGTCCCCAAGAAGGTGGCCAACCCATGGGTGCCCTCAAGGAGGTGCCCACCCATGGGTGCCCTATGGCCAACGCCCACCCCAAGGAGATGCCCATCCATGGGTGTCCCCAAAGAGCATGGCCCCAAGGGGGGGGTGACCACCCATAGGTGCCCCCCAAGCAGATGACCAACCCATGGGTGCCCTCAAGCAGATGCCAACCCCAAGAGAAGCCACCCATGGGTGCCCCATGGCCGACACCCACCCCCAGAAAGTGCCCACCCATGGGTGTCCCCACGAAGGTGGCCAACCCATGGGTGCCCTCAAGGAGATGCCAACCCCAAGAGAAGCCACCCATGGGTGCCCCATGGCCGACACCCACCCCCAGAAAGTGCCCGCTCATGGGTGTCCCCACGAAGGCGGCCAACCCATGGGTGCCCTCAAGGAGATGCCAACCCCAAGAGAAGCCACCCATGGGTGCCCCATGGCCGACACCCACCCCCAGAAAGTGCCCGCTCATGGGTGTCCCCACTAAGGCGGCCAACCCATGGGTGCCCTCAAGGAGGTGCCCACCCATGGGTGCCCTAAGACTAATGCCCACCCTAAGGAGATGCCCATCTCAGGGGATGTCCCCAAGGAGGGTGACCACCCATAGGTGCCCCCAAGCAGATGACCGACCCATGGGTGCTCTCAAGAAGGTGTCCGCTCATGGGTGTCCCCAAGAAAGCGGCCAACCCATGGGTGCCCTCAAGCAGATGCCAACGCCAAGGAGAGGCCACCCATGGGTGCCCCATGGCCAACGCCCACCCTGAGGAAATGCCCACCCATGGGTGCCCCATGGCCAATGCCCACCCTAAGGAGAGGCCACCCATGGGTGCCCCATGGCCGACACCCACCCCCAGAAAGTGCCCACCCATGGGTGTCCCCACGAAGGTGGCCAACCCATGGGTCCC
>NW_008795102.1:0-911 GCF_000699145.1 Aptenodytes forsteri | reverse complement strand
CCCATGGGAGCCCCCCGACCGACGCCCACCCCCAGCCGGCCCCACCCATGGGTGCTCACCGGGCGACACTGCTCCTCGGTAAGAACCGTCTCCTTGTTCTCCTCGGGGAGACACTCCAACGCGTCAAAGTAGAGCCATTGGGTGATGGGCGTGAACTTCCCCGACACCGCCTGCGTCACAGTCCTCGTTAGGGGGCGTCCGGGTCCGGGGAGGGGGCCCGGGTGGGGAGGGGACCCGGGTGTCAGGGGAGGGGACTTAGGTGGCCCGGTACCTTCATGACCTCCTGGGCCGCCAACCCCCCGATGAAGGCGTTGACGGGGGCCAGGTCACCGGTGGCCTGGAAGGCCAGTTCCCGCAGCAGCTCCTCGTCCAGCTCCGCCCCCTGGGCCACCTCCCGGGTCAAGGCCACCACCTCCGCCGCGTCACCCTGGGTGGGGACGCACAATGTTGGGGACATCTCTGGGGACACCACAGAGGACCCTCGGGAGCACCCGTGGAGAAAGGCGAGGCCACGAGCGGTGGCGTGTTGGTGAAGGAGCTGGTGGCCTCAACGTCCCCCATGGTGTCCCCAATGTCCCCAAGACTCCCCGTGTCCCCAACGTCCCTGATGTCCCCAACATCCCCAAGTGGGGGTGGGGCCGCGGTGGGTGGCCGCGTTGGTGCAGGACCCGGTGGCCTCCATGTCCTCAACGTCCCCCACGTCCTCCAGCATCCCCAACACCCCGATGTCCCCCAATGTCACCAACACCCTCAGTGTCCCCAAGTTGTGGCGGGGCCGTGCTGGGCGGCCCTGTTGGTGCAGGACCCGGTGGCCTCCACGTCCCCAGCATCCCCAACACCCCGATGTCCCCTGGGTCCCCAACACCTCTGATGTCCCCCAACGTCCCCAAGTTGTGGCAGGGCCGTGCTGG
>NW_008795101.1:797206-798844 GCF_000699145.1 Aptenodytes forsteri | reverse complement strand
AGGGAGGGGGTGGCGGGGCCGGGGGCCTGTGGCGCCTGGGCTGTGAGCGCAGCCGGGGGGCACGGGCTGCCGCTCGGTCTGCAGAAACCACGGTGGAAAGGGGGTTTCGGGGACCGGCTCCTCACGCCGGTCCCGCCCCGGCGGAGAGGTGTTCTGAGGGAAGAGCTGCGAGGACTTGGCTCCCACCTGCCGAGGGGCCCCCGGCGGAGTGGGGAAGGGGCCGGGTGGGCTCGTTGGCTGCGACAGCCTGGAGGAGAAGAAAAGTCCTCCGCGCCGCTGGTACAGCACAGCCAGGTCGTATGAAATCAATACAGAAATAAAGGGTCATATTGAGCTGTCTTTGTGGCGAGGAAGGTCAGAGCAGGCGGCCATAGCGGTACTTTTTGGGAAGCCATTCTGTCCTCCTGTAGGTAGCTCTTAGTTGAGTCTTCAGTACTTCACTCTTAACTCTTTGCATGAAAAGTTATGAGATTGAGGGAAGATTATCTTGCCGGCAATGAAAACTGTTCCCAGAGAAAAGGATGGCAAAGCTGGCCACGAGGCTGAAAGAATATGTGTGGGGTCTTTTTAAAAAGATTTGTGTAATGGTCGAAATTCAAGTAGTAGAAGGACAAAAAAAATCATCTTTAGGTTAAAGTTGCCAAAAACCCCAACCCAAATGCTTGATGGTGAATTCCACTTCTGGAATCATTTAAAGCCAGATTGGATGGTAGATTTTTAGGAAGCACTGGCAGTTGAGTAAGACTAAAGTCAGATATCAGAGCATGAGGTGAGTGTTTCCAGGATAGGTAATGATGCTTAATGTGAAGTCAGACATCTGAATTTTAGCTAGCCAGATTTGAAAGTGCTTGGTTATTTATCTACATCATTTGTCAGCATCTAAAGATAATTCCTTGTTTTGCAAGTGTAATGTGAAGTTTTATGAGGTAAGTTTTGCAGAAGTCAGGTGGAAGGTGTGTTTGAGAGGACAAACGTGGTGGTGTTTGTCCTCCAAAGGAGCCAGTCTCTCCTTTGGCCAACAGGGATGACTGGTTGTGAGATGTGAGACTGTGCTGGTGATTGATGTATCTACAAGCTCAGGTTTATCAAGATAGTCAGGAGACTTACAGAGGCTTAAAAATGCAGAGGAGCATTTCCCCCAGAAAAGCTTTTATGTTGTTAACCTAATGTTGGAAGATGAAGGACCTTGTGAGATGCTTGTGTCCAGAGCAGCAAAGAAGCTGGCAAAATTGAAAAGTGCATCTGACGTTAAGCCAAAAGTGTTTTTTACCTGCTGAGCGAGGAATACCTGTTAGCTGTTACAAACTGGTGAAATTCATATAAAATACTGCTTTGCTTAATCTAATTCCCTTCTTGAGTTAGTTACATTAAGGAGATAAAGCAGAAAGTAGAGATTTCTCAGATTTATAGCAGCTTCCAGGCAGGAAGGATAGCAAATACACACAGTGAAAAGTGATTATTACGTGGTCCTTCTGTTATACTCCACCTAAATCCGCAGAAACTGGGTTTATTTTTGCAGTCTGTCACGCAGGTAATTCAGAGAGACTTGGCTTCTCTGTTCACATGTGGCAAAGATTAGATTCCTGCTGCCAACTCTACAGGCTATGCCTGAGGAGCTAATTCTGTATTTTAGCCTTG
>NW_008795101.1:786781-795315 GCF_000699145.1 Aptenodytes forsteri | reverse complement strand
TATGTGATGTGATGCTGAGGGTCACTTCAAGCTAGTTCCTATGTACACTCAGAAATTGCTTTGGGCTGCATATATAATATATTTAGGCTTAATTTTGTGGTTTGGGGTTTTTTTTCAGGTTTCTTTTGCAGAGGCCAGTAAGGACTTGATGACATGAATCCAGATATTTCCAGGTATGGTGTAGCAGTTGGACATTTGGAGCTCAATGGAGGCGTTTTCTGCAGCAGTACAGTTTGATCAGCTTGAGCTGCATTTCCGTAGAGAGAAGAAGTAACACTTTTGCCTGCCCCAAGCCACTTGTGCTTTTCTCTTGTACCTTGCATTGAGCCTGCACAAATGATTTTGAAGCCAGGTACTGAATTGCAGTGAGGAACTGGTGTGGGGTAAAATCAACCCCGAGTAAGAAGAAAAAAAGTTCAAGTTTTAACCCAAATCTTCTTTTCAGCCTGGTTCTCTGTGAAGCCTCACAAATTCTTGTATTGAGTACAGGGAGGTCGTGGCAGTGAAGTGGGAGTGCTGGTCAGGAATGGGTGGAGGCCAGGGTCTAGTCTTTGATGGCAGTGTTGGTTTACACTGGCTCTAAGTTACAAGGAGTCTGTCTCAGCAGGGGAATCTTTTCATGCTGTAAAGAGCAGCAGTTTCATTTTAAGGATTGTAGTGGATCTCTCCACCCATTGATACAATCTTAAAGGAAACACGTCTGTTTCTTCCCTCACTGTGGTTGCCTGCGCTCCAGTCTTTGGCTTTGTTCAGGTGAAAGCAAACTTACAAGAAATGAGATTATAGAATCTCAAAGGACTAGCATCCACAAGTCAAAACAAATAGTCTGTCTTGATTTTCTGTACTGTGGGCTGTAACTAACATGTACTTGTTCTCTCAAATGCTGAAAATTGAGTCTGTATCTCACAGCACTATCTGGAAAATCACATTTTTTAAAATTTGGACTCTCTGGATGCATCCAAACATTGCTATGACATAGCAAGTACACACTAAAATCCAATGTAAAGAGGGGAGTGCAGTTTTGAACTGACTCTGCTTTAGCTGTGAATTTAGAGCCTGTTGGTAAGAACAAAAGTGTAATAAGATTTCCAGGGTCAGGATGGTTTATGTGTTTTATCTCCTCCTTGTATTTCTAATATCTGTTGTTTCCCTGTAGGAGAAAACCCATGCTTTCACCTAAAGGGAAAGGGGAAGCCAAGAGTCTCTATCTGATACAAGAACTTACTTAAAAATAGATTGCTTTTTAGAAAGACAAAGTCTTGTAATTATTTCCTACTGGTAAAATGAATTATCCTCATTCTAGTTAATAGCACACTTGAACGCTTCAGTGGAATATGTCACAGGTTTAGAATTTACCACCGTTTTCATTGCAGTACAACACACTGCAGGTTGTGTTGTAAAAGCTCCAGCTAACAGAGTCTCTAGACCTGGAGTACATCTGATAAGGAGGTGTGTAGGAAGCTCTGCCAAGAGCTGGGGCACTGCATCCTTGGCCAGCACGGTATAAAGGGAAGCATCTCCAGATTCCTGGAGGAGGAATACGGCAGAAACAGCTGTGGTATTTCAAAGTGTGTGTGTAAGTTTTTGGTTGTTGGGTTTTTTTAAATTTCAGGAGGGTAGGTTTTGGCTTGTCCAGGGATCTGCTTGGCAGGATCTTATGGGAGACTCTCCTTGCAGGCAAAGGTGCCCAGACAGCTGGTTGATTTTCCAGGACAGCCTCCGCCATGCACAAGTGTAGTCCATCCCAACATGCAAGAAGGCAAACAAAAATGGTAGGAGGCCAGCAAGGATGAACATGGAACTGTTGTTTGAGCTCAGACACAGAAAGGAAGTATCAGAAAGGTGGAAGTGGAGGTGGATGGCCAGGAGGAATACAGAAGTGTTGCCTGAGCATACAAAAATGGAGGCAGGAAAGCCAAAGCTCAGCTGGAGTGAGGGATGTGAAGGGCAACCAGAAGGGCTTCTGTAAGTACACTGGCAGCAAGAGGAAGGCTAAGAAAAATTTGGGCCCACTTGAGTACCTCCTGACCAAAGACGTGGTGAAGCCGGAGGTACTCAGTGCCTTTTCCAGCCTTGTTTTTAACTGGTTAAACCAGTACTTGTTTTTTACTGAGCAAAATGAAGTCACTGTATTCATCCCCCTCAATGAGGGATGATGGAGTGAGAGGAGCTGTCTGATTTGCATTCTGACGTTGATGAGTGACATTAGCCTGAAACCTGTGCTGTCGGTCATACCTGGCAGTCTGCTTGGGAGCCAAACACTCGGCAGTCAGAGCAGCCTAGCAGCAAAGGAGCTGGCAAGCGGAGCACAAGGTATGGAAGTTAGTAAGTAATTTATGCTGGGTAAGGAAGAAGAGAGTATTGCTCACTGGAGATCTAGGTAAGCAAGTTTGCCTGCTTGCTGGAGTTCTATTTGCAGCTTTTAGCATTTGGGCATTTTATGCTTTTTCTGGGACAGAGGTCTCCCAAAAGAGAGTGTATATGAAAATTGTTGCCTTTGAACAGAGCAGCACGTGACCAGCCTGCACCAAAGTATGAGATAGGGTTAAAGTTGGTGAAAAGCTGGAAAGTCTAGGAACCATGGCAGAGCAACCCAGCTCTCTCAGTGGGCTGAAAAGAGATGTTTTCTTAGCGGGTTGTGGAAGTGAATTTTCGCCTTTCTGCTTTTGAGGTTAGGAGTGAAGACTCAAGCTTCTGTTGGACTAGTAGTGGAAGTAAACAAATAGTGAAAAGTTCCTTCAAAAAGATGAAGAATTGCAGAATGAATTTATTCTTGGGTGGGCAGCAGACATGAAATAATTTGACAGGAAATGTCAGCTGGTAGATCTAAGCGAGGAGAACATCTGAAAGCCAGGAAGTTGAGGATAACTGGTCATTGGTGGAGAAACAAGGCTGCACAAATAATTTCAAATTTTCAGCCGGCTTCCAAAGAGGAGGATGTGGAGAACAAAGTCTGGATGAGGAGAGTGAGCCTGGAGAACATAGTGTTGATGATTACAAAGGGAAAGAGATTGTGGTTTTGTTTCTTTCACTACTAGTCAGAGTTGAAAAAGTCTTATTTCATGCAAAAACAAAGGGGAGATTCTGCCAGAAGTTGTGGTTTTAGGGGAAAGACAAGGGCATTCAGAATCAGAAGAGAAAGAGATGAGAAAGCTGGGGAACAGAGGAGAAATAAAGCAGAATTAGCTGCAGGTAAAAAGAGATTCGTACCCAAGTTTCATACCAGAATCCATCCATGTGACTGGAGATTCTGCATCAGCTATGGCCAGAGCAAGCAGGCTTATAATAATCTCCAAAAGAAGTTCAAAGAAACGGAGCTGTAGAGGGTGGTGGTTTTATAGGAAAGTTACTTTGACAAAGAGAGTGAGGAGAAGGCATGCCAAGAGTGAAGGTCAATAGGTGGGTATTTTTTTTTTTGGCATGGGAGGACAGGCTTCGAGAGGCATATTTCTTAATTGATAAATTTTGGCTGAGTCCCTTGGATGCTGCCCATCCATGGTTAAATTCACTTGATGGATAAGAAAAGCTTTAAATTAAAGTGGTGAAGAACCAGCAGAGGGATAGGGAAAGAGAGGGATCTCAGGCAAAGGAAATGTTGTTACGGATAAGGCAATATCAGAAAGCAGGTATGACACCAGGATAGCTAACAGGGATGAGGAAATGGAAATGAACATATCAAAGCTGAAGTGAAATTTGAAAAGCTTAATGTATTCCCTTCAGGCAGGAGACTGGAACTAGCTAATCGCCGTCTCAGCATGCTGAAAATAATGGTACATGTAATTAAGAATTTTGGAGCAAAGATTTTTTTATCTATAAATTTCACCAAATCTTTAGTGACAAAACTTGATATATGTTAGAAAAAATGTATGAAAAATGTTAGAAAAGATACATGAAGAAAAAATTATCCCAGCAACTATAATCCCAGTATTGTGATTTTTAGTGTGAAGTTTTTACAAAAATAAAAAAAGGGGGGACAAAAAACCCTGGAGACTGAGATTAAGAGATTAAATATAATATGGGTGTTCAAAAGAGAGCCTATGTCATGTTAATCTGAGCTTTCTTTGTTAAAATTACGTATTTCTGCACAAAAGAGTTGCAGTAAACTTCATGTCTGAACTTGTAACTTCTCTTGTGTAGCTGTAACAGGTAGTTTTAGTTAAAGTGGAAGACATCAGGATTATGGGAAGTATCAAAGGGGTAAGAAACTGCCTAGAAGAGCTATCAGGAGAGAATTTACCCATGGAATTCTTGAATAATTGATTTCTTAGCAAAATTAGTTAAAGGTTCAAATGCATAATATGCAGTGGTAACCCAAATTCAGGAAGTGTGGACCAGAGTAGGACTGGAAAAAGGTGGCTCTTCCAATTCAAAGTAACAGGAACCTTTATAAATATGCAGAGGACTCTGTTTCTTGACCCCAACTGCTTCTCAGAAAGATAGTACAGGCCTCTCCATTTTGCTCTCCAGCATATCAAGATTTAAGAGGCTTTTTTGGTTTTAATTATTTCGGCCATAGCTGCATGGAAAAAATAAAGCAACTTGAATCGAGAAGCAATGTAACTGCATCCTTATGGTGGTGTGCTTCCACATTAATTAATAATTTCCCCTGTGGCACTACTGTGCTGCTGGTGGTTAATTAAGTCCTGGGAAAACTGGCTATACCAGGAAGGCTTCTGCAGGACCTGTGCAGGTTCTGGCAGCAATGTCATTAGCATGATGCTGCACTTAAGCTAATACGACTTGGCAGACCTAAACAGCTTGGCCCAAAGCCACTTCGGGGATGTTTGTACCTGTGGCATTGTCCACCCACAAACCTGTATAATCCACCTGCAGACAATGGACCATCTCTGGTATAATCAAGAACTGGAAGGCCTTTGTAGCCAGAGTAAGAGGAATGAGGTGACCTTGAATGACACGGTGTGCAGAGTTGTATATGTGGGGACTAACAGCAGAAAATTTGTATTAAAAAATGCAGATGTTAATGCTAGACACGCCTCTCAGAAATCCTGTTCAGAAACAGAATCTAGTCAGAAACAGAGGAATGTGCCAAGAAAGGTTTTCCATTTCTCTGGCTACAGCTAGTTGTATTAGCTATATACAATATAGAGAGGATTAGAAGCAGTGGACTTGTTTAGCCTAGGCAATGAACTATGAGGGAAAAGTATTGTTCTATAAACAGTAAGAACAACTTGTTCTGGTAAAACCCAGTGTTAATACAAAACCAAATGGCATTAACATTCTTTATTGTGGTTATTTTGTACCCACCAGAGGGTTTAGGAACAGCTTTCTAGTATGAGCAATTGATGCAAAAACATTGAGACACCTCTAATACAGCTTGCTACCCTTATTGAAGGGATTATTGTTGTCTGTCATAGCAAAAAGCTGAAAGTGGCCCAGTGAAGTCTTGGCTATCTCTAAAATTAGCAGCTTCCTGAGGTAGAGCGGAGGAGGAAACAACTTAGCGAGTTGTATGTTGGAATTTAGAAAGACGTTGGAAGTTCTGTGCTACTGGGGTCAGAATTCCTACAGCAAAGACCAAAATTACCATCACATCAATGTTAGCAGGATCTGCTGTGCTAAGGTTAAGGCAGGGGGAGGAGGGTTGGGGGAAGGAATATTGGTTAGTCAAAAAGCAAATTAAAAACCAGTGTAAGCGCTTTTTAAAAAAAAATATGGCTCTTTTTCTTGTTTTAAAAGCAACTTGAAAACTCCAGTGTAATCTTTTCTTTTATGATGGCTCTTTATATTATCTTAACAGTATAAGCAGTGAACAGTGGCTAATCCGATAATGTCTAGCATAATGCTGTAGCTGTAAACTGCAGGGCAGATACCTACATCTAGTCGTCTTCATAGTGAGAGGGTAATTACCCAGTTCCTTACAAAGACTTGTAATTCTTTTCTCTCTCTCTGTTTCTCCTCCACCTTTCTCTCCTATATTCACATATGTAAATTTACATGAGTATTCATGTGCCTGTATATTCATGTTTAGCTTGGGAATAGATTCTGTAAGTGAAGCAGCAGAATAAATCTTTGAAGATGTGAGCAACAGTCATGCTTTCTGGGTAAACCTGCTTAGCCATTTAGCTGTGAAGACAAGGAGTAACCTTTCTAGCTAGATGCCGTGCTGCTTCTCAAACAGTTCTGCTTTGAAAGTGAAACTGTGTATAAATATGTCCCTAACGGGTTTAAGCATAGTAGCATTCCTGATGTATGGCTCAGGGTTCAGGGAGCCCTGCAGTGCTGCTCCCAGCTGCAGTGTGCAGATACTGCAGCTGAATTCCTGCTGGCCAGTGCAGCAATTTCTGTTTTCCTTGGAGCAGCTCAGGGCAGCCTGACAGCAGAGACCTTTGTAACTCCAAGGATTCAGATAAAACCAACAAGTTTATGAAAAAACCCACCCCATCATCAGCAAAGGCAAGATTTAACAAAGTAAATACAGGGGACAGGGCTGCTGGGCTGCACGGAGTCCAGTTGCTTCAAGAGCTTCTAGCTGTGTTAACTTAAAGGAGCTTTGTTGGATTACATGTTGAGTGCCTGATCTTGTTGCAGTATAGGCTCAGTAAACGCTGAAGCCTTGTCCTCCCTATCCCCATGGCATAGCTGTGATACTTCTCTGTTCCTGATTTCATCTTTACATGTATATTCGACGACAAACTTAATGCTGTTCTTTCAGCTTTTTTGCTCACTGTCTGTGAAATGCTAATGCTGATCTGTTTAGTGTCAGGTATGGGAGAGTGTTTTGCAGCATTGCTTTTTTCCTTTGTTCTTGCTGAACTCTTTGTGTGAGAGGCTGTGTCTCTTACACTTGTATTCAGAGCTGAAGGGCTTTGTCCTGTATATCATCACAAAGCTACAACTAATAATACAGGACATTTGTAGAGACATTTGTAGCTGCTTCCTCTGGGTTGAAGCCTGCTACAGACCCTTCCAGTGCTGGCCTGCCAGAATTTCTCCTCCTCTTCTCCTTCTGCTACCAGGCCTGCTTTTGTTGCTGCTTTTTGCAGACTCTGTGATATCATCTTCCAGGGTCGGCACAAGAACTTACTCTGGCTCTAAGATCTTTCTGGCCAGAGCCATTTGAGTGTTTTGCACATTATGCTTCAACACAGAAAATTTGGGGTTATGGCAAAGGTATAGCTAGAAATTCTGCAGGGTTCATTGACTCTTGAGTTTCATAAAGGTCCTGAGCTGGTGCTATTGCTTTATGCAGTTTAGTCAATAGTTAGTGTGGTCTGCAACGCAACATGATTTGCTGGTGGATTCATAGTGTCAGCCGTTGTCAAGACTGCAGAGTAAGTCCCCTTTCATGATTTTGAATACTCTTTAAAGTGGTTTTCACTGGATTAAAAAAATCACTATTCCTAGCTGCTGTCTGAAGAGGTATTCTTTTGGAATAGTTTAGTCAAAATCTACAGTGGTTTTAAGTTTAGAAAGAGGGGAAAAAAGACAATTTAAAAAAATGTTTCTATCATCCTTTTTTTGAAAAATGGCTGCACCAGAAAATGGAAATGGACCTCTCTGTAGGCTAGAAAGAAAGATGTTTCTTCTCCAGATTCTCTGTGATACAAGGACAGCTTGGAAAAGTTTATAGAAGTTGAAATGATTCAGAGCTCTGCTGTGAGAATGTTTTTACATAAAAATACTGGCTATAATTTAGTTTTTTATTAAAACCAAATGTGTGAATAATTCTTTAAATAATCATTTTATGATGATACAAAATTGGAATCCAAATATCTTCTTTGTAAACAATATGTTTAGCGTGCATTCCATAAATTCCATGGATTTTACCCTGCACTTTCTTGGGGACATTGGCATCTTGGTGACCTGTACTGATGTGGAAACCAAGGTGCTGTAGGTACCTACTGAAACACAAGTGACTCACATTTCTTCCTTGCTGATCTGCAAGACATGGCTGGATACAGTACTCCTTCAGGTAGGCACTGTCAGTCGGTGACCTGGACACATTTGCAATGCGAAGCTGGAGATTAGCCCCCATGTCCTGCATTGACTAGGACTGTCCAGTTCCAGGGTCCCCAGTACAAGACATGAACAGGAAGAAGAAGGAGCCAAACTCTTCTCCATGGTGCCTGGTGACAGGGCAAGAGGCAATGGGCACAAATGGAAATGCGTGATACTCCATCTGAACATAAGAAAATGCTTTTTTTACTGTGGGGGTGGTCAAACATTGGAACAGGTTCCCCAGAGGGGGAGTGGAGTCTCCGTCTGTGGAGACAGTCGAAACCCAGCTGGACACAGCCTTCCACAGCCTGCTGTAGCTGACCCTGCTTGAGCAGCAGAGGTGGGGTGGATGGTCTCCAGAGATCCCTTTCAGCATCGATTCTGTGATTCTGTGACTCTGTCCCTTTATTCCCCTTCCTCTTGCCACACCACTCCCAGTCAATCTAAATATCTTCTCCATCTGGTTTAAGATGCCAATGGCCAGGTAAAAAGATTTTTTTCTTTCCCATCCAAGCGCTGCCTCAGCTGGGAGAATTTCCACAGGCCTTGTCCTACTTATTAATTTTAAAGCTGTT
>NW_008795101.1:783140-785339 GCF_000699145.1 Aptenodytes forsteri | reverse complement strand
TGCCCAGGGAAGTGGTGGAGTCCCCATCCCTGGAGGTATTTAAAAGACGTGTAGATGAGGCACTTAGGGACATGGTTTAGTGGGCATGGTGGTGTTGGGTTGACGGTTGGACTCGATGATCTTAGACGTCTTTTCCAACCTCAGTGATTCTATGATTCTATGATACCCTCACCTGTTACTTGCAACTGTGCATCGGGTGCAAAGCGCTTTTTTCTCTAGATACAGTCTGTGTTCCTGGTGGTGCCTGCTCTGGGATTTCAGAAATGCTGTAATGTGTTCATGTCATTTATCTGTGTCAGAACTCCAGGAAAATACTAAGAGGCAGGAGAAGCCCAGAGGATTTTCTGCAATCCCTCATTCAGTAACTGCATCAGCCACTGTGCTTGGGCCGGTGGTTCCATCTTCTTGGTCTGGAGATTAAACCTGGGAAAGACCCCGCTTCGTCAAGCATGGATTTTCCTCTCCTTGGAACTTGCTGGCTGAACTGGGAAAAACTGAGACAGCGATATCCTTTTAACAACCAGTTATTCTGTGGATTGGGTGGTGGCTGTGGGAAGAGGACATGCAGTAGCTGGCTGGGGCCTGGGAGAGCTGAGGAGGTTGTGGGTCAGCCCTGGAAGGAGAAGAAACAGCTCACACCTCGGTGAAGCAACTCTTCTGTGAGCCAGTTTGCTCTGGGGAGGGTGGGAAAACGGGGCATTCAGTGCTGGAGAGCAGAAAGCTTGTTACGGCTGCTGTGCTCCTATTCTTTGCCACAATACTGAAGCAGGTGCTGGGGGAGGTAAGTAATGATGTCCTGACAGAAGAGAGGATCTAGAAGTTGGGAACCTCTCCCCTTCCTTCGATGTTTCCAGATTGTGCTTGTGAGTAGGAGGTATGTCCTGCACCCATAACTTGGAGCCTGATTTTAAGCACCTGTATACCTTAGCAGAACTTTTCCCTTGACATACGCCTGCAAGCAGGGATGTCAGCTTCTCTTCTAGTCCTATAACGTTTGAGACTCTTTTCCGTAAAAATCAAATTCTTGGAGTGCTATGATTGTGAAGGAATCACAGCTTCTATTGCAAAGTGTTTCTTGCCTGTATGGTTAGGAAAATGTGGAAACTGAAGTGCTTTGAGGGATAGTAAAGCAGAAAGTTGAAAAACAGAATTTACATACAGTTTAATAGTCTGATTTTGGACTTGACCTGTTGTTTGGGGGTTGAAAGCCAATGTCAGTGAATTTGAATCCAAATAGTTCCGAATTGCACTGGAGGAGGATTTGATCTGTGAGGAATCCACATAGAGATGAGGGTTTTCAGGACACCTGGTTCAGTGTCAGCCAGGAGACACTCTCACTGCAAGTAAGGCAAACTGCATCCTGGGCTATATTAGGAGGAGGATGGACAGCAAGTTTGGGGGTTATTACCCCTAAAGTCTGTTTGCAGAACATCTCTACTAAGCTGTAGCAGTTTGATTTACCCAAGGCCAGTGCTCTCATGCAGTGCTGGAGAAGTACCATCATTTGTCTCCCTAGAGGAAAAGCAGGGCATTGTGTGTCTGCTACGCTGTCTTTGGGCTGTGTCTGTGTACACCTATTGAAAAAATGTCACAAGCAAGAAAATCATAGAATCACAGAATGGTTTGGGTTGGAAGGGACCTTTAAAGATCATCTAGTTCCACCCCCCCTGCCATGGGCAGTGGCATCTTCAACTAGATCAGGTTGTTCAAAGCCCCGTCCAACCTGACCTTGAACACTTCCAGGGATGGGGCAACCACAACTTCTCTGGGCAACCTGTGCCAGTGTCTCACTGCCCTCATCATAAAAAAAAGTTCCTCCTCATGTCCAATCTGAACCTACCCTCTTTCAGTTCAAAACCATTCCCCCTTGTCCTGTCACTGCAGGCTCTGGTAAAAAGTCTTTCTCCGTCCTTCTTGTAAGCCCCCTTTATATATTGAAAGGTTACAATAAAGTCTCCCCAGAGCCTTCTCTTCTCCAGGCTGAACAACCTCAACTCTCTCAGCCTTTCTCCATAGGAGATGTGTTCTAGGCCTTGGATAATTTTTGTGGCCTCCTCTGGACCCGCTTTACCAGGTCCATGTCTTTCTTGTACTGGGGACCCCAGAGCTGGATGCAGTGCTCCTGGTGGGGTCTCACCAGAGCGGAGTAGAGGGGGAGAATCACCTTCCTCGACCTGCTGGCCACACTTCTTTTGATGC
>NW_008795101.1:780615-783024 GCF_000699145.1 Aptenodytes forsteri | reverse complement strand
TCCCCCCCCACCCCCCCCCAAATGCAGGTAATGCAGAAATTTCCATGGTGATAGCAATGCAGAAGATGTGGAGAAATCATGACAGGAGGTTACTGGTGGTAGATAAAGGAACATTAGGAACATGCCTAATGTCTTAAATCGGGGCTATTTTTAATGACTCTTTAAATAGACTCCTGGTTTAGTCGGAAAGATGAGGTCTCTTCTTAGGAGGGTTGTGACAGTATGTGAGCCATGCATTGTGCATTAAAAGAAAGGAAAACTCTTGATCTGCAGGGAACAAATACTTGAACTCAGAACCAGAAGAAGAGGATGGAGGGAAGAGGACCCTTTTCAAGTATTTTATTTTGAAATTTATCTTTCTGAAATTTATTTTGCACAGAGACTTTTGTTGCTGATCAATAATCAGGAAGTATCTGAAAACAGCTTCCTGTTAGGTCCTATAGGCAGGTTTTTTGTTCAAAGATGTGGGACACGTTGTAGTATTTAATTTAAAACTGTGAACTGACTTGACTCAGTTTGGACAGTATCACTGTAGTGACTTGAGATCTTGTATCAAACGGAGCAGTCAGTTTAACTGATGTGAAGCATTCTCCTGTAAGCAAGAGAAGGTAGAGGCTATTCCAGGAGCATAGGGATAGCCCTCTGCCAAAAGAAGCACGAAGCTAAGAGAGGTTGTGCAGTTCAAAGAATAGAAGTTCTGGTTGCTGCTGTCACTGGTTCTGCATTTCTTAGTACTAGAAGCTATTTGCAGAGTGGCACCCTTATAAATTCAAAAACATTTGTGGGAAAAAAACCCACCTCAACCGTGCCCCCCAAAGTTAAATTGTTTCTTGTATCTCACGCTAACTCTGAAAGCCTCTGCAGAAGGCATGTAGCCCACTCTTGCAAGGTGGGGGACTATCAATTTATGCCCTTTCGTGATTAATCCATTTAGTTTCAACTTCAGCAGGTTTCGCACAAGACAGTTTGTTCTTTGGTGATTACTGAATAAAATGCCTTAGTGTGAACTTTTCCATGTAAACCGTGAAGTGAGAGAAGCTCACTGATGAAGAAGGCGGCTTGAGATGAGAATCATCTCACTGACTGTACCTTGCCTTACCTAGCTGTGGCGAGTGGTACAGTTTAGTCCTCAGACCTTCTCCTTCTGTCTTCCAGAGGGCTGATAAACTGCCATGATGAGATCGTCCCTGCAACTGAGACGATGAATCTGTGATGTTGAAATCAATACAAGCATCATGCTCTTAGGGTTGTGCTTGGAACAAGATTTAACTGAAAACTGAGTCAGAGCGTACATCCAACATGTACAAACGTCTCTTAGGAAGAATTTCAGGGCTTGATTTCCCAATGATGATCATAAAAGTAGGACTGGTCCCATAATTCATGGTTAAACCCAAAGCCTCAACAACAAAGGAATTGTAACTTTGGTTAATTACACCCTGTCTTCATCAACTGCAACTGGCTTCTTTCTGTTATAGTGAGATTTTGTGCTATGACCATAACAAACCAGCAGGAAAGAGAGAGAAAATTGGGATCAAACAAAATTAAGAAATCAGTCAGGATAGTTTAAATAGTTTTTCAGTAAAATACTTGTTGGCAAGCTGCCCTGACACCTGGCAGAAACATTCTCTTTTCTTTTAATCTGTCTGGAAAATTTCAGACCTTTCAGTTCCCAGTGTGGACTGATAAGAAGCTGCAATAAGGTGGTTCTTCAACAACAGAACTTGATTACATCTTCCTCTTCAGAGGAGCTTGTATCGAATGACTTACCTTTAAAAAAGAAAGATCAGGCCCGCTTCAAGGAACCACTTACTATAAGAACCAAGACCTAGTGCAGAGCTTAAGGTAAATGTTTTCTCAATTTCGGTATAGTTATGGATATCATTGAAATACTGTGTCATTGTTCTTAACACAGGACCTGCTGGTCTAATGTCACTGTTAACCCCTTTGATATCAAACAAATCGTAAGATACAACTGAAACATTTCTTAAGAGCAATCAGAGCTAAAAACCAAAATTCCCGATGATGGCTACATTCCTCTGCCATCCAGCAGTCTGCCGGCTGCAGCAATGCCAGGGTGCTGCTGAATTTCACTGAAACTAATCAACGCTTACACATAGCTTTTGCGTTAACTATGTGTCTTGTTGGAAAGTAGCTAGCAAGCACACTTACCCCTGGCTCTTCTCTCATGGTAGAAACACATCTTTTTCATTCGTCTTGGTACTTCTTTGAACATTCCTGTAGCCAGTGATGTCAAAGGAATTTCCAGAGATGATGAAAAAGAACAAGTGATATACAGGCTGGTGGGCTAGCTGTGCAAAAGAAAGGTGGAAATCAGCTGTTACATGAGTGAGCAAAATGTGTAACCATTTTGTGTTTTGTGCCTTAATGTAATGGAAGTTTCAACATTCC
>NW_008795101.1:775427-777157 GCF_000699145.1 Aptenodytes forsteri | reverse complement strand
GGCAGTCCTAGTGCGAACATGTTGCTGCCTTGACAAGGCTGTTGGGGCATGGTTCATACTGCAGTGGGGCATGTGGAGCCCCAGGACATTCAGTACCAGGTTAAAAGTAAAAGAATGGTGGCTAAAATAAAAATGCAGGTATTCATCTGGGTTGCGCAGCCAGCCTCTCTCCCCAGCAGTGGGAGGGAGTGTTCTCAGGAACAGTTGTGGTCCCTGACCTTCCTCTTGCCTGTCTGTGAAATCCACACATTTCTCGGTAAAACTACTCCTGTCGCAGAGATCTGACTCAAGGCCTAGCTTTATAAGCAGGTTTTCTCCACAGCTTTACCTGCACCCACGTTGTGCTGAAGCTGGCACTTTTATCCCAGAGAATCTGTGATACTGGAGCGTATCCTCACCATGAGACTCCCGACGGCAGTGTGACGTGGAGCAAGAACGGTGCAACGGGCTGCTGCCTTGCTCTCTCTGTTCACCGGTTACACCTCAGCCAGTCTTCTAGCCTCCTCCCTCTCCCATCAGCTCTCAGACACCTGCTTATGAGTCAGATGAGTTTCTGCTGTTCTCAGCAGCCTTCTCCTTGGGAGGAATTCCACATTATGGAGCAGTTGGAGATTATAAATCAGTGTCTCCATTTATCTCCACCACAAGAACAGAAGGCACTAAGTAAGAGTGGAAAGAAGCACATCTGAAAATTGGTAATGGACATACTTTTGTACAACATGCTTGGACTATGTAAGTCAGTCTTACATGATACCATTAAGGTAAGTGCATTCTGTGAAAAACTATTGCTTTACTTAAAAAATAAGGCTATCCATGGTGACACTTCCAGAAGGAATATAAAACATGACAAACATTTTTCACGTCACATGCTGAACTCTTAAGAGCCTAAGGACAAGAAGGAAGGTAATTGCAGGATTTCTGTGGGTAATCTATTGAAAAATTATCCCTTACAGGTTTACCACAACAGGATAATATCCAGTAGGAAAATGGTGTTGCATCTGCTCATGACGTCAGTCAGGTTATTGGCTGATACTGCATCAGAATGCTGAAAGGCATGACAAGATTCAGTGCAGAACTTTAAAAATTATTTAAGTTGCAGTAAATCTTTCTTGGAGTAACAGTTTTAAGGGACTCGGTCTCTTAAGACAGGGTGAGGAAGTGATTCGACAACAAACTCCTGTGAGGAGATGAGACCAAAGTTTGAAAGGTGAAACTGGGGAAGTTCACATAAAAAATGTGAAGTTTCAGTATTTGGCCAGTTTCAGTATTAATAACCAGTTGCTTATGGGGGAACGGAAAGATTTTCTACTATCTGAGGTCTTTACACTAAGAAGGGACAGCATTCTGAAAGATGCCTTAGCTTGAACAGAGTTGGGCTTGCCAGCAGCCTCCAGCTGGGCTCTCTGGTGGGTCAGACGAGATGCCCATATCGCCCCTTCTGACCTTCGAACCCGGATCTGAACCCTGCTGCCTCACCTGTTTTCCAGGGTGAGCTGATCAGTTTAGCCAAACAGTGCGACCTGCCGGTGAGGAAGGTGGAGAGGTGGTTCCGGCACCGGAGGAACACAGACCGACCCAGCCTGATGAAGAAGTTTTGCGAGGCCTGGTGAGCAGGAGCACAAGCCATGAGCAGCAGGGGCCCTTCACCAGAGCTGAGCTCCGCGAGCAGCTCACTGCCTCCTCGCCTGCCCTTCACCCTATGCAAGAGCATCCCAGCTCCGCTGCCTCCC
>NW_008795101.1:772963-774510 GCF_000699145.1 Aptenodytes forsteri | reverse complement strand
TTGAAGATGTCCCTGCCCACGGCAGGGGGGTTGGACTAGATGAGCTTTAGAGGTCCCTTCCAACCCAAACTATTCTATGATTCTGTGATTATGTGGAGGCACAAAATAAATCCCACATCAGCCAGTTTTGTGAATCTTGGTCCTGGCTGAGCTTTTCACAGTAAAGGAGGAGTCTCAAGAGCTTGCTTGTAAAGTCTTACTTATGAGTGGCTGCTCTGCTATTCGTGTAAGGAAGAAGTTTCTCCCAGGAAAGCCACAGAGGTGAAGGAAATGATTAAATACCTGCAGTGCTATTCATCTGTCTAAAAGTGTGTATCCATAGGGTAGGCATTAACTCTGAGCTATTCACCTTGTGCTCCATTTAAAACCCAACTTCTAATTCAACCCCCGCCTAAAACCCTGAATTGAGAAAGAAAAAAGAAAAAAAAAAGGGTGTGTATTATTTATTTATAATATTCCAGATAGTTGCAGTTAGAAATATTTAAAAAATCCATGGACAAAGAGTTTTAAAGCAACCATGCTTAATCTGCTTCCATCAAGATGAAATCTAAGTTCTCCCTGCACTCAGCTGACTTGCAGTAAATAGTAACAGTAGATAGTAAACAGTAAATTCTTTTCTGACTCAATTTACCAAGGACGGTGTCCTTCCACCTGCCCTCTGTCACCATGTAGAAAGAATCTTTCCAATGTGATGTAGTAGCTTTGTACAGTTTATGTCTCTCTTGGAGCTCCTGGGGGTTTCATTGACAGGTGGAGTCTCTCTCTCTCTCAAAATGTAGTTACTTCTGATTTGTTACGGAGATTTTTGGAAATTCAAGGACTGGTTTAGACAGTTTTACTCCTTTGAAGATTTCCTGTGTTTAGTTTATTAACAACTTGTTTATTCTGTTGGGGAGAAATTCCCCTCATTCCTTACTGTATGTGTGTATATTCAGTGTGACCTGCCTCTGTCCACTGAACTTGGCAAACAGTTCATAGGTACCTCTGTGTGGGTTTAATGTGGGTAAATCATTACCAGCTCTTGACTGAGACCAAACATGACAGTAATTAATTACTTTACATGATCATGAATTTAGCATGCCTAATCTCCAAAAGCCTAGAAAGAGAGATTGGCATTGTTTGACTTTCACAAATGCATCTGCTAGTGCTGGGAAGGCTTGGGATGACTATCTGAGTGATTTTAGTCAGCGGGATTCTTGTATTTTCTGCCATCTCTAAAGCAGAAGAATTGCTCTTTGTGAAGTCTGTTGAATGTGCTAGTGACATGCAATGACATAGACAGTGGGTTCGAGTGCACCCTCAGCAAGTTTGCAGATGACACCAAGCTGAGTGGTGCGGTCGGCACGCCGGAGGGACGGGATGCCATCCAGAGGGACCTGGACAAGCTGGAGAAGTGGGCCTGTGTGAACCTCATGAGGTTTAACAAGGCCAAGTGCAAGGTCCTGCACCTGGGTCGGGGCAACCCCCAGTATCAATACAGGCTGGGGGATGAAGGGATGGAGAGCAGCCCTGCTGAGAAGGACTTGGGGGTACTGGTGGATGAAAAG
>NW_008795101.1:770393-772445 GCF_000699145.1 Aptenodytes forsteri | reverse complement strand
GGCAGGGGGGTTGGACTAGATGGCCTTTAGAGGTCCCTTCCAACCCAAACTATTCTATCATTCTATGAAAGAGCCACTCCTGTTATCATCTGGGCAAACCTTGAACATATTAGTGTATGTCTTTGCCTTAATAGTGTCATTCTTTGAATGAGTGTGATTGATACACAGAATTGCAGCTTGGTGGTTAATGAATGGGATTCTAACGTACTTTGTTTTGTTTGTTTGTAGCTGGAGGTTTACATTTTACTTCTTTCTTCACTGGATTTGCTGTCCTGTACGATGTGAGTACACCAGCAGTGCCACCTGCTGTTCTACCTAGCCAGTGCCTGCAAGAATGGCAGATTTTGTTGTCAAACATGTCCTTTCAGACCTTCTTATAGAGGTTTTCCCACCAGGTCAGTGTGTATCCTCTGCACAGCACACTTAATGAGACCACAAACATATTGGACCATGCTTATTTTAAAAACTCCAACTCAAAACCAAGAGGTTTCCTCTTCTTCTGGCAAAGCAGAAGACAATTAGGACTGGGTAAAAATAAATTTCTGTGGGGCAGGAGATAGAACACTTACCTGAGATGGAAGCTGCAGGGCCTGTTTGTGTGTTGTATCCAATACCTGTTTAAGGTAAAAAAACTCAGGCTTCCTTTGGAGCATGGACTGCAATTTAATCATTTATTAATTTTCTTTTCCTTACCCAAGGTGTGAGAGGTTCAGGCTCATGCCTCTGCCTTTTCTCTGATTTGATAAATAATGAGTTCTCTTGATATAAACAGAACTGCCTCAACAGAAGACTGAGACTTGAATGATACAGGTTTGAATCTTTGAGGCAGAAGAGGTAACCATGCATATGCTCTAATCACTGAGCTGTGTTCGCTGAGCTGGGACAAGGGGCACCGGTCATCCTCTGGCTGTGTTTTAAATGTTCCTCTGGCTCTTTTGCTGAGTCCGATTCCTTAGGTGAGCTTTGCAAAAGTCTTCTACACCAGCATCTTCTGAGGGGTTAAGTAATGGAAAACCTGCAGATCCCAAGACAGCAGGCACAAACTATGGTTGTAACTGGTCATTATTGTAACAAGTGAAGAACTTTTGGACTTATATTCTGACTTGAAAGTCAGTATAAGGTACCCTAGGAGTATGAGGATTACAGGATGACCCAGCAGAGGAGAGAAGGTGTCTAAATCCCAACTGCAGTGTTTTGTGGATCTGAACATCAAAATAGAAGGCTATTCTTTGAGGCCAACTATGCGTGTTTGTATGGATGACCTGCTTAGCATAGTACAAGAGCCCTGTGGCAACAGAAGGGGCAAAATCCTGTTCTTCTGCATGTTATCTGACCATTCTAGGAATGAAAGATCATCTTCACTTTTCATGAAAGTCTTTTCTTTATTCAGTACACATCTTCCAGTTTTCACAAAAAAAGGAGGCATCTGTCCTATGGGCAACAGCTCTAGATCCTGCAGCAAATAGCATGTTATTCTGTTATCTAAAATTGTACCAAAATGACTACATTAAAAAGAAGGACAAAGAATTAATGTGACAGGGCGTATTTGCATGTGACATTTCCTGACTTTTGCGTGTTTACTTTGTAATCTGAGTAGTATTTTAACATGCATTTGTTTTTGTGAAACACCCTTCTTTCTTTAGAAAAAAGCAAATGTTTAAATTCTGTATTAGTAGCTTTAGGCTGGTGGCAAAAACCTCTGCCCCATGACTCAGTGAAATAGCAATGGAAAGTTATCTCACAATAGGCCACCAGAAAACACCTTTACTTACTGAGAGTAGAGGAATGATGAAATTCAGGGATCTGGGGCTCCTTTCTAGTTTAGGTAACACAGTGTGCCATAGTTTTTTCAGAGTTTTTGCTTTGTCCTCTCTGATTCTCTATCACACATCTCTCCTGGTTCTGTACCTGTATTTGCTGTAAATCCTACTCCCAACCCCACTCCCAGCCAGGAGGAGGCTGTGTCTACTCCTAATTACCACTGCTCGCAAAAACCACTGCTTCCTGCTTCCCTTCCATATTGCTCATGCACCAGCAGGTGCTCAGTGAGAG
>NW_008795101.1:763417-768771 GCF_000699145.1 Aptenodytes forsteri | reverse complement strand
ATGCTCTGAATGCTGTGTGCTTTGTACTTTAAGCTATACTGGTGTCCACAGTGCTCCCCAAGGAGTTTGTTTCCCAGTGGAACTGGCAGTATGGCCAGTAGCAATACAGCATCATTCCCATTAGGTTCAGAGGATGCTCTCTTACAGTTTTACAATGTATACTCTGTGTTTTTGCACAACAGCACTGTGAGAAGCTGTCCAGTGGGTTGGAAAGCGTACATCTCTTATCAGCCCAGACCAGAATAACCTCAATGAAAACTGCCAGCTAGGCACAAAATCTGCTCCTTGTTCATCAACACAAGGAGCAAAGATGGCAACCAAAAGCCAGGTACTTTTTTGCCCAGCTGCCTCCCTTGCTATTCCTACTCCTGTAACTTGAGAAGTTAAAAGAGTTAGAATGGGGCTTTACCTACTGAGCACAGAGCCTGCTCTGCCTTTCCCTTATGTTTTTTATGTGCTCTGAATTATCTAGAGAAGACGACTGTTGCCTGTTCTATAGCAGGAGCCTTCCTATATCACACTGCTGTGGATGCCACAGCAGACATAGTAAAGAGAGCTAAATTTCATTAAAGTGAAAAATCTGATTTCAACTTTGGAAGAGGTTCCTCTCTCCTATGAGAGCAGCTGCTAAGTGTTTCTAGCAGGATAGTAATCTCCTGTATTATCATGCAGGGAGCTCCCATGCACAGGATTTTACAGTACTAGAATTTCCTGGGTAGGAAATAAAATTTTTCATTAGTTGAAGAGGAGGCTGAAGGAAACTTGATCCCACTACCAAGACGAAGTCAAGACTGCCTATGTTCCAAGGCTTTTTGGTCTGGCAGTCAAAGTTAGAGCAAGACCCCATGACTGTACGTCGACGTTGCAAACCCATAAAGGGAAATGTAACGCACAATTTTAACAGTGTGAGCCACAGGAAACATAACGGAACAAATGAGTGAAGAATGAGGTAGTATCTTTCAAGCCGAGTCTCCAAACAATCCGCTGTTGCTCAAAGGCAAAAATTTTAGGGGCAAATCTGTAGTTCAGTGTAAAAGTCAAACCATACAAACAGGTGGTGCTTGAATAGGAATGTAAGACTAAAAGGATCACTCGGGTCCTTGCGCCCTGTGCTGTACATTTGGAGTACATGTCTTTTCAAAAACAATCCAAGCCATCATAATGGCACACTGTGGTGGGTTGACTGTGGCTGGCTGCCATGTGCCCACCAAGCCGCTCTGTCTCCCGCCTCCTCAGCTGGACACGGGGGAGAAAATATGACGAAAGGTTCGTAGGTCAAGATAAGGACAGGGAGATCACTTACCAAATACCATCACGGACAAAACAGACTTGTCTTGGGGGAATTAATTCAATTTATTGCCAATCAAATCAGAGTAGGATAGTGAGAAATAAGAACAAATCTAAAACCACCTTCCCCCCCACCCCTCCCTTCTTCCCAGGCTCAACTTCACTCCTGATTTTCTCTACCTCCTCTTCCCCTGCTCCAGCGTGGGGTCCCACCCATGGGAGACAGTCGTCCGCGAACTTCTCCAATGTGAGCCCTTCCTCACAAATTGCTCCAGCATGCGTCCTTTCCACAGGGTGCAGTCTTTCCGGAGTGGACTGCTCTAGTGTGGGTCCTGCCAGAAGACCTGCTCCCGCGTGGGCAACTCTCCACAGGGCCACAGGTCCTGCCAGGAGCCTGTTCTAGCGCAGACTCTCCACAGGGTCACAGCCTCCTTTGGGCATCCATCTGCTCCGGCGTGGGGTCCTCCATGGGCTGCAGGTGGGTATCTGCTCCACCATGGACCTCCATGGGCTGCTGGGGGACAGCCTGCCTCACCATGGTCTTCACCACGGGCTGCAGGGGAATCTGCTCTGGCACCTGGAGCACCTCCTCCCCCTCCTTCTTCACTGACCTTGCTGTCTGCAGAGTTGTTCCTCTCACATACTCGCCCTCATCTCTCCCAGCTGCTCTTGCCCAGCAGTTTTTATCCCTTCTTAAATATTTTATCACAGAGGTGCTAACACGGTTGCTGATGGGCTCAGCTTTGGCCAGCGTCGGGTCTGTCTTGGAGCTGGCTGAAATTTGCTCTGTTGGACATGGGGGAAGCTTCTAGCTTTTTCTCACAGAACCTACCCCTGTAGCCTGCCCCCTGCCCTGCTACCAAAACCTTGCCATATAAACCCAATACGGGGAAAAAGAAGTTGTTGATTCAGCCGAGCTGAGCGGGGACCATAAGCTGCCTGGGTTGCGGCTGCCCCTCACTGACAAGCTGCATCTGCAGCCTCCTTGTGCCATGTGGCAAATGCATCCGTGACTATTGCCTATCCTGAAGGCCACGAACTCACGCCTGTGTCCCTGCTGCTCTGCCAGGAGCTTCTACAATGTGAGCAATGCTTTGGGGGGGCTGATCTGTTGGACTGCAACTGCTCCATCCCTGACCCGCAGCTGGTCCGGAGGATTGTGTCCCAGGTGCAGTTCTACCTCTCCAACAAGAACCTGGCCAAGGACACTTTCCTCCTGAAACACATCCAGAAGAACAAGATGGGATTCGTCAGCATCAAACTTCAAGAAGGTAGGCAGCCCATGGTGCTGGCCAGCTGGGGTGGGAAGTGGCCTTCATGTGGAGGATGTCAGGGTGTCTGGGTGTGTGTATGTCTCCGGTGTCCCAGGTGCAGTTCTACCTCTCCAACAAGAACCTGGCCAAGGACACTTTCCTCCTGAAACACATCCAGAAGAACAAGATGGGATTCGTCAGCATCAAACTTCAAGAAGGTAGGCAGCCCATGGTGCTGGCCAGCTGGGGTGGGAAGTGGCCTTCATGTGGAGGATGTCAGGGTGTCTGGGTGTGTGTATGTCTCCGGTGGGGTGTATGGGGAGGTCCAGGCTCCGCTCAGGCTGTCTGTGTCCCGGCAAAACGCTGCCGCCTGGCCAAGGACACTTTCCTCCTGAAACACATCCAGAAGAACAAGATGGGATTCGTCAGCATCAAACTTCAAGAAGGTAGGCAGCCCATGGTGCTGGCCAGCTGGGGTGGGAAGTGGCCTTCATGTGGAGGATGTCAGGGTGTCTGGGTGTGTGTATGTCTCCGGTGGGGTGTATGGGGAGGTCCAGGCTCCGCTCAGGCTGTCTGTGTCCCGGCAAACATGCTGCTGCTGCTCCAGAAGCAAGAGCAAGAGCTACTTGCGGTAGCTGGTCCCGGTGGTGTCAGGGCTGCTGTTGGCCCTGGCTGCCCAAAATTTACGCTGATGTGCCCGACCAAGTGCAGGTCCTGTGCAAAGTACAGCAGCTCCTTCCTCCTGAAGCAGCCAATCTCCTGGACAGAGGGAAGGCAGTGTGGAGGGCAAGTGCTGCGCTTCCCAGCCTGGCTCCAGCCCTGCTCCAGCCAGCTCTGGGCTTATGTCGGGCTTGAAAATGAGGGCTGGAGGCTTCACGTGCCCCTTCCCCTCTTGCAGCACCCCTTCCCCACTCTTTCTTTCTGTCCTTGGGGAATTTGGTTCCCCCGATGGCTAATCTGGCCCCGGATCGCCTGCTGGAGGATCTACTGGGCGTGCACAGGCAGCCAGGCTGTGGTAGTCAGCGTCCTCTTCACCCACTCCTGGGGAAGCATGGGAAAGGCAGAGCACCCTTAGAGCAGGGAGCAGCAGGATGGGTGTCCCAGGGGTGCCGGGAGCAGGGCGTGCAGCGCTGTGCAGCACGTGCCGAGCTTCAACTTGTGTCTTGTTGCCGGAGCACAGGGAAAGAGGGAATCTGCCCCGAGCACAAAAACCTCCTTGAAGAGAGTGAGTGAGACTAAAAGCTGTATACAGTCGCACAGTGGATGCCATTTTAGCCCTGCAACAAGAAATTTGTTCTTCAGCTTTGATAGTAGAACAAAATCATCTAGTACTTGCTCTGCTTCCCCTGCAACAAAGAGGTGTCTGTGCATTGGTTCATACCACCTGTTGCACCGACGTTAACAAATTTCAACAAATCAAACACGACGTCCATGATAACATATGTGACCTTTTACATCCATTACATCAAATCACTTTCTGGTCTGTTTAGCTGGATACCATTCTAAATTTGAAAAAAAAAAATTAACAAAAGCTCTTACTATTGTAATATTAATTATCCTATTAATAATTTTTGTTTGGATTGTGATTAAGCTTTGGTTTGCCATATGTCATATAGCCAAACGCTTGAACGCATCGATAGCCATTAATCTCATTTTTGCGCCCCCACTTGCAACAGTCCTCCTCCACCATCTCTCCGTTCACGCCCAGCCATTTCACATATGTAGAGGCAAGAGAGGCTCGCACCCTCTCTCTGCAGGGCTGCTAACCCAATCACTGGATCACATCATTACCCATGCCATGGAGTCTGGCGAGACCCTCCTGACCTCGGATATGGCATGGGACAGTGGAAAGCGCTTACATAGCATGCTTGCCCTGCTCACACAGCTGCACGGACCCACTGTCGCGGAGGCTCACAAAATCAAATTGGCGTCATCGGCAGGATGGTTTCAATAGAGGAGTTATTAGCCGTTCTCCCCCAGGTATGAAATGGGCAAAGGAGAAGTAGTCTGACCCAGCAGCAGTCGCAGAGACAGTAGAACAATGCCGCGGAAATAATCGAAATGGTGAACGTAAAGGGACCATGTGTGCCATCCTGGGTGCCTGTCTAATTCAAGCGCAAGATCATTATAATTATTCCGGAATATTAGAAAAGAACAATTTAAAGAAGCAGTTAGAAATCGATTGTTTAAAAGGAGAACTGGAAAGAGAAAGAGAGCAGACGTGTCTGTTAGAACAAGAAATTGAGATCATGCTAGCACAAGCGAAAAGACCCCCCACTGTTGTCCAAATCCAAAAACAAATGGATCTGCCCCTCTGCGGGCGCAGATCCCGAGGATTGGGATGGGGACATCTGGGGAGACCCTGATGAAAATAGTTCAGAGGAAACAGAGGAGTTGGAGGGAAAAGAAGTGCAACCTCTTATTAAAAGAGAGGCACACGGGTCTTGTGGGGCAGGAACCCCTGAACCACTGTCCGTACCACCCCCTCAACGGGACCTGAGCTCAGTGAATTACAAGCCAGGTTTTCACGTAGACCGGGAGAAACAGAAACCAAGTGTTGTGTCGTGTCTCTTTAATGGGGGGGATCGGATACTGTTGAGTGAGGACGAGGCTAGAGGATTTTGGGGACCCGGAGCGTTTCTGAGTGACGGGCCAGCAGGCGACCAGTCGATCACGTCCCGAGTGGCTTATTGGGCTGGGGGTGTGGACTCCAAAGAGCGAGGGGAGCCTGTTACCATCCGAGTAAAAGGACTGTCGGAGTTAGCGGGAGGAGTACAAAAGGCTGCTTGTATCCAGGCAATGTATGAGAGGGGG
>NW_008795101.1:760216-762770 GCF_000699145.1 Aptenodytes forsteri | reverse complement strand
GCTGTGGAGGTCGCCGTCAGCCTTTATAAGGGGAATATATATTGGGATTTGATGTATTAGTGGGCAAGCGGTGGTATTTACCTAATGGCAAGGTGTGGAGTTCTGGAGGTAGAGGAGCAGAGGCCGTCCATGTTAGGACCCTGCAGCTTGCTCCCACACGACCGCAATCTAAAGTAACCTATGTTTCTCAATATCCGCTACCAACCGCAGCTAAACGGGGCATGTCAGAGGTAATTAGCGACCTCGAGAAGAGACAGATCATAAGTCGCACACGCTCCCCCTATAATTCTCCAGTCTGGCCAGTTCGTAAAGCCAGATGGGCGGTGGTGCCTAACGATTGACTGGCGAAGGTGAAACAATAATACCCTGCTGCTAACGGCTGCCGTCCCAAGTCTAACCTCCATAGTAACAGCAATACAGGCAGCTGCCCACCCGTGGATGGCCACCCTGGATGTCAAGGGTATGTTTTTCATGATCCCACTAGGAGAAGAGGATAAGCCTCAGTTTGCCTTTACTTGGGAAGGGACGAGATACACCTTTAATCGACTCCCACAAGGATACAAACACTCCCCCGCTATTGCCCACAATGCCTTGGCCAAACTCCTCGACACAGTGGAGGTGCGGTCAGCCGTCCACATATATCAGTACGTAGACGACGTCCCAGTTGGTGGAGATAATAAAGAACAGGTAGGGCAAGTGGCTGAAGCCACCTGGAACGAGTTGACTAAAAATGGGCTAGACATTCCACCTTCCAAATGTCAAGGTCCCGGGCAGGAAATGAAATTCCTAGGAGCCTGGTGGATAGCTGGAGCCGTTGCGGTGCCCGATGACACTCTAGCAGCTATTGAGGCAGGGCAAACTCCAGGCAATAAGACAGAATTACAGCCACTGTTGGGTACAGTGGGCTATTGGAGAAAACATACACCGGGGTTTTCGGTGAATGCTCGCCCTTTATATGACTTGCTCCGAAAGAATAAGGAATGGGATTGGACTCCACGACACACAGAGGCCCTTAATGTCCTAAAGGATGAACTTAAGACCTATCGGAGGCTAGGCCCACTACACTCACAAGAACCTGTAGAATGGGGGTTCGCAGAACATGCCTCCTAGTGTGGTATATTCCAAAAGGGACCAAGGGGGCCAGCTAGACCTTTATTAGTCTCTTCTACCTCATTCAAGGTGGCTGAACAACGGTACTCAGAGTGGGAGAAGGGACTCTTCTCACTTACCAGGGCAGTTAAGGAGGCGGAGAGGTTACGTACTTCGCAAGACATTATAGTACAAGGCCCTTTTCCTCTGCTAAATTCAATTCTCAAGGGATCACCCCCTCCTGAGGGAGTGGCCCAGAAGGCCACAACATGGAAGTGGTATGCCTATCCAGAGGGAGTTAGTCAGTTACTGTCATTAAGAGAGGGCCCGGTCAAAGCCTCTAAGCTCCAACAAGCTGTGAATCTGGATCCGGTTTTGCTGGGCCAACCCTATAAACCTTCCGCGATCAAAGAGGCACCCGAACTGACCACAGGCTCAGGTATACAGGGAGTGTGGTTCACAGATGCACCTGCCCACTGAGTGGGATCCAGGTGGCAATATAGAGCAGGGGCATTGGAAATTGGTACCGGGAAAGCGATTACAGAGGAGCGGGAAGGTAGCGCACAGGTAGGGGAGTTGCGCGCCCTCCTGCTGGCAGCAGAGAATGGTGCTGCCAAAATTTACACTGATTCCTACGCAACCTATAAGGGTGCCACAGAGTGGATATGCCAATGGGAATCCAATCAGTGGGAAGCAGGCCGTACAGAAGCCTGGAGAGCTGGAGACCGGCAGCGATTGTTAGAAATAGGCGGATCACGACCCCTAAAGGTGGGATGGGTAAAAGGCCATGCAAGAAATGGGACCACCGCTGCAAAATGGAGTCAACAGGTAGATCACCTAGCCCAAATTAAGGTAGTAGATAGCAAAAAGGAAGACTGGGGACGGTTGGCTGAGTGGCTGCACATTAAGCGAGGCCACTCGGGGAAAGCAGACCTCTATTACGAGTGTGGGTCCCAGGGATGGCCAGTGTCCATGAGAATATGTGAAGCAGTCCTTACAGCTTGCCCACAGCGTTGGATAAGGCCAACCACCCAAATCAAGCTCCAGCCCAGCATAGCAAACAAGGCAAGGCTCTTTGGAGCACCTAGCAAATGGATTATATTGGTCCTTTGCGGCCATCCCATGGGAAGAAATACATCTTGGTAGGAGTAGAGGTGGTGTCAGGACTGACCATGGCTACAGCTGTTAGCACCGCCACCGGAGATCGGACGGTCCAAGCGTTAAGAAAGTGGTTTAGTATTTTACACCCCCCCGTGTGTATCATCAAAGTGATAATGGGTCACATTTTACGGCCACAGTGGTGCAAGACTGGGCTCGCGGGGAAGGCGTCAAATGGGTGTTCCATACACCATATTATCCTCAGGCTAACGGTATAGTCGAACGAACCAATGGTTTGATTAAAAGACATGCCGATGTCTGATGCCACAACTGGGACATATGATTACCACGGGCGGTCTTTATTGGT
>NW_008795101.1:758094-758869 GCF_000699145.1 Aptenodytes forsteri | reverse complement strand
GGTTGGGTTGTCCCGCCCATGCCTTCGCCCTCAAGATGAACCGCTCCATAATCTTCCCCGGCACCGAGGTCAGGCTGACAGGCCTGTAGTTCCCCAGATCCTCCTTCCGGCCCTTCTTGTAGATGGGCATCACACTGGCAAGCCTCCAGTCATCTGGGACCTCCCCCATTAATCCTTTTTCTTCCTGCTGCCTCCTGTTGCCTCTTTGTCCTCCTCCTCTTCTTGAAGGCCACTAACAGCTTACAGTCCTGGCCAGCTCTGTGTCCAAGCCTTAGGTGGTGGGTGTCCATTTTGGACCTGGGCTCACCTAGGGTGAGGGTTAAGTGAGGGTGAGGGTTAGGTGGCAGAGCAAGTGCAAAGCCCCAATGTTGGTGGGGCTTCGAAGGGGCTGCCAAGGGAAGGTGAGGCCCAGCAACCACTTTCAGTCCTGGCCACTTCTGTGTGGCAGCTCTAGGTGGTGCTCCTACACCACCTCCCCCCGTGGCATGCTGGGAGCTATAGGCACGCACACACACAGACACACACACACACCCCCACACCCCCACCCACCACCCCGGCATGCTGGGAGCTGTAGTCCCCTACCCCCCACAACATGCTGGGAGCTGTAGGCCCTCACCCCCTGCGGACATTCCCTCACCCCTTGCTGCATGGTGGGGGCTGTAGGCCCTCACCCCCCCCCGTGGCATGTCTGAGCTGTAGTCCCTCACCCCTTGCAGCATCCTGCGAGTTGTACTCCCTCACACCACCACCCCAGCATGCTGGGAGCTGTAGTCCC
>NW_008795101.1:757139-757469 GCF_000699145.1 Aptenodytes forsteri | reverse complement strand
GGGCCAGCCCCGGGGAGGCGGCCATGGGGCCTGCGGGGGGCGGGGCCCAGCCGGGGGACAGTGTCCCCGCAGGGTCAGACAGCAGGGAGGAGCACCCCGTGGCATGCTGGGAGCTGTAGTCCCGTCTGTCCGTCCAGTCTCCCCCCTCCCCCCGTGGCATGCTGGGAGATGTAGTCCCTCATCCCCCATGGACTGCTGGGAGCTTTAGTCCCTCTCCCCGTCTCCAACAGCTTTCAGTCCTGGCCACTGCTGTGTTGGAGCCCTAGGTGGTGGGGTGTCTGCTTTGTACCTGGGCTCTGGCTAGGCTGAGGGGGTGGGTGAGGTAGGGGG
>NW_008795101.1:755809-756944 GCF_000699145.1 Aptenodytes forsteri | reverse complement strand
TCCCAGGCATTGGAGAAGTCTGGAAAATGCCCCGAGGCTCTCTGGAGAGCAGCAGGGCCCTGACCAGGCCCTAGCAAAGCTCGGCGTCAGCCCCAGGGGTCTCTCTGGAGGGCAGCAGGGCCTTGCCCGAGCAACTGCAAGCCTGGCAAAGGACCTGGGGAACTCTGTAGATAAGCAGGGCTCCTTACGGCACCCAACAAAGACCCTGGGGCACTCTTGGGGGCACCAGGCCCCCTTGAGGCTTCCAGCAAGGCTCGTTGAAGGCCTCGGTGCAATCTGGATGGCAGCAGAGCACTGTCCAGGCCTTGGCAAAGCCTGGCAAAAGCCCCAGTGCTCTCTGTAAGGCATCAGGGGTCTAACTGGGAACCAGCAAAGCCCAGTGAAAGCCCCAGGATGCTTTGAAGAGGAGCAGGGCCCTGCCTAGGCCCTGGCAAAGCCCAGCAAAAGCCTCAGGTCTCTCTGTTGGGCATCAGGGCTCAGCCCGGGCCCCAGCAAAGCCTAGCTGTGGTGGGTTGACCTAGGCTGGCTGCCAGGTGCCCACCAAGCTGCTCTATCACTCCCCCTCCTCAACAGGACAAGGGGAGAAAATATGATGAAAGGCTTGCGGGTCGAGGTACGGATAGGGAGATCACTCGGTAATTACTGTCACGGGCAAAACAGACCCAACTTGGAGAAATTAGTTTCATTTATTGCCAATCAAATCAGAGTAGGATAATGAGAAATAAATTTTAAAACACTTTCCCCCACCCCTCCCTTCTTCCTGGGCTCAACTTCACTCCTGACTTTTCTACCTCCTCCCCCGAGCGGCACGGGGGAAGGGGAACAGGGGTTGCGGTCAGTTCATCACAAGTTGTCTCTGCTGCTCCTTCCTCCTCATGCTCTTCCCCTGCTCCAGCATGGGGTTCCTCCCATGGAAGATAGTCCTTCATGAACCTCTCCAGCATGGGTCCTTTCCACAGGGTGCAGTCTTTCAGGAATGGACTGCTCCAGCGTGGGCTCCTCTCCATGGGGCCACAGGTCCTGCCAGGAGCCTGCTCCAGCGCAGGCTCTCCACAGGGTCACAGCTCCCTTAGGGCACATCCACCTGCTCCGGCGTGGGCTCCTCCACAGGCTGCAGGTGGGTATCTGCTCCACC
>NW_008795101.1:751910-755600 GCF_000699145.1 Aptenodytes forsteri | reverse complement strand
CGGTCCGTCTTGGAGCCGGCTGGAATCGGCTCCAACTGACATGGGGGGACAGCTTCTGGCATCTCACAGAAGCTGCCCCCTGCAGCCCCCCCAGATACCAAAAACCTTGCCACATAAACCCAATACCCCAGGGCACTCTGGAGAGAAGCAGGGCTCCTTGCAGGGCTCCTTGCATGTCTCGGCAAAGGCAGGTGAAGTCCCTGGGGCTCTCCGGAGGGCAGCGGAGCACTGCCCAGGCCCTGGAAAAGACTGGGAAAAGCCCTGGGGCAGTCTTTACAGAAGTAGGGTTCCTGTGGGCCCCGGCAAGGCCTGGCGAAGGGCCTGAGGCTCTCTGGAGGGCAGTGGGGCCCTGACCAGGCATAAGAGTAAGGGACAAAATATTCAAAAACTCCCCATTAAAACCAATCAATCTGACGTAAAAGGACACCCTGACCGACAGGAGTGAGACCCAGAACGGAGATGTTTATGGGGCCTCCTGGGAGAAGCAGGATTTATGACAGGCCAGTTCGACAGGCTCCCCACACCTGATGTAAGTTTGCAGGAGGCTGCCATTGATTAATGTTGCAATTATTTTGTCCAGTGCTTTGTTAACTATTCAAGGCCGGGGAGGTTTGAAGTAAATCCTTGGCATGGCATCTAATCTCAAGGGAGATAAATCAGAAACATCCTGGACAAACAGGGCATCCTGGCTTGTATAAACCAGGCTGTTAGGAGGTAACTTGTTTTATCAGCAAAACCACAGGAACTTGGCTGCAACAGCTGAAGCGTGAAACTAAAGGTGAAGGAGAGTTAATTCCGACAAGGGGAGATCACGACCACCGACTCACGGCCCACCGACTCAAGAAACCCTCTAACCCAAAAGAAGAGAAAGACTGAGCGTGTGGGCTAATTAGCATAAGAAGTGAGAGAATCATTTAACCAATAAGAGATAGAATATAAATAGTGTGAAGTTTTGATAATCGGAGAGCCAGTCTTTTGTGGGCTACCACCGAGCTCCCTACTTTGCGCCAACTAGAATAAAAGAAATGGAAATACCTCGCCTTGGTGTGTAAATTGGCGTTGCACATCGGGTAACAAGCCCACCTTCGGGACAACACACCCACCTCACAGAAACTATGGGATAATCGTGAAAGGGATTGCACCCATGGCCTGGATGTTGGGAAGGTGCTAGATAAAATTGTCCCCACTATCAGGGAACTAATGGAGGAACTCCCAACCCCCCGGCCAGGGAGTTCCCATGACAAATGCATCCCAAGTGGCCAAACATTTTGGAATAAATATTAGTAATAGCCTTTGTATACCGTTAGTGGTAAATGATAGCTATTCTCTCTCTTTTCACATGAGCACAGGAGCCCCAGTATTGATGATTAAAGCTAGGGACAGTGCTGCATTAATCCAGAAAACCTCGAGAAAGGGTGTATCCATCAGGGATCACTGGGAAAAGACAAGAGCTCCCAGTAGCCAGGATAGGGTTGGACTCGATGATCTTTAAAGGTCCCTTCCCACCCAAACCATTCTATGATTCTAGCAAAGCCCGGCGACGGCCCTGGGGCTCTCTGGAGGGCAACAGGGCATCGCCCAGGCCCCGGCAATGCCCAGCAAAGGCCCCAGAGTATTCTGGAGAGCCTCAGGACCCTGCCTAGTCCCTGTCAAAGCTCAGTGAAAGCCCAGGGGCTCTCTGGAGGGCAGCAGGGCCCTGCCCAGGTGCCTGCAAAGCCTGGCAAAGGACCTGGGGAACTCTGGAGAGAAGCAGGTCCCCGCCAGGGCACTGGCAAAGTCTGGCAAAAGCCCTGGGGTACTCTGGAGGGCTGCAGGCCCCCTTGAGGCTTACGGCAAAGCCTGGTGATGGCTCTGGGGCTCTCTGGAGGGCAGCAGAGCGCTGCCCGCATCCCAGCAAAGCCCAGCGAAAGCTCTGGGGCTCTCTAAAGGGCAGGAGGGCACTGCCCAGGCCCTGGCAAAGCCCGGTACAGGCCCCGGTGCTGTCTGTATGTCACCAGGGCCCCACCCGGAACCCGACAAAGACTAGCGAAAGCCCCGGGGCTCTGGGGAGAAGCAGGCCCCTGCCCAGGCCCCAGCAAAAGGCCGGCAAAAGCCCCAGGTCTCTCTGTAGGGCATCAGGGCCCCACATTCATCAAATCCATGTCACCCCAATTTAGTGGCAAGAATGTTTTGGGGGACTGTCAAACGCCTTTTACAGAAGTCCAGGTAGATGATATCCGTAGCTCTTCCCTTGTCCACTGATGCAGTCGCCCCATTGTGGAAGGCCACTACATTAGTGAGGCATGGGTTTGCCCTTGGTGGGGCCGTGTTGGCAGTCTCTAATCACTTCTGTGCCTGGGACTTTGCAGCACGGTGGTTGATAATGGAGTGTCACTTCTCAGGACAGGTCTGTCCCAGGTCCATTTAACCCCTGTCCTGAAGCTCTTGGGTTTGCAAAGGGTGGGTGCACTGAAGAGCAGCCCTACAGGCCCCGGTGCTGTCTGTATGTCACCAGGGCCCCACCCGGAACCCGACAAAGACTAGCGAAAGCCCCGGGGCTCTGGGGAGAAGCAGGCCCCTGCCCAGGCCCCAGCAAAAGGCCGGCAAAAGCCCCAGGTCTCTCTGTAGGGCATCAGGGCCCCACATTCATCAAATCCATGTCACCCCAATTTAGTGGCAAGAATGTTTTGGGGGACTGTGTCAAAAGCCTTACAGAAGTCCAGGTAGATGATATCCGTAGCTCTTCCCTTGTCCACTGATGCAGTCGCCCCATTGTGGAAGGCCACTACATTAGTGAGGCATGGGTTTGCCCTTGGTGGGGCCGTGTTGGCAGTCTCTAATCACTTCTGTGCCTGGGACTTTGCAGCACGGTGGTTGATAATAGAGTGTCACTTCTCAGGACAGGTCTGTCCCAGTTCCATTTAACCCCTGTCCTGAAGCTCTTGGGTTTGCAAAGGGTGGGTGCACTGAAGAGCAGCCCTCAGGGAGGCTGAGCACGGACAGAGCTGCTGCAGCGTCCCTGGGCTATTTATCCGTGGTGTGCAATTAAAGGTGCAATTGCTGCATTGGGGTGGGAGTGGGGATGAAGAGCCCCTGGGTGCCTGCCCTCCCACACCCCCACAGTAGCCACAGAGAAGGGTGTGCTTTTTAATGTCAGTTATAATAAAATATTTTTACAGAGCCCAAAAAATTCAAAATAGTGCAAAACATCTCACTGTCATGCATCCATGGTAGCCGCCGCCGGCGGTGCCGCACGGGGTGGTACAGACACACAGGCATCGGTGACACATGTGCTACAGGAGCAGAACTGGTCGGTTCAATCACATGCCGAACAGGATGGTTTGGGGAGGGGGCATGGGGCCAGGGGCACCACAGTCCGGGGCTGCGGGGCTGAGCCCCAGCCTGGCCGTGCGGGAGCAGCGGTTAGAAAAGGGGTGTAAACATTGAACAGAAACGAGAGAGGAAAGCTAAACCCTTTAGTCCCAGGCAAACCCTATAGAAAAAGGACCATGGGGGGCCAGTCGGGGTACCCTGTTTTGGGATGGGGAGGGGGCTGAGAGAGGTATATTGACTTGTGGGGTCATCAGGCCTCTGTCCTCCCCGGTGATTAGGGCAAGCTGGCCGGCTGGGGTGGCCATCCCGGACTCTGCACACCCTGGCCTCCCGGGCACTCGCACGAGACACGCACACCACTGATCACGCAGAAATGGT
>NW_008795101.1:745743-751423 GCF_000699145.1 Aptenodytes forsteri | reverse complement strand
CTGTGACAGCCACTTACCAACACCCCCCGGTGGGATGAGACACCCCCCCGCCCACCCCCAGCTCTTTCCTTGTGTCGCTCGATGAGGTTTGGGGCTGGGTAGGACAGGGTAGGGTCAGGGATGAGCCATTGGGGTTCCTCCATCTCAGACAGGCTGGGAAGGGGCAGATCTGTCCCATCACCCAGTCTGGGGTCCAGCCCTTCCCTGCAGCCCCACCAGCCCCAGCACCTTCCCGTCAGGGTGGGATGGGGGCATGGCCATGCTCTGCACCGCTGTCACCCAGCCAGTCTGGCCAAGGGAGGGACAGGGCGGGTCTGTCACTGCAGCCACGTCCCCCCGTCACCCACACCAGGGCCGAGAAGGAGACTCCTCTTGTGGCCGCTCTTATGGCTTATAGATGGCTGGAGGATGCTGTAGAAAAGGGGCCAGGAGTGGGGAGAGAGGGCTGGGGGGGCGGAAGGGGTTTAACTGCTGCCCTCCTCGGCCGAGCGCGTGTCCGACTTGAGCTTGACGAACTCCTTGGCCACCTCATCATTGTTGCGTTGGGAGAGGATGCGGAGGACTGTGAGGCCAGTGTCATCCATGTGGATGCGGCGGCCCAGGGGCAGCCAGCAGGCACAGCCAGGTCGCTGCAGGATCTCACGGAGCTGCAGGACAGCAATGCCCACGGTCCGGTCCTCACGGGCGAAGCAGTAATCCTTCACGCACACCTGCAGCTCGTAGCACTCGGGGCCCGTCTCTGTCCCCAGCGTGCTGCGGGGGGGCAAGGAACGGGCAGTGTTGGCATAGGGGGTCACATTCCCAGGCCCCCTGGCTCTGTGACAGCACCCTATATGGGTGCTGCCTCCTCACTGCCCCTAAAAAAGCTTTCTCATTTTTTTTTCCTTTTCCCCAATCCCTGCTTTTACCAATGAGAAAACATCTAAAACATCCCCTGGGGGATGAGCAAACTCACTGGCAGACCCCAGGAGGAGGGGGTCCCCACGTCATGGGGACACATCCTCTAGCCCGGCCCCACACCCCAGCCCCACGGTGCCACTCACAACTGGAAGCTCTCATTGTACTTGGGGGCCCAGCTGTTGTTCTTGGATTTGGTGGCGAATTTCCTCTTCTTGTCACTGAGGTGGGGCCCGATGATGTTGACCTCGATGAAGGGCCGGAAGATGCCCGACGTCTGCCACTTAAGGTCGTTCGCAGCCACCACTGCAAGGAGGGGGCACATGAGGCTCACAAGGTGCTGCCACCTGCCAGACCCCGGCATCCCAGCCAGCAGAACCCACCTTTGACAGTGACTTTGTGTTCACCAGTGCCGGGGTGGGTGAAGAGCTCCACGTGGATGGACACCTCCCCGACAGGGTCATCCACACCAGAGCCTGCGTGGCAAGGGGAGGAGACATGAGTGCCCGTTCCCCCTGTGTCCTTGACGTCCCCTGCCCACCACCAACCCCACTGGAGGAGGCAGGTCACCCTCCACAGGGCGGGAGGGGGTGGGCAGTAGGATTTGGCCCAGTGTGGCCTCTGCCAAAGAGTTCTGGGGACAGCAGCATTGGTGCAGCAACTGTCAAGGACGGCTGGGGCTGGCACCAGGCTGGGCTAGGGCATGGCAGGACATCCCCAGCACCAGGCTGGCTCTCTGTCAACCCACCCCGCATCAGCAGGGCCCAGTGAGCCCCCTTGCCCAGGCAGGGACCGAGGTGCCTGGGTGGGATGGGACAGGGGACAGTGGCCCAGCTCCCCCTACTATGGGCACAGGAGTGGGTGTCAGTGCTCTGTGCATGGCTATGAGCATGGGCACAGAACTGGGCAGGAGGGACCCGATCCGGCCCTTGTGCCACAGGGCATCCATGGCCCTGCCAGGGTCTTGGGGCTGATCTGCCCCCTCTTGTATCCCTTCCATCTCAGGGACCACATCAAGCCCTGGGGTCCCCGAGCCTGGGGAACTCAGGTGACCTGCGACCAACAGCCCAGCCCACCCACCCCCCAAGAGCCGTGCATGCACCCATGGGTGAAGGAAGGGGGTGCAAGGCAGAGGGACAGGCTCCGTGGGTTAGATGGGGCCAAGGAGATCAAACCAAGCCCAGCGGCAAGCTCCCAGGGTGGAAGTAACAGCGCGAAGGAGGACACATCCCCCATGTGTCACTGCATGGCCCCCAGCACGAAGGTGCCAGGCCAGGGGGGGGAGGCTGGTGATGGCACACTCTCCTCTCCATCCACCTTCATCCTCCGCTCCACCCCCAGTGCCCCATCCCCCCAGGCGCCCGCCACCCGGGCAGCGCCGCATGCTGAGCCGAAATGGAGGCGATGGCGGGTGAGGAGGGGTGTCTGGGTAGAGAAGGCCAAGCATAGGGTGCAGTCCCGGCCCCTCTGGCAGGGTGGGATGGAGGCCAAGCGGGGCCCATGGAGCTGGGCTCATTCCTCACGCTCCGGCGCAGGCGGACAGAGCTCGCCGGAGCAAGGCTAGTAATGGTCCTTCTGGCAGCAGGGTGGATGGGAAGGGGACATGGCCTCCCCTGGGGCCGCATGTCCCAAGGGGACAAGCTCCCTGGCTTGCGGGGAGGTCGTGGCAGGTGCCCACCCCCAGGCAGCAGCACTGGGGACAATGCAGGGTGCCCAGAGCTTGCAAACGAAGGCGGGCACCCCTACCCCCACGGGACATAGCCCCCTCCCTGGTCTGGGTCAATACGGCTGAGCACAGTTCCTCCAAATTCAGCCCAAAACAGCCCTGGGAGTGCGAGTCTGTGGGTGGAAGGCTCCAGCTCTGCCCATGCTAGGTGTCCCCAAGGCTGGGACAGGGCTCCTGGCCACCCCAGCCCGCAATGCCAGACTGTTACTAGCCCAGGCCGGTGGCGGCAGGCAGGTGCAGGGGTGGGTGAGTAGCACACGTACCCTTCTCAGGATAAATTTCTTCACTAAGGGTAAACCTAATACCTTTCCCACCATGAACTAGTGGGAAGGAGAGAGAAAGAGACAGAGACACAGCACAGAGTAGACGAAGAGAGGAGGAAGGAGACAACGTGCGTGGGAGATGGGAACAGTGAAAGAGGGGGGGAGAAAACAAAGAGAGAGAAAGAGAGATCAGATCTCGCAGACAGATGGACAGCCGAGCATCTGGACAACACTGCAGCGACGTGGGAGTGCCGGGCACCACCCAGCTCTGAGCCCAGGGGGTCCTGGGGCCAGATTGCACCCAGGGGTGCTGGCACCCACCGGACCCAACCCCACGCCCCTGACATGGCTGGCACAGGAGGCACAGACAGGACAGATGTCCCTTGCAGGAGACGCACAGACAGCAAGCGTACGTCCCACTCCCCGAGGACACAGACAAGCCTGGCTGGGTCACTATGTGATGGCCCATGACTGCCACCGAGCATCTCTGTCCCCTCCTCGAGCAGCCAAGGGACAAAATAAAGGGCAGCGTTTAGAGCCAAGGGGTAGTCCTGCCCCGGAAGGTGCCCAGCACCCTGCACCGCATGGCTCTGGGACAGGGGCAGCACCCAAGAGGCACCTGGCACCCTGGACAGATCCCAAATCATGGGGTATGTGGGGTACCCAGTGTGCCCAGGACAGGCCCTGGCACAGCATCTGGATCCAGCTGATCCTGCGAGAGGTCTGAGCCCTGGCCAGGCTGGCACCGCTCTGCCGAGACCGGCAGCTCCAAGGCAGCGCTGGACCAGAGGTGTCTGTGCTGGGTGACAGGGGCCATCCAGAGGGGACAAACACTGTGACACGTGGCCAGAGGGTGACCTTCTCCCCCACCCACAGGCCCCATTTCTGTGCCAGCCCAGCCATGCCCTGGCACTGTGGACATGCTCTTCTTGCTGGTGGGGGACTTGGGGGTACCCGGCTGCCTCTGGGCACCCATGGCCCCTCTTCACCTGCAAACCATGAGAGGAAAAAGCCCTTCCCTCCCCACCCATCCCTCCCACCCCTCCGTGAGCCTGGCTGGGACACCCAACCCCACCAGGACGGAGGCAGGGTGGGGCCCCGGCTGTGGGGCAGCCGAGCCCATGTGTGGGGATAGGGGCAGGGGATGAGGGCAGTGCGTCCTACCCTGCGAAGCCTGGGTCTGCACAAAGGTTTTGATGAGGAGGTCAGTGGCCTGGGTGTAGAGGGACAGGGCGTAGCGCAGCGACTGCAGGTCAGGGCTCTTCTCCAGGAATGTCTTCTTCAGCCCCACACCGCCAGCATGGAAGTATTGCTGGAGGGGGGAGACAGCCGCAGGGTCCTCAGCAGCTCTGCTGGATCCCCCCCAGTGCCCCCCTGGGTCTGTGCCTCAGGGCTAGAGCCCTCAGGGGCACCCCTTTGTACCCCAGAGTGCCCTCACCTTGATGGTGTCCAGCGCCAGCTCCACCACTGCACATTGCTTTGGGGTCAGGCTCTTGGCTTCCTCACGCACCATGTGGTCCTGCAGGGCACGAATCCTGCTCTCAGCATGGGACCAGGGCCCTGCTCCCCTCGCCCCGGCTGTGCCAGCAAACGAGCGCTGGTGGGGTTCTTGCAACAGTGCCAGTGCCAGTCTGCAAAGTGCCACCCACCCTAGCACAGAGAGGAGCTCAGACCACCCGGCCCCCCCAGCCCAGCCTCCCAGCCCTCACCTTCAGCTTGGAGAGCTGCCCCAGCTCCTTGGCTGCATTGAAAATCATCTGTGTGCCCTGCGGAGAGCAAGAGACAGGAATGGCCCCGGTGAGCAGCCGAGCTGGGGGTGCCATGGCCAGGCTGGGCACGCGGTGCCAGGAGCTTGCTGTAGCTCCAGGGGCTCCCCCGGCCCCCCAGGCTCCAGGGGGCCGGAGGGGTGCTCCTCAGAGAGCCCCAGGGGCCACCGGCCATGCCAGGCATGGTGATGCAGATGCGGGGAGCTGGTGCAGCCCCCGTCCCAGCCCCTGAGTTCTCAGCACGTGTGTGTCTGGGGGCTTGGGGACCCCAGGGCAGGACATCACCCTGGCATCAGGGACCTCATACCCTGCTCAGCACAAGCAGCTTGGCCCAAGGGTCCCATCCTGCTCCCTGTGGTGCCCAAGAACCCGCTTCTGCATCCAACAGAGCCTGGCACGGCACATCACTGGCACCACATGGACAATTGTACAACATCGGGGTGGGGAGAGCAGAGAGCAAGTGCAGGGCGACAGCGGGCATGGGGAGGATGTGGCATGGTCCCCCTATATCCCACAGTGCTGGCAGCCAAGCCAAACACCCCCCTGCCACCCGGACCCCTGCACAATCCCAGCCCTAGGGAGGTTCCCAGCCCCTTTGCACCCCAGGGAACACCACGGATGGGAGCCCCTGGCTACCTTCGCCTGCCCTGTGCCGTGCCACCCCCATGGGCAGGCGCCATGAAGCCATTCCATGGGGCCCAGTGGCACGGTTCCTGGGAACGCAGCCCCATGGCATGGGCAGATCCTGCTCACCTCCCTGCCGCTCACTGGGCTGAGCGCAAGCTCCCCTTCTCAAGCCCTCCAGTGTGCAACATGCAACTGGGTAAACCGGGGCCCAGTGGGGCAGAGCCAGTGATTCCCACCTCCTTCCCCCTCCCAGCACCAGTAGCTCCAGTCCTTCCCAACAATGAGAAAGCCCAGCATCTATCCCACTAACCATTACCTTCTGCAGGGATCTGGCCCCCCTCACGTCCTCATTTTGCACCCCCCCATTAATCCTTTGTGCCCCCTCCCCCCCCCCCCCACCC
>NW_008795101.1:732279-745556 GCF_000699145.1 Aptenodytes forsteri | reverse complement strand
CCCCCCCCCCCCCCCCCCGCCAAGTTCTGTCCCATTAATCCTTCCCTTGCTGTCCCCATCTCCCCCAGCTGATGAACAGGCTGGGATGTGGGGACACTGGTGTCACCCAAGCAGAACACGACAGGACACTGTACTGAGCTGGGACCCCCCCATCCCGCAGCACATGGGACAAGGGACAGGGAGGAGGCGAGAGGAGGGACCAGAGCCAAGTGGGGAGCAGAAGAGCCATGTCCTTACTTCAGTGTGACTGGGCAGCTTCACCCTGCTCTGGAAGAGAACAGCAAGGGACAGTTACTGGTGGCCCCAGCAGTGGCCAGCCGCGGGTCCGGGCCCCCCATATCCCCCGTCCGTGCGGGCTCTGGCCCTGTAGTCTCCTCTGGCTGCGCCCAGTTCTCCGCTGGTGCCACTGGTTCGGCACCAGTTCACACCTGCAAAGGCTCAGCCCCGTGCGCTTGCTGGTGAACCTGTGATGAGTGTGCCAGGTCTCTTCCTGAGTGGGGGCAGGCTTGCTCCCCACCTTGTTTGGGGCTGAAGAAATAGCAGCAGGTGGAGGAAAGCAGCTCACCCAGCACGCTCAGCAAACTGGGGCAGGACCCCTTGTCCCCTGCGAGAGGAGAGAGGAGCTGGCGGGGGGGAAGCCACAGGCATTGCCCAGACGGATGCCGGCATGGCTCTTCCCGAGAGCCGGGTTTTGGGAGCAGGCAGCCTGGAGGGCTGTGCTGGGCCCCCAGCCTGGTGGTGGGAAGCACCCAGACGGAGGGAGAGCCCGTGTGCCTGGAGAAAGCCCTTCTGGCAAGTTTTGGGGCTCAGCGAGCTTTGCTTAGGCCCCCCAAGCATCAGGGGAAAGCAAGAGGTCCAGGGGATCTTAGCAGCACCATGGCCCCCAGTGTGCCCTGCACACCCCCAGCATGGCCCAGCATCCTGGGGGTCACCTCTTCCTGAGCCCCCAGCAGTGGGACAGGTTTGTGCCCAGGATCTCCTGTGCTTGGACACCCCATCCCCACACTGTCCCAGCCAGGCACGTGGAGGGGTGCTGAGCACCGTGGGGCAGCATCCCCCATGCCTGCCCAGGGATGGGTAACACCCCACATACCCACCCACAGGGGCTAAAAACAACACGACACCCTCTCCCTACCCTGGACGACACAGAAACAGGTCACTGCCCCCATCCTGCACATCCCGGACAACACGGCACACCTCAACATGACAACACGCCACGCAGGCAACGGCACATCCAGACAGCACGACAGAGGAAGCACGGACAAGCCTGGACCTCCACAGCAGGCGGGTGTGGGGCCACAAGCGTGGCCACGGGGCAACAACACACATGGAGCCCACGGCTATTTACCTTCTCTGTCCCCTTGCCATGTTTTCTCAAGAGCGTGCCCTGTAGAAGCAATGTCAGAGGTTGAGTGGTGGGGCCGGGGGACAGCATGGGATGGGACATGGGGGGTGCAGGGCAAGGCTGGGCACACGGCGTGGCCGCAAGCTGGCGGCGAAGACATCACTGAGCTCCTAAAGGACAGTCAGGGCCAATGGGGGACTGGTCCCTGTTGGGGTGCTGGGCCCATGGGGGACTGGTCCCCAGTGGGATACTGGGTTAAGTGGGGGACTGGTCCCCAGAGAGATGCGGGGTCAGTGAGGGACTGGTGTCTTTGGGATGCTGGGCCAACTGGTCCCCACTGGAATGCAGGATGTTGCACTGATGGGGAACTGGTCCCCACACTGGGATGCTGGGCTTATGGGGAGCTGGTCCCTGCTGGGATACAGGGATGCTGAGCCCATGGGGGACTAGTCCCCGCTGGGATACAGGGAGGCAGGAGCCAGCTGGCGCTGTGTGTGGGCAGCCTCTGGTGTCCCCACATTCCCCTCCAGCTCTGGCAGATGCACACAGCGCTGGGAAGGGGGGGGCAGGGGGCAGCTCTACTTGGGTTTTGCACGCAGAGTTCTGGTCCATGCAGTGCTGGGCCCAGTTGGGGCATGGGGCATGTCTGAATCAGGATAGCAGGGCGGCGCTGGGGCATGTCTGAATCAGGAGGGGGTATAGCAGGGCGAGGGGTCAGCTGGCAGGGAAGCCTGCAGGAGGGACAAGCAGCACAGTTAGAGCCAAGCAGGGCTGCCAGGAGGGTTTCTTGCCCTGGAGGGAAACAGGCACAGGGTGATGGGTGAACAAGAGGACCTTGTACCCCATACAGCTGACACCGCCCCAGTCCCCTGGCAGCCTCAGCGAGGCTGGGACATGGGGTCCCCATGAGGTCTGAGGGGAGGCTCAGCCCCAGGCTGCCCCCAGGGTCTCTCCAAATGCTGCTGTTGGAAACAAGAGGTGTCGGGGCACATGGGATGGGCGTTTGTCCCTGCAGGGATTGGCACCCAGCACCCAACTGCCAGCGCCCGCACCACTGCTCCTCCTTGCAGTCAAAGCAGGGGTGGGGGCAGGATTGGGGGTGGACGTGGCCCTTCCCTTGCCCTGCGGGGCATAAGCCCACGGCCACAGACTGAGCAGAAGAGGACAAAAGGAAAATGCTCAGTCAAAACCGTGCAAGGACCCAGCAACAACGCCGAGAAGGGAACCCAGGAGTCCAGGCTCCCAGGGCCATATCCCAACCAGGGAAAAAGTCTCACAACTCATGCCAGCAACCTGCCCCACCGCTGAGCAACCGAGCCAGGGACCATCATGTCCCAGCGAGATGCTCCTCTCTACAGGCAGGGAGTCTCTGCCCTCAGCCCCCACCATAGCCACACCGCAGCCAGGGCCTCAAGGGGAAATTGAGGCACAAGGGTTCAGGAAGAGCAGCCCTGACTGCCAGGCATGCACCGCTCCCCCTGCTCGTGTCTCCAGTGGCCTGTCTCACCCTCAGCATGGAGCAAGAAGATGGGATCAGCCTGGGTTTGGCTGTCCCTAATTACATGGCACTGCCCCATCACTGTCCCCTCCCACCCCATCACTAACCCTCCCCGCATCCAGGCACCACGAATCTGTCCAGGACCTTTCCACCCCCCAAACCCAGCTGGGGCCGCGGGCAAGTGCCCACCAGGAGCCAGTGCCAAGCGGGCAGCACAAGGATGGGGACCACAGAGGTGGACCAAGTTGGGAGTCGGAGGAGGGCATGGGCAGGGCACGGGCAGCCACATAAGACAAAAACCGGCGAGGCCAGGACCGACACACAGCGGACAGACAGACAGACAGACAGTATGAGCTGCCGTACTTACAATCATCTGCCATTGAAAGGCGAGCGGAGCAATTGGAGAGAACAACCGTGACATGAGTGTCGGCCCCCTCCTCCATCCTCCCCAGACCCAGCTGCCCCACGGCTGGGTACCAGCCCCGGCCATGCCCCCACCCCAGCCGGCCAGGAGGGACAGCAGAGCCAGGGGTGTCCCCCATCTGACATGCCACAGCACTCGGCATCGATGCCCTGCCACCAGCACCGCAGGTCTCCACAGCCCCAAAGAGGCCCCATCCCATCCTGCCCAGTCCTTCCTCACTGTGCCAGGGGGCTCAGCTCCAGGGAGCTGGCGGACCCCACTTGACATTCGGCTCTGACACGTAGCCCCATGCTGCCAACTTGCCCAGCCACCCCCAGGCTAGAGCCCAGAGCCACCCTGGGTGGTATGTCCCCTGCCATAAGGACCAGCCCCAGCATGGCCCCCTCCAAGGACTGCCTCCCCTCAGGAAAATCGCCCAACAGATCCACATGTCCATGCCACCTCCTCTGCCCTCAGCACAGGGCTCGCTGCCTCCAGAACATGGCATAGCCACACACGGCCGGGAAGGGACAGAGATAGGGACTGGGATGGCGACTGGAACCCAGTGGCACCAGCATTCCTGCTAGATTTGGCCACCTTTGGCCAAGGGTGCGCGAACCTGGCCAGGAGCGATACAGGGCTGACCTGAGCCGGGCTCTGGGCTGTGACAAGTGGTGCCAGTGAGGTGGCACCACTGAGGGCTGACAGGTCACCAATGTGCTGTCCCTTACAGACACAGCACGAGGAGCCCCACAGCCCCAGAAAGGTGACACAGCAGGCAGTGGCTCCAGGGACTCCAAGTAAGAGCCTGAGCCCGGCTTTGTGACAGTGACAAAAGCCACCGAGAGTGACAGGGACAGATGTGTAGCTGGCTCAGAGCCCTTGGTGTCACCCTTCCCTGCCTGACCCCAAGGGAATAGCCACCCTGGGAAGCTTCGGGGTGCACGGCTACATGCGAGGAGGACAGACACACAGCGATACGATACAGAGCCTCGAAGCCTGTAGGCAACCTCCCTCTGAGGAGGGACCATTCCCTGGGCTTTGCTCTGCTCCCCTAGAGCCTGTTCAGCCCATGAGCAAGGAAGAGTTCAGCCCTGCTGTGGTGACATGCCCCCCCCATCCCCACATCACCCCCATCCCCAAGCAACCCCAGCCCCACAGCAAGGCCGACAAGGCAGTGGCTCCCCGCACTCCGAGAGCCTCCTGATTCACCTCCTGGCACAGGGACTGAGCCCACAGCCGATGCTGGTGAGCATGGCATGGGATGCTGCCCCAGCTCAGAGGGAAGGATGGAGAGGAAAGGACCAGTGCCCCCTCCTGGTGCCATGTGGGAGATGGCAGGAAGGTCCTTTGGCAAAGCCATCCAAGAGGGTGCTGGGCTGCATCGGGCACCTGGGTCAAGGATGACCTTTCTCTCCTCCATCCCTTCCCTGGCCATGAGCTGGGGGCAGGTTTGGGGACGCCGCCAAAGTCCCCACCCCCTCAGCTGCCAGTGAGGGCACCTGGCCAGCAGTGTCCCACACTGGCCCCAATCAGCCACCTGCATCTCAGCTCCAGGGTCCCCCGTCCCTGGTCCCGCTCCCCGTCACTCACCGTCTGGTCAGTGAGCGGAGGCAGGACGATGGTCTTCTCCATCGTGTTCATCACCAGCTTCCAGAGCTCCTTCAGCACCCGCTTCAGCACTGTCTTCTCACAGATCTTGGCAAAGAGTGTCAGGCTGCAGAGAGGGGACGGGGCTAAAGTTCCCGGCACGGCACCCCGTTGCCACCCCTTGCCCAGTCACCCTGACCCTGCAGGTCTTCCGCACTCCCGGGGTGGGTCAGGGGCATTAGGAAGGGTGGGGGTCCCTGTTGCCCCCCACACTCACTTGCTGTCCAGGAGGTCCATGATGGGCTGCAGGACGTTGTCAGCATCCTGTGCAACGCTGCTGCAGGTGCTGGCAGGGACGTTGCCAGTGCCCTTCACCTGGCCCAGGATGTCACCCATCTGCTTCACGCAGTCCTCGATGTGTGGCTGGAAACTGGGGACCACAATGCCCAGGCAGCTCAGCATCCCCCACAGCCATGCCCAGGACCCGCTTGGCCAAGCAGAGCCCCCAGCCTGGCCTCAGCCACAGCTCCTGGACCCCCAAACCTCTCCTTGGCCCACCACCCGCGCCCTCTCGCCTGGGTGTACCTGGTGGCAAAGACTCGGCTCAGCTCATCCAGGACGTTGTTAAGTTTCACCTGCAGTTCCTTGAGGATATCACTGGCTTCTGTGTCCAGCTGAAGGAGGGACAGGTTGGAGAAGCCATCAGGGTCCCTGGCCCAGCCCTGGGGGGGGTCTCTGCACCCCAAATGCACCCCTGGGCAGGGTGAAGCCCATCTGTCGTCTGACATCATAGGAGAGCAGCGTGCCATGGGGTGGGACAGCGTGATCCCATACAGGAGTGAGGAACTGGGGTCTGCTCCCACCACTGCGGAGCCGGGGAAGGGGCTGCCTCTGGGGAGAAGGGACTTATCCAGCCCCTCCACAGGGCTCCCTCCTGGAGACCCCCAATACGCACCTCCTTCCCACCCATGGCTTCAAACATCTTCTCGAGCTGGACGCGGAGCTGCTGGATGTTGTTCATCAGGATGCAGGGCTGGAGGGGTGGGATGGAGAGGGGGGTCAGCACCAACAAATGTGGCTGGAACAGCTGCCCACCGCCCCAGGTCCCTCCCACCCTGCACTGGGGGACACAAGAACAGTCATGGCACAGAGCCCTGCCTGGCAGCATTTCAGGGACTGCCGTCGGACAGAGACCAAGGGCAGGACCTGCATCACGGGGACCAGCTCTGGAGCTGAGGTGATGGCTGGGGTCACTGTGTGGGGACAGTCCTGCCTGGCAGCACCAGGCAGGTGGCAAGCAGAAGGGAGATACATCACCACTTTCTCCTTCTCCTTGGAGCAGTACGAGGCAAAATCCTTGGAGATGATCTCGGCATACTGGAGTAGCACATTGCTGATGGTCTGTAGCCAAACGAGGGATGGGACCCACCCAGACAGCAGCAAAGAGGAGGAAGGAGAGAGAGAAGGAGACCATGAGTCCCACAGCAGTGAAACAACCCAATGCCTGGGTACGCCCTGGGACCCCTAGATCCTCTGGTCCCACAGATGCACCAGGAGCTGCATGGGCACAGCCACTGGAAGCCAGATCCAGATCATCTGGTCTCCATGGGCAGCTCCATCACCAGCATAGTTGTGAAAGCACCAGCCGTCAAGCCTGCATGCAACTCCCTCCCACACTGCAGCAAGCCAGTGGCATTTAATTAATCTAGATTAATTAACCAGTTAAGTCATTAATTAGCTAATCTCCCATGCTAGCAAAGCTGGGAGAGCCACAGGGTCTGTTCATGGCACGTTTGCTTGAGCATCGCTGTTAGAGGTCGTGCAATCTGTGCCCTATGCCACTGCCTGCAGCTAGATAGGAGGCAGCAGAGAGAGCCCAGGAGCTCCGGGCCAGGGCTGGGACCGGGGTCCCAGGGGTGCTGCTGTCCTAGTGGTTCCCATCCCGGCAGCTGCCCACCTTGGCAAACCTTCGCATGTAGTGCCCAACAATCTGGGGATCAGGGCACTCAAGTTTCTTGATGATCTCGAAGCTCTGGTTGAGCTGGGAGAAGACGTCCACCACGGAGCAAGAGAAGAGTGCGTGCTCCGACGTCTGCTGGAACTGGGGGAGCGAGAGGCAGTGTCAGCAGGAGGCAGGGAGGGGAGATTTTGGCCCCGATGGGGACACACTGGGCATTGAGGGACAAGCCCCTTGTCCACCCCCAGCTGCGGCTCCTGTGCCCACTGACAGTCCTGTTCATACCCCATCCTTCTTGTCCCGCTCCAGCGCTCCATGCAGGAAATCCCGTGACACCTCTTCATTCTCATCCAGCCACTGGATAACGAAGGGCTCGAACCAGCTGGAAGAGAGGCCCGTCCCTGGTGAGGCCAGCCAGCGCACAGGGTGCAAGCACCCCCTCTCCTGCCCCCCGAGGGCTGCACTCACGCGGGGTATTCGGGCACGCGGCTCTTGAAGGAGGGCAGCTCGGTGACGTACTCGTTGTACAGCCACTTCACCTTGAAGTGCAGGTTCATGTAGTCCGCGCTTTTGCACAGGCGGTGCTTGTCGTGCTCTGCACGGGGAAGGTGAGTGCGCGCAGGGGTTGCTTTGAGCCCCAAACCTGGGGAGTAGCTGCCCCAAGGGCAGCTCCGGGGATGCCAGGGTAATGGGGTGAAGATGGAAGTGCTTCTTGGGTGGGATTTAAGCTAGGCATTGTGTTGATGAGGGGGTGAAATGGGTTTGCCCAGGGAACAGGTGAGGTGGGAGCGGAGTGCAGCTCCTGCCTGGTTCCCCCACCCGGCTCGGAGCGGCGTGGGGGGACTCACCCTCCATCGCATACTTCATGTCCTGAGCAAAGAGGTTCCACATCACCTCGGCGCTGATCTTCCCCACATTCAGTTCCTGGGGGAACCTGGGGTGGGGGGAAAGCGTGGACACAGGGTGGACCAGCCCTCCACTTGGAGATACGTCCCCCCCACACCTCCCGTCTGCCTCAGTTTCCCCATCTGTAGAATGGATGTTACAACCCACTTCCAAAGGACTAAAGCTACCATTGCTGCCGTGTGGGCATCCCCCCGGGTGCAAAGCAGGGTCCCCTTTCCCAGCACCTACTCACTGGTTCAGGCAGGGCGTGTAGGAGTTCTTGTCCTCCTCGATAATGGAGACTATCAGGGTGATGAGCTTGGACCAGAAGTCCAGGTTTTTGATGCTGGGGCCCTGCTCCTCAGGGGGCACCTCGCCTTTCTTAGTCTGGAGTGATGGGGACACAGCAGAGGCTCCGGTCACCCGACCCGCGGGGCTCGATTTCATGGCGGGGCTAATGAGGAGGCAGGAGGGCTCTGGGAACACCCTGGAGGCCCCCACGCAGTCCCCGCCTTGTCTGACCCTGGTCTCAACCCCACAGCAGTGAGGCTCAAACCCTGCCCAAGGCTTGGGGCTCATTCTGCATGGAGCTGAGCGCTCTGGAGAGGGAGCAGGAGCATTGCATGAAGGAGAAGGGCAGGGGATGGGGAAGGTCAGCGGGGGGCAGAGAGGTCCTCCCACAGCGCCCGGCATCCCAGCGCATCCCAGCTCCCCCCGCCCCACACACCGGGTCCGTCTGGTACTCGCGACTGTACAGCTCGTGACAGTTGTTGAAGATGTACTCGTAGGTGGAGTTGAGGCAGGCTTTCACGCAGTCCTTCACCACCTGGCTGGCTCGTGGTGGGCTCTGCAGCTCCTGGACCTGGGTGTGCGGGGAGGGAGCAGTGCTGGAGGCAGACCCGCAGCCCCGGCCAGCCATCCGGGAGCTACCACGGAGCCAGCACGACCCCAACCTTGCAAAGAACCTGGGCCAGCGAGGGTCAGGCTCCCCACCAGAGGGACGGGGCAAGTACCTTCATCCGAAAGAAGGTGATGCTGGTCAGCAAATCCACCGTGGACTTGAGATCCTGCAGCCGTTCAGGACTGCTGGCAGGGAAGTTGTTCTGCCAAAGGGGAAGAAAAGAGTGGAGTTGCACACAAAACTCTCACAGGGGCAAGTGGAGGGGGAGAAAACAGCTCCCTGTTGTTTCAGACCTTATTAGACAGGTGGGGAAACTGAGGCACAGCAGGCACCTTACCCGGTACATGGAGAGGTCAATCCGCAGCGAGTTGTGCAGCTGGTCGAGGAGTTTGACGAACCGCTCCTTCTGCGGAGAAACGCCCCAGAGCCAGGTAAACGGGGGAAAGGAGGCAGGGACCGTCCCCCCCTCCCCGCTGCCCCTGGCTCTCTCTGCCCCCAGCCCGGCCCACACCGCCCCCAGCTCATGCCTCTCCTTCCTGCTGTCCTGCTGTCCTTCCTTCCCTCCTTCCTTCATCAGAGCCCTGCCGGCGGGCACGGGATGCCCGCAGAGAAGAGCACGTCCTCGCTGGTGGCCGGGGCTCACCCGCAGCCATCAACAACTCACGGGGCACACGTGGCCGTGCCGGGTGCAGTACAGGATCAAGAGGCAACACCGCGCATCCCCTTTGCTCTCGCTGGCAGTCGGTGCCAGAGGGGGGGAAGGGCTGCTCTATCTGCCCTGCCCACTTGAACACCTCCGAGCCTGGGCTCGGGGCAGGAGCAGGGAGAGGGTGTCCAGAATCGTGCCCCTGGGCCGCGTGGCCCCTGGATTGAAGCTTTCAAAGAGCTCAGGAAAAAAGGGCAGGGAAAGAGCAACTGGGCTCTTGCAGCGGCCACCCATCTTCAGGGACGAGCTGCTTCGAGGCAAGGCCAGGATGGCCCCCAAGAGTCGGACGCCTCCATGGGCTCCTCGCTTGCCCGATCGGGCTGCCTCAAGGGATGTGGGCAGGGAACCGCCCCAGGTAGACGGTCTCCACTGGGGCTGAGTAGCTTTAATTCAGCTCAGCCCAGCTCCCGTCCAGGGACCGTGGGGCAGGAGGATGCAAATCTCACATTGGGCTGTGGATCGGACGTCAGAGCTGAGGGTAAGGCAACCAGTCTGCCCCAAAACGCTGTCAGGAGGCATTTCACTTTGCATCTCTGCTGGAGGGGGGCTTTGGACAACCCTGTGGGCCTCCCATGAGAGCCCTGGGTTCCCCCCCCAGCACCGGCTGTACTGGGTCAGGGCTGCCCCGCAGGGCTCCGGAGAGCCCCGAGCAGCTCCCCAAGTGCTGGGGGGGGGAGGACAAGGGGACAGGACGGGGCAGCAAGTCCCACGCCCGCCTGGCCGCAGCTCAGCCAAGCCCGCAGCCTGCGCTGGCGACCGCAAACCTTCGGCGCGCTCGCCCGCCGGAGACGGCAAAGCCAGGCTCTGGGCCAAGACCGTGCGTCCCCGCCACCGAACGGCTGCAGCGCTTTAAAACTGGACACGACGGGTACTCGGGGTTAAAGCGGCACAGCCGGGCACTTTAGGACCCAACCTTAGGCTCTCTAAAAAAAGAGAAAGAAACAAGTTTTTAAAACCCTCCATGTTAGAGAAAAGGCGCTTTTTTTTCATACGGTTTCCTCCTCCTGCGTGACCCGGAGGCACAGCTCGCTCGGCTCTAGCTACCCCCTGCAACGGGAACTGGGAAGAGTGAGCCAAAGCTGCCGTTGCCCGGAACTGTGCTCGGCCCTGGCTGCGGCCCTGGCTACCCAGCACTTTGCCTGACCCAGGGCTGGGCGCTGATCCTGGCTCGACCCGTGTGCATCCAGAGCAACCACCTGCTGCCGCTGGGACGACACAGGGGGAGCCGGGGCGAGAGCTCAGCCCCTCCTCACCCGCGTCAAGGGCGCACCCGGCCCCGGCACAAACTCACCCCACTCGCTGCAAGCGAGGCACCCAGCGGGCACGCGTGGGTGCTGGCACAGCCAGGAGAGTTTGCAGCGGTCCTGGGGCGCGCCCAAAGCGCACAGGGCCATGCAAAACTCCCGGCGAGCTGCAGGGATGGATCCTTGCCACCTGCTTGTGATTTTGCCACCAAGGTTTCCCCCTCCTGCTACACTGCAGCCCAGTATCCCAGCCCGCTCAGACTCCAGTCACTGTTTTACCATAATAATTTGGGGAGCAAATTTAGACCTTCTCCCAGGAAGGAGGTGGCTCTTTTCCTTCCTGAAAAATGGGAGCGGGATGAATTTTGGGGCAAGCAGGGGCTGACCCCCCCTGCTGCCCGGCTGCAGTTTGGAGCGGGGTGTTTTGCATGGCCCTTTTTGCTCCCCGAGCCCCCCACCCCCTCCCAAGAGAAGAGAGAGAAGAAGGAAGGAGTGTTTACGCACCATCGGACTTACCCCGAAATTGGAAGCGGCAAAGCGGTCAGAGGCCGAGACATTGGTGGAAGCCGTCGTGTGGGCATAGTAGGCGTTGATGTTGGCTAGCAGGGTACTCATCACCGCTGGCACCCCAGGGCACATGTATTTGGAGGAAAGGCAGGCAAAATGCCTGCAGAGGGAGGAGGAAGGTGAGGGTGCGGGGCCACGGGAGGGGCTGCCTGTAGGAAGGGGCGTGGGGTTTGGGGTGCACGCACGGAGAAGGGGAGGGAGGGGTGCACGGGTGCGGGACAAGCTAGGGGAGCATGTCTGTACCCGTGGCGGGAGGTGTGTGCAAACGGCAGCAGGGGAGGAAGATGCCAACAATCCCCCCCACCCAGGGCTGGCGCAGCCACTCACGTCATGGCCTGGTAGATGGACTCCACCCCATAGCGCATGGCAAACTCGTCCACGATCTCCTGCGCCGTCTCATCGAAGTACACTTTCCAGGCGTCGTCCCCCTTGGCGTCGGGGATCTTCACCACCCCGTTGTTTTGCAAATCCGTCACAAAGTGGAACAGGTTCTGGAGGTACAAATGAGTCCCGTCGGGTCCACAGAGCCGGTGGTGGCACGGTGGCATCACTGGGGTGGGGGCCATGCCCCCTGCGCCTGCCTGGGCTGCTCACCTCGTGCAGGCAGGTGTACTGTACGTGGTAGGGAGCCACCTTCTCCTCGCCTTTGATCTCCACGCTGATGTGCAGCCGGATGGCTCCCGACACAGCCGACTTGTCTGTCGTGGCATGGCACGGTGGCATCACTGGGGGCCATGCCGGGGGCCATGCCCCCTGCGCCTGCCTGGGCTGCTCACCTCGTGCAGGCAGGTGTACTGTACGTGGTAGGGAGCCACCTTCTCCTCGCCTTTGATCTCCACGCTGATGTGCAGCCGGATGGCTCCCGACACAGCCGACTTGTCTGTCCGCTTGTCTGCGGGGGTACAGGGGGGGGGGACGAGACATGAGACTTCCCCAGAGCAACTCTGCTCACTCCTGGCGCCGAAGAGGGGCAGACGGCTCCGACACGGAGGGGCTCTTGGGGCCAGGGCCAGGGGGACACCCAGCACTGAGTGCAGCCAGGACAGGGTACGATGCAACCAAGGTATTGCAGAGAGGGATTTGGCCATATCTCCAGACACTACAGTGGCCTCTCTGTGCCTCAGTTTCCCCTCTGCAGAGAGCCAGTGCTCCAGACCTCCTGGGCAAAGGGGTTTGAGAATGACCCTGGGAAAACACTTGATCCCAATGGCTTTCGATATTAAGTGTTTTTAACAGCAGACCCTATACTAATATGCTGAAACAGCCTTCACGCCAAGGCTGGCAGCACATCCCCCCCGGGAGCGCAGGGCCGGGGGTCCCAGCCCAAGCAGGCCGTGCCGGGGCAGCCAGTTACCGAGGTTGTACCAGACGTCCATCTCCCCGCTCAGGGTCCGGACCTCAATGATTGTCTGGCCCAGGAAGTCGTCGGACTCCCTCTTGAAGCGCTGCTTGACACGGGACTTAATGTCGTCATCTTCATCCCAGACGCGGACCTTGATGCGGTCGGAGGAGTTATGGCACTCGCTGGGGAGGCAAGAAGGGGCAAGCCCCAGGATGAGCAGGGAAACCTTTCCAGCCTCTCCACAGCCTCTGTTTCCCTAAACAAGGGTGACCATCCCAGCACCGGGCAGGAACTGGGGAAGAGAGCGGATAAGGGGGCACCAACCCTCCCCGGTGGGCTCGGTAGGGCTCTGCATCATGCCCAGGCAGCCCCAACACAGCCTGGATCAGCCCCCAGGAAACCAAACCCTCCATGGCACAAAACCAGCACTCCCAGTGACCCCAGCGGCCCCCCTCCACCCTCAACTGGGGCACCACCCCGCAGGGACGCGCTGATAGCCAGCACAGCTCAGCATGACCACGAGTGGCCAGGAAGTGGGACGGAGGAGCCAGGGGTGAACTTACAAATGGAAATTCTCCTCCCAGACAGGGTTGAGATTGCCGTAGATAGTTTTAGTCCTTTTTTTTGTCTTTCCAACCTGGACAGTGACATACGGGTCACTGGAACCCGTCTTATCCTTTGCTTGCAGGCCCTGGGCACAAACAACTGCGGCACAGCACAGCACGCACGCCCATTCACACGAGGCACATGTGTGGCACACACAGCGGAGAGAACAGAGAGAGAGAGTGGTCAGTGCCACAGCCACAGCCGAGACCCCCGCAACAGGCACCTTGTGTCCC
>NW_008795101.1:723749-731873 GCF_000699145.1 Aptenodytes forsteri | reverse complement strand
CAGCCTCTGTTTCCCTAAACAAGGGCGACCATCCCAGCACCGGGCAGGAACTGGGGAAGAGAGCAGATAAGGGGGCACCAACCCTCCCCGGTGGGCTCGGTAGGGCTCTGCATCATGCCCAGGCAGCCCCAACACAGCCTGGATCAGCCCCCAGGAAACCAAACCCTCCATGGCACAAAACCAGCACTCCCAGTGACCCCAGCGGCCCCCCTCCACCCTCAACTGGGGCACCACCCCGCAGGGACGCGCTGATAGCCAGCACAGCTCAGCATGACCACGAGTGGCCAGGAAGTGGGACGGAGGAGCCAGGGGTGAACTTACAAATGGAAATTCTCCTCCCAGACAGGGTTGAGATTGCCGTAGATAGTTTTAGTCCTTTTTTTTGTCTTTCCAACCTGGACAGTGACATACGGGTCACTGGAACCCGTCTTATCCTTTGCTTGCAGGCCCTGGGCACAAACAACTGCGGCACAGCACAGCACGCACGCCCATTCACACGAGGCACACGTGTGGCACACACAGCGGAGAGAACAGAGAGAGAGAGTAGTCAGTGCCACAGCCACAACCGAGACCCCTGCAACAGGCACCTTGTGTCCCTCGGCAGAGCCCCAGGGCCTGAAGCCGCTTTGCAGGATGAGGGGCAGGAGGGGGATTGGAGCACGCAGCGTCCTGGTGCGAGGGGACAGCCACATGGTCCCCCACAGCACATGGTGCCAGGTGCAACCTGTGCCTACCTGTGATGCTGATCTTGGCTGACCATTTGGAGGTGCCGTCCAAGACACTCTGCTTCACTGCCTTCATCTGCTGCGTGTGCGTGGTCTTGGTGACCCCAAACACCTCCTGGATCAGCTCAAATATCTCTGGCTTGTTGCGCTCCCGGATCTTCATGCGGTCCTTGAGCACCATGATGATATTCTGGGTCCGGTCCTCTGCTCCGTGCTTGGAGCTCTTCTCCGCCGCCCCTGGGAGAGGACAGCCATGGGTGAGACAGGGCAGGCAGGCGGCATCCAGGAGAGAGCTGAGAGCTCCCCAAGCCCACCGTGCATGAATTAATTCAAACCTGGAGGGGTCTACACCCTGCCCAGGACAGATCTGCCCTGCTCACCACTTCCCCCATGCACAAGGCAGGAGTCCAGCTCTCCACGGGCCACTCCCTCCTCCCTCTCCAAAATGAGAAGGGATGAGGCTGCAGGCAACAGCTCCTTACTCTGCAGGCAGTCGGCATTGAGCAGGTCCTGGCACTTCTCGTGACACTTGACGCCACACTCGGCGCAGCGCATGCCCTGCCGGGCGATGCCCCAGAGCAGGCCCTCGCACTCGTAGCAGTAGGTGGGGGTGGTGGCTGTCCACACCTCAAAGTTGTGGGGCGTCGTGCAGGAGATGGGGTACACTAAGGCTTGCAGGGTCTTCTTGTAAACATGGTTTTTCTGTGCAAGGACAGAAGAAAGAGGGGGAGAAAAGCTCAGGCGACATACGGCAGCTGAGCCATGCAGTAGGGTACGGAGACCCCATCCACAGCTGCTGGGCCACATGCAATGTCAACGCTGGGTGCGGACAAGCAGGGCAGAGGACAAACACCACCATCCCCAGGTGCAGCTGTGAGCATCCTGGCTGCTTTGGCATCACCGGAGGAGGATGCTGGTGTAGCGCAGACCCCGCATCTCCATTGCTGGCCCGGCCGGCTGGGGCTCAGCGCTCCCACCATGACCACCCCACACCCCAGCCAACCCCAGCACCTACCAGCTCCTCATTGTTCAAGGTGCTCGAGGCCAGCGCGGACGTGATTCCTGCTTTCCTGGACTGGACCAGGGACTGTGGGAAAGAAACACAGTTCCCAGATCTGGCAGAGCACGGGGTGTCCCTCCCGCACTGCTTTGGGGTCCCAGTGGCTGTAATACACCTGGGATGGACCCCCACCCCAGACAGGGGTGGGTGCTGGCTGCATGGGCTGGCAGCGGGGACAGCCCAGCTCCCAGTGATGCCAGCACTGCAAAGCGCCACCCCGCCGTGCAGTGGGACTGGAACCAGTTCAGCAGCCCGTGGCATTTCCAGTTCAGCCCCAATGGGGCAGAGCCTCTCAACGTGTGTCTGAGACTCCAGGGAGACTGGGGTGGGGGGCACTTACCATTGCCTGTGGGCAGCCAGGGCCGGCGAGGGGGGAATAAAAGGCCGTTAGTGCAAGTCACCTCACAGCAGAGTAAGTCCTGGCCCCTTCCTTGCCGGAACAAGTGGGAATCAGGGCAACACCAACCCCTCATGCAGCGCCAGGCCAGTCCCTGGGGAGTTTTCCACCCAAAGCCACAGCACTGGCTGCAGCCTGCCAAATGCCAGCGGGGAAAGGCAGCGGCCCCGCCTGACCCCCGCACTGACCACGCCATCACCACCCACAACCCAACACCCCAAAACCCCAACACCAACACAGCACAGTGCAGAAGCATCAGCGGCTGCCCGAGCGGGCTGGGGGGTGGAGGGCGCTGGGGTGAGGACAGCAAGGGCAGGGCAGCGGGATGGGAGAGGGCAGGCGGGTTGGAGACAGGATGGAGGCACCCTGGGGAGGGCACGAAGTGGAGGCGGTGAGGTGTAAAGAGAGGGGGAAGGAGGCAAAGGGCACCTAATTCTGGGTGCAAAGGGTGTCTGGTTTCCAAAATAGCTGTCTCTTGTCACCAGGGGGGTGACAGCAGAGTGACCCTGTGCGTTACAGCCCAGGGGCTGGATGGGACCCCAGCATGGGGACTGGGCAAGTAGCGGCGCAGCGTGACAATGGTGGGGACAGGAGCATAGGGTCTGTGCAGCTCAGAAAGGCCAGTGCTACCCCTCCTCTGGTACATGGGTCCATCTGCCCGGCACCAGCGTGGTCCGAGCTGCGGGGAGCCTATGGCAGGTGGGTCAGTAAGGGACCGGGGATGCAGCACCAGTAAAAAAATGGGAAACCAGACGCAGCCCCGGGAAGCCTTGGGCTGATGCTTGGTGTAGGGACAGGCCCCTGGAGCTCTGTTAAAGAGAAGCACCCTTGGGTGGGGAGAGCCCAGCTGTGCCATCCTCACAGCTCCCCACTGCAAGGTCCAGGGCCAGGAGACACCCAAAACAGCCTGGGACACCCCCACCCCCCACTGGCGGGGCTGGAGGAGGCTGGGCAGGGCTGGCTCGCAGCACCCAAGGGTGCTCTCTCTTTAACCCCTCGGACCGCGCTCACCAGATCGCTGACTAGAGGGAGAGATTTGCGTCCAGGCTTAATGTCGGGCATGCTGTTAATGCAGCGCAGAAACCTTACTGCTGCCCCCCTGCCGCCAGGGACGGCCAAGCCAGGCCGGAGAAAAGAAAACAGAAAACACAAGCCATGTTAGAGGCAGCTGGGGAGCAGGACGCGGGCGCCTGGCAAGCACCGGCCAGGGCGGGCGGCGCAGTCCAGCGGGGCGCAGCAGGAGCGAAGCCAGCAGCTGTATGGTGCAAGGCGTTAGGAGGAACCTCACCAAATCGCTAACTAGGGGGATGGGTTTTCGCTTGCGTATGTCCGGCATGCTGTCTATAATGATCAGCCCGCCACCAGGCCTGCAAGAGAGACAAGGGTCAACGGGGAAGAGGAAACTGAGGCAGAAGGGGGCCCCCTGCTATTGCCCCACGTTTGCTAGGGACTTGGCAGACAGGACTGCAGAGCAGCCCCTGGGTGGCCTGGGACCCATCTGCGGGACCCCCATCCCCACTGTCCCAGCTGGGGCAGGGATCACCAGACTAAAAACTGGGGGGGGAAGGGGATTCTGGCAGAAAACTGATTTTCCCCACGTGAAGATGTTTTGCTTCAGCGGTGTGACACTGAAACGTGGGAAAAAAAATAGCCCGTTTGGCTTAGTTAGCCCCAGCTACGTCCTGTCCCAACCCACTCACCTCCTTGCTCTCCCCCTCGGCAGCGGCTCTCAGGGACGTGGAGCGGTGGCATCTCAACTGGCTCCTCCAAAAGCACCGAGTAACCAGCGTTCATCTGGCCCCCCGCATGCCCACAGCTCGGCAACGCTTCCCCACGCCAGCCCCCCCGACAAGCTCGTTAATCATATCCTAATGAGGAGGGGAGAGCAGCCTGCGAGACCCCAGGGGGGCAGAAAGTACCAGCTTCCCCACATACTCACCCGCCTTTGAACCACAGGGATTTGGCTTCTCCATCGCCTTCCCCGCGGGCCTGCAAGACACGGGGCAACCGTCATGGGCGCAGCACTGAGCCCCCGGCGCGCGTGGCAGCCCTCCCCGGGGCTCAGCGCTGCTGGCAACTGAGCGCCCAGCCGGCACCCACAGCACTGGGGAAGCATGTAAAGGGTTTACAGGGTGGGTGGAGAAAAGCGTGTTCCTAAAACAACGGGGCTCTCTCCTGCAAAGAGCTTGCACTGGGAATAAAATACCTTCAAGAGACTGAGCTGGGCAAGCAGTGGGCAGGCTTCAGCAGAGGGGCTCGGGCTGGCAAAGCAGTGGGGATGGCTGCACCATGCAAAAATTCAGGGTTTGGGGGACTGGCGGAGCACTGTTGGAAAGGCTCAGCAGGTCCGCACGGACCCGCAGCCAGTCGGAGAGAAGTGCGGGGAAAAGCCAGAGCACACCAGGGATGGGGTGTGTGCAGGGACCATCCCGCAGTGCCACCTCCCTTGCAGGAAGGGGATTATTTTGGGGGAGAAGGGAGGAAAGAGCCAATTATACCTCCCTCGTGGGGCAATCCCTGCACGCACACACACACACGCACACAGGGAAGGCACACACAGGTTGCTGGGTCGTTCCCGTTGGACATGCTTACCTGCAGGCAGGCTACACCCCTTCCCTGCAAGAAGGGGAGATGCAGGCGCAAGGGCCATGGTGGTGGACAACTGAAAAGAGAAGCGGTGGGGAGGGGGATCGAAGCCCCAGGGGGTGAATCCAGAGCCAAAACAAAAAGAAAAGATGGAGGATGGAGTCTAAAAACAGAACAAAAAATTGTCAACTCAATACAGGGGAGAGGGTGGAGGGGCTCGCACCAGCACACAGCATGCAGCACACACCGGGGGAAGGTCCTCAGCACTCCCTGCCCCTCGTGGGGGTCCCACTTGTCGTGAACGGGGTTGCGGGGCCACCACTGTTGGGGCCCCCCCAGGTCCCCACTACCCTCAGGGTGTGGGATATCCATGGGATCAGGGAGCAGACATGTCTGGAAGATGCCCAGGCATGGGAAGGGGCCATGACCCCAGCCCAGCACGTGGCCGGCACTGGGACCCGGCAGCGGGCGGTCGCGGGGTTGCTCACCTCCTGCAGCTGCATGCAGACCTTGTTGAAGGCTCTCAGCCAGTTGGCTTTGGCTCGTGATTTGGGATCCTGCACCTCCACCTCTGCCTGCTCCCTGCAAGCACACACACCTTGCTCACCTCCCAGCACGGCACTGGGGAGGGGGGAGTTAGCCCCCACACCCCGGGCAGGACTGAGGCTGCAATTTAGGGATCCTGATGGGCCTTGAGCCAGTGTGGCCATGGTAAAAATCCCCTCTTGCTACTCTAAAAAGGTAGCAAGTCCTGCTGCAAAGGGCAGCACAGTCAAGGCAGAGCAATGGGGAGAAGCCAGGAGTTCCCCCTTCCTTGGGAGACTCTGCCCTGGGCACCCAAGCAACACGGAGGGATCCCTCCAGAAGCGAAGGGTCAGGGGACTGCCGGTGACACAAGCACGTGGATTAAACATCCTTCGCCCCTCATCTCCGCAGCAGGATGTCCTCTGGCCGCTTCCCACCACGCTGGGATCTCCTGAGGTTAAAAGCTCCCAACACCCCGGTGGCTCCGAGCCCAGGGGGACCTGCCCGCCTGGACATGCTGGTTGTTGTGGGTTTTTTTTTCTCCTCTCTTGCAAAATTGAGACATGGAGGAAAAGAAAACAAATCCTCCAAACATCCCAGGCTCCTGGAGAGCCTGGTGTGATGTGACACTGGAGATGGGTGCCCAGAACCGGGCTGGGACGAGGCCATGGGGAGCTCAGGAGACGAACCTGCCCAAACCAGCCCTGTGTGGCCTTGCCTGTGCTAATGTGTGGTCCCCAGCACTAATCTGGGGTCCTCAGTGCTAATCTGGGGTCCGCAGTGCCCAGTGCAGGACCCCCCCAGCCCCCTGCCCGGAGAACAGGCACGGTAGGCAGACATGAACAAAGGCCATCTTCTCCAGGACTCTAGCCAGCCCTTGGGCCTAAATATGTATTTTTTTAAAAAAAGCTCATTACACATTCCTTTAAATTAGGGATTCCCCAGCTCTGGTCTATAATTTAAACTAAATAAAAGACTGAAAAAGCCCATCATGCTTCTCCTCTGTGCAGAGCGGTGGTGCTCACCAAACCATAGAAAAATGGACGTGTTCAATAATTAAAGGCAGAGATTGATATATGAATTATTCACATGCTGTACCAGGGACCTGGCCACCAAATAATTCATCTGTACAGCACAGGAGGCTATGGATGAGCTTTTAGCAGTGGCCTAGGGGGAGGATTGACTCCTGTGAAAGAAATTTGCTCCTCTGACCGTGCCGAGCTCCAGGGTACCCCCTCCACCCAGGGAGCCAATAGCTTGAGCCAGAGGAGAGGAATCACAGCCCCAAGCCCCCATTTCCCCCATCCCCAGGTTTGTCCCAGGTTATAAACCTGCACCCCTCGTAGCCCTGGCAGGATCTTGAACGCCTTGAGCTCTGCCCCCGCTTAGCGTGGCACTGGTGGCTGGGCCAGGGCAGCGTGCCCAAGAGGGCTGACCCTCACCTGGGTGGCATGAGGTGGGCTTCCCCCACCTCGATGCCTCAGGCACCTGGAAAAGCCCCAGACACCACAGAAGGTCCCTGGTGCTGCCCCTTGGCACCAGCAGCACCTGCACCAGCCCCGGGCCGCCTCCAGAGCATCCTCAGTTTCACCAGGCACCATGCCATCCCAAGGACGCTACAGGTCAACATCTCCCTCCTACCTCTCAGCCGGTTTCGGGGGCTCAGGCTCAGGGGCCGCCTCTTGCAGGGGAGCTTCATCTGCTCCCTGCTGGGCCTGGAGGGCCTCTGGGGTTTCCTGAAGGGCAGAGATGTCCTTCTCCTCCTTCCTCTCCTCCTTCCTCTCCTGCTGCTGAGACTTCAGCTGTGGGACCAGCTGGGGTTGCTGCAGTTGCTGCTGCTGCTGTGGGACCTGTTGCTGCTGCTGCCCAGGGGGCTTCTGCGGTGGGGGGTAGGCATCGTGCTCGGGGGTTTTGTAGGTGCCCTGCTCCTGCAGGTCCTCCTCCTCCTCCTCCTCCTTGGGGTAGCCTTCCTCATTCTCGCTGTAGTCCTCATTAAACTCTTCCTCCTCCTCTTCCTCCTCCTCCAGATAGAGGTCATCGTCCTCCTCCTCCCAGCGGGGCGAGTCCTTGCGGTAGCTGACAGAGCTGTGGCAGGAGTGGTAGGAGTCGCCGTCCCGCTCATCCAGCTCCGAGTCCCGCAGGCTCTCGTTCTCGAAGTCCTCGCTCAGCTGGGAGCTGCCCTGACTCAGCTCGGCCGACGAGGCGTAGCGGCTGCTCCCTGTGGGGCTGCGGGGCCGAGGGGAGACAAGGACAGGGCTCCCGTGGGTCCGTGCCGCAGCCTTGCCTGCCCCATGCTGCCCCAGCCAGAGCCCTGGGGTCCCTGCACCACGGGCGGGAGGACGTGCAGCTCCCCCCGGGGCACAGCCCTAGGTGGGCACTGGGCTCTTCAGCCTGGGAGTCGAAGGCACAGACCCAGGAGACTCTGTGGGCTGGAAGTAGCCCCCCAGGCTGGGGCACTCTCAGGGGTCTGACCTTCCTGCTTGTTCCTAGGCTGAGCATGGGGATGTGGGGGACGGTGTCTGTCCCCTCGGCTCACCCCTGCCAGGGGTGGGGGCAGAGCACAGCCAGGCAGCACCCCCAGGCCAGATCCTGCCTCCTGCTTCTGCCAGACACCCTGTCCTGCCCCCAGCCCACAGATCTGTCACCCAACCTCTACCCTGACATTCCAGCACCCCCTGTAGACCTCCCAGGCACCCCCTCTCCAAGGACAACCCCTCAACCCCATTACTCCCCTTAACCACATCACCCCTACCCGGGTGTCCCCTCTCCACTCTTCCTGCCAGGTCAGACCCCTTCCCAACCCCATCTGTGCCCCACTGGCCCCCGGCCCT
>NW_008795101.1:720211-723739 GCF_000699145.1 Aptenodytes forsteri | reverse complement strand
CACACCCCCCCCCCCCCAGCCGCCTGCACCGGGGGTAGCAGCGGTGCAGAGGGGCTCCCTGCGTCCCAGGAGGCTGCCGGGGACGGGGCGGCCGTGGGGCTCCGTGGGGAGAGGCTCACATAAGCAAACATGCAGACAGGACAGGGACATGCCTAGGAAGAGGCCGACACCACATCTCCAGCACCGGCAGCCAGGGCTCAGGGGTGGCCAAGGGGGAAGGGGACAAGGGGACGGGATGGGCAGAGCCCTGGGCCCAGAGTGGCTGGGCCAGGCAATGGGGAGCCGGGGGACACCACAGGGAGGAGGGTGCTGGGGGATGCCCAGGCTGGTCCCAGCAGGGAGGGGTACTGGCATCATCCAGGTACCTCGGGAAGGGAGACTTGGGGCACAGGGGTGCGGGAGACGCAGCTCATGACTGGAAACCCCTCACCTCCCTGGCCTGATCCTGGCCAGAGCTGGGAGAGGGGCCCTTGGCACATGGTGAGGGTCCCAAATCACTGCGCGAGGCTTTTGCCCAGCCAGGTGCTCCCTGGGCCATGACCAGAAACAGAGGGTGACAATTGAGTCCCCAAGGCCCCAGCTCCCACACCCGCTGGCATGACGGGGAACAGGCAGCAGCGCTGCCAGCCAGTTGCTGTGCTGGTGAGCGGGACTAGGATGCTGGGGCATCGCCCCCATGAACTGGGGCGCAGCAGCAAGAAGGGACACCACAGGGCCAAGAGACACCTGGAGCATCCCAACACTGCTCCTCTGCAAGGCGGTCCAGGGCAGGGAGAGGGGGACCCCGCGGCAGCACGAGGCCGCCCTTGCCGGGACTGGTGTTGGCCTCACCACGGCTGCAAGGACCGACCACAGCACTCTGCGACGGCACACGGCACGCGACGAGGTAGCGACCCACCTATCCGATAGGTCTAGGGACCGCCTGCTCTCAAGGGAAGGCTGGCGGCTGGTCCGCCTGCTCGACTCGGAAGCGGACTCAGCGTCGCTGCGTCCGTTTGCGGCAGAGTCTATGCTACCATAGCGTCTGCCGGGGAGGAGAGGAAGATGATCAGCGAGGTTCCGGGCGCCGCGCTGCCGCCACCCGCCGCACCCCGGCATCCCCTGCTGCCGTGGGGATGCCGGCAGGGAGGCTCTGTCCTGGTGGACGGGGCTGGCACCTTGGGCTGGATGCTGGCGAGGAACTGGGCCATGCTGCGACCGCGGGGACAAAGCGCTGGGCAGGCGTCCCTGCCTGCAGCTCTGCCTACAGCCATGTCTGCATCCCCAGCCAGGCCACACCCCACTAGCTCAGCTCCCAGCAAGGAAAGCCAGGGCTTGGGGATCCCAAAGCCCAGCGAGGACAGAGGAGGGCGGTGACCCAAAAGAGCTTGAAAACTTTCCAGTGAGAAGGAAAGGCTTGGGGCCAGCACCATCCCCCTCTTCCTCGCCTCAGCATCCTTCCCTCTGTCGCCCACCACCCTGGGAGCGCCATCCCTGGCGTCACCCCGGGGACCTGCTGGCCTCTGGCACCTGTGGGGGGGGACTGAGAGAGCAGGTCCTGGCGGGGAGCTGGCTGTGCCGACGCTACCTGATGGGACGCTGGTCTGAGTAGTCCATCTCGTAGCTCTGCATGGAGTCGGTATAGGAGTCACGGGAGCTCTGCTGCTGGTTCCTCATGGGGTACTGGTGGACGGAGGCGTTGGGCTGGGAGGTGGTGTAGTACGGCGGTGGGATGCTGTTGCTGGTCTCACTGCGATAATCGCTGTCCCGGTCATCCACCGTGCTGTCAGGGTCATCGTCTGCAAGGGGCGGCAGTGAGTGGGACAGGGGACGGCCCCGCGGCTGTTGTGGCCAGGGATGCCCCAAATCTGCCCCACCCCTGGCACAGCCTCGCTACTGCCACCACTGTGTCCCCACTGCTGTGGGACCGTGCTGGGGAGACGGACCCAGGAAGGGGTGAGGGGCAAGCTGCACATATTCCCCTCTGCAGAAAGGAGTTTTGGGGGACAAGGGGAGGGCAGAGGCGGGAAATGGGATATACAGAAGGGGGAAGAGGAGGACAGGGTGCAGGGACCCTCCTTCTGCCCCACCGATGTCTCGCCACAGAGGCAAAGCCTGAGCTGCTCATTGCCACCAGGGCACCCCGAGGGCACAGAGCCTCACGGTGCCATGTCCCCGCCAGCCTGTGGGGACAGCCCTGCCCAGGACAGAGTGCTCAGTGCCTCCGTCCTCACCCAGCACAGAGCCATAGCGTGAGCCACAGGCTGGACCAGAGCTCCAGGTCTCCTGAGCCCCGGGCCAGGCTATGGCACGGCAAAGGGGGATGTGCTGCGGGCCGCCAGGCTGGGAGGAGAGGAGGGGACAGGATACTTACTCTGCTGTTCTCCCCAGCCAAAATAATTCCAGTTGCCTACAAAAAAAAGGGGCAGAGACAATAAGGATGGAGGCAGCTCCAGGGCAGCAGCAGGAGCTGGCTGGGAGGAACCAGCACCTCCCAGGCACGGTGGCACCAAGCTGGACTTGGGACAGTGCCCCGAGATGGATTGGGGACAGCGCCTAGGATGGGGCACATTGGCACTGAGCCGTGCTCGGGACAGGGGCTGGGGCTGGGCAATGCAGTACCAAGACAGGATGGGGATGGAGCCTAGGGATGGGCACGGTGACACAGACCCAGGTTGGGGACAGCGCTATGGCTAGGCACAGTGGCATTGAACTGCACAGGGGCCAAGGCCTGGGGCTGGGCAGAGGCGCTGAACTGTGCTTGGGACAGTACCGGGCTGTGCATGGCCCTGGCGTGATTACAGAAGGGGAAACTGAGGCACAGGTTGGGACAAACCGAGCTGCCACCCCAAATCCCCCAGACCCCTCTGCCAGTGCCCCACTGAGCAGCCCCCTCACCAGCCTCACTGCCCCTCGCCCAGGCTCCCCGGGGAACCGTCCTTAGCAGCCCCATTGCCATGCCCCCCCACGCCCCTCTCCCGTACGGCTCAGCCCCACGGGAGGGCTCACACACTGTGGGGCAGGGAGAGAGCAAAGAAACACCAGCAGACACGGGAGGGAGGATGAGAACAGGGACGGGGACAGGGTGTGGGGTGAAGCTGAGCCCCACTTGGGTTGGGGTCCAGCGCCCCAAGGCAGGCACAGACCCTGCTTCTGCACATCCCCGGTGTGGGGAGCTGGGAGGATGGGGCAGTGGGGGGGTCCCGCAGCGGGGCAGCAACAGGGCAGCACTTACAGCACTGGGAGCTGTGAACGGGCAGAGGCTTTTCCTGCTCCTCCTGGAAGGCATACTGGGGAGAGACAGGCCGGTGAGGGCTGCCTGTTCGCAGCACTGCTGCTCCCCGCCCAGCCCTCACCCGGGGCCTGACTCTGCACTGACTTACATCGTCCTGGTCCCGCATGGCATTGAGCTGCTCCAGCTTCTTGGCCCAATACCTGGCCTCCTCCTCGGGGATATCTGCAAGGGCAAAGTCCCCATGTGGTGCACAGACCCCCCCCCAAAACAGCCCCCCAGCTTTTGGGGCTACCGGGGCAGACCTCCAGCCCCAC
>NW_008795101.1:718492-719532 GCF_000699145.1 Aptenodytes forsteri | reverse complement strand
GGATGGGGCAGTGGGGGGGTCCCGCAGCGGGGCAGCAACAGGGCAGCACTTACAGCACTGGGAGCTGTGAACGGGCAGAGGCTTTTCCTGCTCCTCCTGGAAGGCATACTGGGGAGAGACAGGCCGGTGAGGGCTGCCTGTTCGCAGCACTGCTGCTCCCCGCCCAGCCCTCACCCGGGGCCTGACTCTGCACTGACTTACATCGTCCTGGTCCCGCATGGCATTGAGCTGCTCCAGCTTCTTGGCCCAATACCTGGCCTCCTCCTCGGGGATATCTGCAAGGGCAAAGTCCCCATGTGGTGCACAGACCCCCCCCCAAAGCAGCCCCCCAGCTTTTGGGGCTACAGGAGCAGACCTCCAGCCCCAACCCCGAGCCCCATGAGCATCCATGGGGCTGGGGGCAAGGAAGGACACACCCCAGTCCTAGGATGCCCAGGGACGGTACCCACCCAGCGGCAGCTCGAAGCGGGTGTCAAGGAGGATACGGTGGAAAGTGGGGTCCTTGGTGCCCGAAATCTCGTTGTCGGTCATGATGACCTGGGAGTCGAGCGTGAGCCATTCCCCAGGGCCCTCCTGCAGGGTGGAAATGGGGGGTGAGGAGAGCTGCCAGGGACCCCCCCTTCCCCGGCCCCACAGCCCCATGCACACAGGGTCCGGCCCCAAGCAGGGTCCTCTCCAAGCAGGGATGGGGAAGGCTCTGCCCCCCCACGAAGGACAGCCGGGGCCGGGGGTGGCTACATGTCCCTTAGGGTCCAGCGGGGGGATGGATGTGCCTGGCTCCCTACCTCATTGGACTGCCGGATGGTCCGGAGGGGGATCCACACCGTCCCCACCATGGTGTCCCAGATGAGCCCCTTGTTCCACACCTCCACTGTCAGGCCCAGGTCGAGCCGGTTGATCTCGCTGGGGAGGGAGGGGAGAGGCGTCAGGTCACCCCCCTCCCCAGCAGCCCCCCAGGGCCACCCCAGCCTCTGCCTGCCCCCTTGGCCCCAGGACTCAGGTGAGCCCCCCAGGGCTGGGGTCAGGGGGAGCACCGGCAG
>NW_008795101.1:714304-718193 GCF_000699145.1 Aptenodytes forsteri | reverse complement strand
GTGGCTTGGCAGCGAGCCCCTCCATCCTGTCCAGGGCACCCCCATCTCTGTGTGTGCTCCCCCCCACTTGCCAAATGATGCCTCCAGAGCTGAGGCTGAGCCTGGGGACCCCTTGCCACCCCCCAGCCCTTCCTGTGGATCCTGCCACATCCAACCAGCCCAAGAGCCGAGCCCCGAGCCCCGGCCCCCCACGGTGGGCAGGCAGGTGGGGGGCTGCTTACCTTGGGGCCCGTCGAACTTGGCCTTTTTAACTGCGGGGACAGAGAGGAAGGGAAGAGATTCAGCCTGAGAGCCCCGTGCGGGGGGCTGGGGACCCCCACCAGGGTTCCAAGGGGGTGGGAGGACCCCAGGCCTGGCCACCACCCTCCCCAGCTGCAAGGTGGGGGAAGGCAGTGGGATCCCTCCTGCTGGTGTAAATCAGGAGTCCCCAGTGCCAGGCACGAGGGAGGGGGATCAGGCATGAGCTGGAGGTGGGCACTGGAGGGGAGCAAAGGCCCCCCCAAAAAACCTGCCACTTTGGGACAACTTGAAACATCTCATTGCAACCCCAAATGACCAGCCTTCATCTGCTGAGGGGGCGTTTAACCCCCCCTCACCCCCCTGCTTCTGAATTCAGATCCATTTGGGCAAACAGATGATGTTACCGTACACATCCCGGGGGGAAAGGGGGGGGGGGGGGGGGGGAGGGTGTTTGTGTTTGCCTTAGGCTTCCTAGTCGTCCAGGATAAACGCATAAGAATAAATAGCAACTGTTTGAGTTCTCTAGCAGCCTCAATGCTTCAGAGAGTGTTGCCAGCAACTGTAGGACTGAAATGAAATTTGCTTTGTCCTCTTCTGGGCTTGTTTTCTGTTCCTTTGTCCATCTGTAACAGTGTTGGAGAAGAATCACCCCCTCGTGCTTTTTGTCCTTGTCCCCCTCCCGGGGCCCCCCAGGAGCTGGTTCCCATCCTGCCCGCTGGGGACCCCTCCCAACTGGCTGACTGCATGCGGGGGGGGGGGGGGGTTGCATCTGGCCCGGATCCTCTTCAGGACCACGGGAACAAACACCCCCGATTCTGGCTGATCCCCCCCCAGCTTTACACCAGTGCTGCGAGCGGGAGGTGCAGGGGGGGTTGGTACCCAGGTTCTGCCCGCAATGGGGAGCCAAACAGGCAGCTGGGCAGAGCCAGGTACCAACGCTGCCGATGCCAGGGGGTGGCGGGGCCAAGGGGTGTCCTCGGGGTGTCCTCAGGGCTCACAGGAGGGGACCAGGCACGGAGGGAATGACACAGCACCCGGAGAATGGTTAAGTGACGCGGGTGCCAGCGGGTGGAGGACCAACGTGACCGAGGAGGGATGAAAATAGCCCTGGCGATATCAAAGGTAATTTGATTTCAGAGACGTGCCACTCGCCAGCCGCTTATCACCCGCCGCCAGCACTGGAGGGGCCGTGGGGGCTGCTGCCGGCTCCATGTGCCCGGCGGGGGTTTGGAGGAGGCAACGTGGCACGAGCAGCCCCCGCCTGGCCCCAGGGTACCTCTGGGGAAACTGAGGCAGGGGGGAACCGTTGGCTCAGCCTCGGCACACCGCTCAGAAAATAATTGGGGATCCTTCGGCTCGGCTGCCTGCCCTGTGCTGCCGAGAAGGTCACGCGTTGGGCAGCTCTTTGCAGCGACTTTGCCCGAAGGAAGGTTGCCAGCCACGTCACTGGCAGCCGTGTTCCGTGGGAATCACAGGACTCCGGGAGCTGCAGCTCCACTCAGGGATGGGGAGGGTCATGCGTGGGGGGGGTTGGTTCGAGGCCAGGCACGAGGCTCTGGGATCCCAAAGATCCCTTAGTGTTACTGGGTTGGGAGCCCGGGGGACTGCGTGGGGACGGCCAGCATCACTGTGTGTTATAATATTATATTATATACCTTTTGTGTATATTATAATGTATTATTGTATGTATATTTTATATATACGTGATTATTGATTATATTATATTATATTACAGTATTTGGTACCAGGACCTGCCCGTGGTGCGTGCTCGGAGCTGCACAGGGACCCCCAGCATGGGAGCCTGCCCTTGCCCCGGACCCAGACGCACCCGCCGGGGCCGACCGCTCTCCACCAGCCGCTGCCTCCGAAACGGGAGAGCAGAGGAAGGAAAAGCTCCAAAAATACCCGAGCTGACAGGAACAAACAATTACCCAGGGAACACGTGGCTCTCCTGGCTGTCATCTACTGCCGGGGAGAAGTCCTGCTGCCACCATCTGCGGCTGACGGCCCCGAGAGGGCTGTGCTGCCCTCCCGCCCACCAACAGGTCCCCAAAGCTGGCGCAGGGGTGGCAGGTCCCAGGTTGCCACCCTTGGGCTAAATTCAACCTGAGCCCCCAGACAAGGAGCTGGGGACAGCGGGACCCCCATGGGAGCTGGGTACCCCCACAACAGTCTGGAAGACCCCAGGTGCTTCCCAGGCTGGGGTAATCAGCCTCCTCTTGGGGGAGTGTTGCCCAGTTGGGGAAACTGAGGCAGGAGGCAGCTGGCAGGGATCGGACTGGCAACGGCGTAAAAACCAGGCTGGGCTGTAGGCATCCCGAAACAGGCCTGTCTGTCTGTCCATCCCTCTGTCTGTCCATCCATTCACCTACGCGTCCATCCACCTATCCCTCTGTCCATCCATCCATTCACCTACCTGTCCATCCACCCATGTCTCTGTCCACCCATCTCTCTGTCCGTCCATCCTTTGACCACCCACCCACTCACCTGTCTCTCCATCCACCCCCTCCCTCCACCCGTCCGTCCATCCATCCATTCACCCCTCTGTCCGTCTGTCCATCCACCCACCCCTCTGTCTACCTGCTCACGTCTCCCCACCCCTCCATCCATCTGTCCATCCGTCTCTCCGTCTGCCTCTCCGGATGCCCATCCACCCGCCCGTCCATCTGTCTGTCTGCCTCACACCACTTCAGACACCCCCCCTCCCGGCCACGCACCCCTGTCCCCCGCTCACCCCACACCTCCCAGGGCCACTTCAGTGCCTGTCACCCAGGCGCACCCCCCCGGCACGAAGCCCTTGGGGGCTGCGCATGGCCCCGGCCCCCCGGGAGGGGCAGGGGAAGGCTGGGGGAGGCGCTGGGGTGACACCTCCACCCCTGGGACTCCAAAAATAGGGTGACAAAAATAGCTGCCCCCAGCGAGCGGTGACGGGGCAGCGGGGGAAGCCCGAACCCGCCAGGAGCTGTTTCTCACCATCCGCCCCCGGCTTCGCTGAGGGTGTCACCGCGTGCGACAGTCCCTTAAACAGGAGTAAAGACCTGCCAGAGGGGGGGGACCCCAAATCTGGGGCTGGCTGGTGTCCGGCTGGGGGACACGCAGAGGCACGCCAGCTTTGGCACGGCTCCCAGCCCCCCAGGGAGCAGCTCCCTGCGTGCCGTCATGGCACTGCCACGGGAGAGGGGGCTGTGACAGCACCTAAGGGACAAGGACACGGCGGGGGGGTGGGAGGAGCTCAGGCAGCTGTGGGGGAGCCCCCATTTTCCTCCTGATTACCGGGGAGGGGACACTGGTGGGGGAATCCCAGACACCCTGTGCCCCACCTTGTCCCCAGCTGCCACTCTGCCACCTCCGTTCTGCCGCCCCTGGGACCTACAGGTACCACCCCCTCCCCATCGGGGTGCCACAGGGTTTGAGGAGGGGGGAAAGGGACCCCCCCAGACTTCTCCCTCCCCAGGCTGAGCACTCAATCCAGAGTAACCACCAGTGAGGCCAAGCCTGAGACTGCAGGATTCATCTGTGCACTGAGTTGGGCAAGTCTCAGCATGCTGGGGTGCGGCGATCCCCTACCTGCGCGTTCCCCCCAGTTCCCCCCGGTAAGGGGTGACCAGCACCCCTAACTGGGCCCCCACCAGCACCAGACCACCACCCT
>NW_008795101.1:707346-712827 GCF_000699145.1 Aptenodytes forsteri | reverse complement strand
GGCTTGTACAGTCCTGGGGGTCTGTCGTGCCCTCGTTGCCCCTGGGGGGGCAGGGGGCGTCTGGCTTGTACAGCTCTGGGGGGCTCTGTCCTGCCGGCACAGCCCCAGAAGGGGGGATGATTTCGGGGTGCAGCGTTTACCCCATCCCGGGGGCAGGCATGGAGGGGGCTCGCAGCCCCTGGGGGCAGGAGGCAGCAACGTGCCATGCTGCGCCCGTTCAGAGATGGGTCTAAGCAGGTGAGGGTAAATTGTCATCGTCCCTCCCCAAGAGGGTCCCCTCTCTCCTCTCCACCTCCAAATGTCACACCCCAAAGAGGTGCTCAGATCTGGGCACAGTGATCCTGGCTCAGGGGCTGGAGAAACTGCCACGGTCCCAGGGAGGGACCAGCACCCTGGCTCCAGGCGCTGACCCTCACGGGAGGGGTCCCGCATAGGGGTTAAAGCAGAGCCCCCAATTCCATCAGCTGGGGACGAGCTCAGTCAGGGTTTCATCCTAAGCCTGTCCCCACCTGCCTCCCTCCTTGCTGTGGAGCCAGGTGATGGACACTTCCATCCTACTGCTCCCAGTGCCTCTGTAGTGTAAGCAAGGGTGGCACCATGCCACTCCCATGGGATCATCACGTCTTGCAGGGACCAGCAGAAGGTGGGGTCAGGGACACCAGTGGACAAAAAGATGCCAAGGGAAACTGAGGCACAGGGCAGCGAGAGAACATGTGTAGGGCCCTGTGGGACCTGAGTGGCCTGGTCTGATCTCGTATACTGGCCCCTGATCACAAGGGGTCTCAGCATGGTCTCAGCAGGGCCTCACCCCCCAAGAAGTAGTCATGGGCCTGGAGCAGGTCAGCCCTCTGCCAGCGGAGGACTGGGGTCACTGGTGGCAGCAGCAGGAGGCACGAAGGATGGACATCCATGTGTGCCAGCACACACACGTGCACACCCACCCCAGTGTGTGCATGGAGCCCAAGCACACACAGACATGCCCGTGCACATCCACATGTGCACGCACATCTGCAGCAGCACATGTGTGCGCACACCCACGCCCTCAGCCACGCACATGTACCCACACACACGTGCACACGGACACCCCCCCGAGGTGGCAGCGCAGGCAGGGCCACCCACAGCAGGCGGTGGGGAGGCCCACCGAGCCAGGCTGGGAGCAGCACGGCTGCCAGCTCCCTCCCTCCCCTCCAGGGATGGGGCCCCAGGCATGGGTAGGGGATGATGGGGGGATGCCCCGGGAGATGATCTGGGAGGCTGCAGAGGTAGGCAGAGCCCTGTCTGCCAGGGAAACCGAGGCACGGAGCGCTGGGCTTTGCACCGACGGATCCATGATGAGGCAGATGAGACGGGATCGTCCTGGGCAATGCGGGGATGTCGAGGCAGTCCTGCCCCAGGACCCCCCGGCCGGAGCAGCTGGCTCAGCCCCATCCCCTTCCCCGCCACATCCGCTCCCCCGGCGCTCTGTTTCCCAGCAGCTCTGCCCCAGGGACGGCAGAGCCGGGCCACGCCAGGGCGGGTGCCAATGCCTGGCATGGCAGCCAGAACTGCAGCTACCTCCTCCTGTCCCATCTGTGGGGGGCTCACCCCCCTTCTGCCTCCCATTGGCACATAGAAAGCACTTCCAAACTCCCATAAAGTCGGGGTGATGCCCATTGATGATGGACCAGCTCTGCTAAACTGGGCTGGCTGCATGGTACCCCCTCAGCCCTGGCAGTATCCCATCTCCCATGGTGCCCACCCCCATGACCACCATCCTGGCAGGGCCGCAGTGCAGGAGGTGCAGGATCCCCTCAGATCCTGCCAGGGCCCTTCCCCACAGCCAGGGACGTGCCAGGCCCTTCCCAACTCCACCAAGGTCTCTCCAGCCCCTGACGTATTTTTTGGGTGCTGTCTTGTGGCGTCTCCTCCCTGCTTCTGCCAGCGTTGCAGCCCCAGGGCCTGAGAGCCCTGCTTCGAGCAGGATGCGTCTCCTCCACTCACAGACAGCGCATCGCCTGCATGTACCGACACACGCGCGTGCCACACCACACAAATGCACAGAAACACACATGCATGCTTGTGCACACGCATATTAGTGCATGCACACACACACGCACACAGAGGCATGCACACACAGGCACGCACACGCAGGCTTGCACACATTATCACATGCATGCAGGCACACACTGCTTTAAAACCATCCTTTTCAAGCCAAACAGCAGTTCTTAAACAGGAAGATTTTTCCTCGTTCAGCGCAGCCCGTCTGCCCCCACCTCCATCGAGGTGCCTGCACCCACTGCTGCCCGATGCCACCCTCCAGCACCCTTGCCCCAAAGCGTCTCCCTTCCAGACCTGGCACTCAACACTGAGCTGCCTCCATGGCTCACCTTTGGGTTTATTTTCTGCCCCAAGCCCTCGTTTGGATGAAAACAAGTCTCATTGGAAGGGGAAATGTTCATGAAAAGCTCCTGAGTTCTTTCCCAAAAAAAGCCTGGCTTTTGATCAAAAATAAGGATAAAAAAATTGTATTCAAAAAAAAAAAATCAGAACGTAATCTCCAGGCCTTGAAATTAATTATTTCCAGGAGCTGAATTCCTGCAACCTGCCTCTCACGCTGTTTCCCTCCCTTACACAGCCCCCCCCTCCCCCAGCCATTTCCTCCATCCCCAAATCATTCCGTGCTTGGCCGCAGCGGTGCCTAAGCCCCCTGGCGCAGGCAGTGCCCGGCGCTGGCAGACCCCAGCCAGCAGGATGCTCCCATCCCCCAAAGCTTCTTGACTAAATATCCCCAAATGTCATCAAATCCCAAGCTCAGCATAAAACCAGCTTCTCCTGTGACTCCCGGGCCTTCAAAGCCAAAAAAACCCAAACCTCCTCAATCCTCCCATCCTCCCAGCAAAACCCTGGGTCTCACCCGCCCGCTACCAGCATCACCAATGGGTCACCGGGCTCCAGGGATGCCCCGGGCAGCTGCTGCATCTCCTGGCAGAGTCGTGGAGAGGAGCCTGGAGGAGCCGGGCTCTGCCAGCGCATTGGCTGGGCAGTTAGGCAGGGTTGGAAAACCAGCGGGCAGCAGGCAGGAGGGTGGGCAGGGGGCAAGGGGGAAGGCAGGGCACCCAGCAGGGACTGGGGTTTGTCCCGGTGGGCAGTGCCAGGAAGGACCCAGCTGCAGCTGAGGATAACGAAGCCATAACCAGCGGTTCAACCGCACGCAGAGGAGGTGATCAGCCCCCAACCCCCAAACCCCCAGTCAGGTTGTAATTACTGGGAGGATGGATACTAAATCCATCTGAATTGATGGTGACATGGACAACTGACAGCCCCGAGCGCTCGCTGGAGGTCGGGGTTCCCCGCGGCAGAGCGCAAAGTCCAGGAAAACTCATCCCTGGGCGGGGAGGGGGGGACAGGCTCAGGGGGAAGGGGACAGGCATGACCCCGGCTGGGATCCTTTGGGGATCCCTGCAGGGCACGTGGCACTAGTGGGGCCCGAAGGACGTCACCCCGCAGGAGCCTTCAACATCCTCGGGGCTGGATCACGTTGGGACCAAGCCAGGGCAACAGGGCCGGGGCTCCCCGGATGGGACCTGCAATTGCTTTTCCCCGGTGACTGGATCCTGTCACCGCACTGCAAGCAGAGATCAGCCCCCACAGCCCTGCTGGTCCCCAGCCCCCCACCCTATCCCTCAGATGAGACTCCCACGCACCCCCCCTTCGTCCCTGAGTTTCTACTGATGTGAGAGCCAGAGGGGAGCAGGCCACCCCCGGCTGAGCGTGCTGCGCTTGGTGCACTTGTCTTGGGAGGACGCGGGCGGGCAGCGCTGGAAGGGGTGGCATGGGAGTCCGTCAGCCAGGCAGGGACGTGTCTGCGCGTCTGTCTGGTTTCGAGGGTCCCTGGTACGGCGGCTTGTGGGTTGTAGGTGGTACTTGCAGCAGCCCCTTTCCTGGGAAGACAAAGCCAAAGCAACCCCCAAAGCCTCGGGAACCCCGTGCATCCCTTTGCCTTCCCACCCCCTGGGGTCCCTCCATCCCCCCTTTGCCCTTTGCCTTCCCACCCCCTGTCCATCCCCCACTGGCACAGCCTCTGCAGTGCAGTGACCACCCACGAGCCCAACCGAGAGCAGCTGACCCGCCTCCCTCAGGGGCAGCCGAGAAAGCTCCGGGACGGGGATTATTCCTCTCCTCCATCCAGCTGCTCTTCCCCAAGAGCCCTCCAGGCTTGGGGTCTGCTCTGGGTGCTTTTTGGGGGAAAAGAGTCTGCGATGACACTGGGAGCGGGGCATCACGCCGGGTACCTCCTGGAGTAGCCGGGTGGGGATGGAGGTGCCGGACATGGCAGCAGCACCGGCGGCCGAGGGCTCAGTGAAGTGGCAGCTGTGCTACGATGTGAGCGCGAAGACGTGGTGGATGGTGAGTGGGGGCGGACGGGTTGGGGAGTCAGGGTCGGGTCTCGGCTGCTTGATTTTGGAAGGGGGAGGCCAATAGCGGGTAGAAGCGGGACTTTGGGCCAAGGATGCGGGGGTTGTGCCACAGCCCTGGCTGGGACCGAGGGGGAGGAGGGTTGGGGCACAATCCGCTCGTCGATGCTCGTTGGGTCGGGTGGTTTCCCTGCATTGGGGTTTGGCTTTCTATTTCTTCCTGCAGATCTTGGCCTTGCCCCGGGTCCCAGCCAGGCCTGGGGCCATGCTGCGTTGTCCTCACCCCAGCTCACCCCAGGTACTTTGCTCCCGTCAATGTTCTTTTGAGAAAACCTTGCTGCTGGCAGGGAACAGCGTTTCCCTACTTGGCCGTAAAGGTCTCTGCTGGCGTGTGAGCCTCACCCAGCCTCTGCCAGCCCCTGTCCTTGGGACAGTGCCTGTGAGAGGACCTGGGTGTCTGTCTGTCCATCCCCCAGCACCCGCCCTGGCTCAAGGCAGGGGCTGGGGATCGCCTTAAGCCAGACTTAAGGCTGGTTTGGGCACAGGCCCAGGCTGGTTTTGGGAAGGAGAGGAATCCCTCCACAGCTTCACAGCAAGAGGTTGAGCCAGGGGCTGTGGGTCCCCGGGGAGCAGCCAAGGTTTCCACCCAGGCGTTTGCAGCAGCTCCCAAGCACCCGTCTCCCTTTGCAAGGGACCCTACAGCTCTCCCAGGCTGGTACGTGGGATGTCTGGGAAGCAGATGGGCTGAGCGGATTCCTGCCGGGAAGCACCAGCCGTTGCCACTGCGGCAGCTCAGGCTTGCAAGGGAAGCCCAAAAGCCCTGGCCATGAGCAGCACAGGGCACTCAGGCAGGGACAAACTCCGGGGACACTCAGGTGTCCCCCGTCCCCGTGCAGGGATGGCACCCGGCGTTGTGCCAGCTCCACCAGGGCTTGGGCACGGAGGGCAGGGGCAGAGTGGGAGGCCAGATCCTGCCCTGCGCAGCCCTGCCGTGGGTGGCTGCAGTTTCCAGGGCAAGAGGCTGGGCCGGTATCAAAGGGCTGTAGGTGGAGGGCACCAGCTTTTCGGCCCCCCCCGGCAGCCCCCT
>NW_008795101.1:705341-707001 GCF_000699145.1 Aptenodytes forsteri | reverse complement strand
GGCGGTGCCACTCGCTGCAGTGCTCACAGGGTTTGGGAGGGTTGAGGGGGGCACTGGGCGTGCAGGGAGGTGAGCAAGCACAAATAGATCCTAAATCCCAAATAAGACTGGTCCTTTCAGCTCCCTCAGACCACATTTCCCACCAAGGCGACAGCACATCAGCCGCCTGCTTTTAACCCCCAAAATATTTTGGGAACCCACCTTCTGCACCCGCACCCCTGGGAGATGCCAGCAGCCCCTGGGACTGTCTGTCCTCATCCTGGGAGCAGCAGCACTTGGAAAAAAATGCTGTTTTGCTGAATCAGGGCTGAGTGGAGATGCTTTCACCGGGGATGAAAGATGTGGGATGCTGCAGCCTCTCCCTGGCTCCCATTTGGGAATGTCTGGCTAGGGAAATGCCCTGGCAAAGGTTGGAGCATCCCAGGAGCTGGTCCACGGTCAACACACACTCCCAGCACCGATTCTGCCCCACAGCCGCTCACCGCTGTGCCTGTCCCGCCCAGCTGGGTGGCACCAGCCAGTTGTGAGCCCCCTGAGACAGGCAGGTTGTCTCCCTGCCACGCTGCGCCCTGGCTTGTTGCATTTTGCGTTACCCCGTATAAAACAGGAGCAAAGGTTGGAGCTGACGCAGAGGGACGCACCCGGCGCCCAGGCTTTGCATCAGCCCCTCCCAGCACGCCCAGCTCCCAGTGCGCATCCGTCAGCCGGTGAAGGGCGCGTGATGGATTGACCAATGGAGAAAAAAATTAATCAGGCTGGAGGTAGATATGAATTACGCAGCTAAAAATACCTCTGCGGCGTCTCCTCCCGAGACATCCCCGAGCAAAGCACCAAGGAGCCCAAATCTCTGCTGACACCCCATCAATCACCCCCCCCCCCCCCCCGGCTTCATGGGGCTGGAGTGAGCATCTGCACACGAGTGTTTCACGGGCTCGGCTGGCTTCAGCGCAGCTGATTTACTGCCGAGCCCTGGCAGGGATGCAGCGGGCCGATCAGTCAATGCTAGTGCACAAGTCCCTGAGTCAGCAGGTATCGAGCGCAGGGTGAGGCCATCCATCTCGGGGAAGCTCGGCTGCCTCAGGAGAAAGGGAGGAAACCTGCTCGCCAGCATTGTGCATAAAAAGGCTCCACTGAGGACTGCTGCGGCGGTGGCTTGCAGACCGGTCCTTCACCGCTACAGTGGCAGCGAGATGCCCGGGGCTGGTGCAGCCACCCGCGGCACCGGTCCCTGGCGGCGTGTTGGCCCCTCTTTGGCATCACGCCTTCCAGTGACAAAGTGCGCTGGGACGGTCACTGGTGGTTAAAACCAGGATCCTGCACCCCCCGCCGCAGCCTGTGCCCGGGGAGACAGGGGTGGCTGGGGGGGAGGAGGTGAAGGGGTGTCCAGACGGCATCGCAGCACTCAGCGTCATCGAACCCTTCCCTGGCAGCGTGGTTCCGTAGGGTTTACACAAGAAAAGGCTTTTTTTTCCCCCAGTTCCCAGGATGACGCTGCGCAGAGTCCCCCCGGAGCCAAGGGCCCCCCCACCGCCTTGGGGTCCAGAGCAAGGGGGGGTCCCAGCCCACCAGCACCTCCCCAAAGAGAGGACCAAGGTGCCCGGGGTTACCCCGCTTCGCAGGTGGCTTCCCCGTGGCACCCAGAGCCGGGGCACTGCCCGCT
>NW_008795101.1:700054-704877 GCF_000699145.1 Aptenodytes forsteri | reverse complement strand
GCGGGGGTTCAAGGTTTGGGGGCGACTGTGGGCCCGAGGGCGGGGATGTGGGGGCGTTTGGGGCGATCGGGAGGGAGGGCGGGGTGCGAGGGGACATGGGGACCCCGGTCTGCTGGCACCCAGTGTGTCCTGGCACACTGTCACTTCCTCCCTTGGGTGCCACGGTGTTGGGGGGGGTGGCCCCTCCCACCCCAACACACTCAGCTGCTTGTGCAAAGAGGCGCGCACACACACACACGTGTGCACATGCACATGTACACCACACACAGAGGCACGCGTGTGTGCTGGCATGCTCCCACCCACGCAAACACATGTGCAAATACACATGCATGCACACACATGTGCACACTCCCAGGTATGCACACGCCCCTGTACACGCACACACCCATGCGTGCACACCCACAAGCACACGTGTGCATACATGGAGGCATGCACATGCTTGCAAACATGCACACACATACGTATGCACGTGCACATATGCACACCCATGCACATATGCACACGAACACGCGTGCACGGACATGCTCACAATCCCATGCACACGCACACCGACATGCTCAAGCACACCCAGGCAGAGGCAGGCGCCTGCACACACCTGTGCGCCCTCCCATGCACATACATACTCGTGCACGTTTGCAGAGAGGCACATGCATGCGCACACCCATGCACGCGCATCCGTGTAGGCACTTGCACACACGTGCACATCCCTTCCCAAGGTTGCTTGTTAAAAAGTACCCGGGTAGGTAAATAGGGGGCAAGGCTGAGGGCCGCTGGCCGGGGGGCCGGAGCTGGGGTGGCCGCGCTGGGGGGGCTCAGCCCAGCTGCTAATGACCCACGGCCAGTGCCAGCTCTCTAATCCGTGCAGAGGTTCAGGACAAACTGTACCAGCGATTATATAAACCGACTCGCCTCTATTTATTTAATTCCCTTTTATTTATTTACCGCTCAGCCAATTGAAGGCAGGGGAGTGGTGCATCCCCCGGCCCTCTCCCGGCCCGCCGCAGTCCCAGCTGCCCACCAGCCGTCATGAAGGGCTGCCGTGGGCCCTGGCACTCCGTGTGTGCCCCTGCCACAGGCCTGCGTGTGCACCCGTGTTCCTCAGCGTATGCATGGTGGTGCCCTGTGATGTGTGCTAGGGGGACATGGCAATGCGCATGAGTGCACACACATGCAAACGTGCATGCAGGCACACTGACGTGTGCGCACACATGTGAGTTCACATGCACATGTGCACATGCCCGCATGGACACACGTGCACTTACATCCACATGTGCAAACACATCTATGCACAAACACACCACGTTTGCACACCGGCACCACACAGGGGGTGGTCAGCTCTGCCAGCTCCTGTCCCCTGACCCAGGAGGTGACATGAGGACACGAGGCCCCAGCCACGTCCCCAAAGGGACAAGAGCCCACTGGGGCCCAGGCAGGGAATGGGGAGTGGGCAGTTCCCATGGGGAAGGCACAGGACGCACTTGGGGTCCCCCATGTCCCCTGGCACAGTGGTGGCACGCTGAGCCGGCAGGCTCCCACCCTGACACCCTTCTCCCTCGGGGCAGACATGGGGGGGGGGGCTTGGGGAGCAGCTGAAGAGGCGCAGGGTGGGGGATGCTGGACCCTGCACCCCCCTCCTGCCGGCTGCCCCCTCCCCATGGCATCGCCCGCCCTTCCCCCGCCGTTACATAAAGGCATGATTACAGGAAATCAAGGGGCAAAATGTCTCACTCGAATTAATAACTGACTTCCTGCGGTTGCAGATTCACCTTCTGCGCTTGTTTATACCCCCGCCCCCCTGCCCGCTTCGGTTAATGCTCCCCGGCGCTGTTTGCCATTAACCTGCTCCAGCACCATGGGGAGGGCGACACTGGGGGCCCAGTTACCCCAGTATAGCCTGGGCAGGGATGTGGTGAGAGCCCTGTCCCCATCCGTCCTGGTCCCGCTCAGGCAGGAGTGGGAGACCTGGGGTCCTGTCCGCCCTGCCACCGCCTGCCCTGCGCCCTTGGCCACGGCACCCCAACCAGCTCCTGTGCAGGGGACAGGGCTGGGGACACGGGGAGGGGTCCAAGCCGAGGGTGGTGGGGCATGGCCAAGGCTCCCTCCTGTCCTCACGCCAGGGACATGGTCCCTCCACACCCTCCCCACCTCCCTGCACCCTGCCCAGACAGGGCCAGCCTATCCCAGCCAGCCTGGCACAGCACAGTGACCTCCCCGTCGCCAGCATCACCCGTCCCTGGATCTGCATCCCCCCCGCCCTCAGCAGCCTCCCAGTGCTCCCCACGCTCCCGTTTTCTAAGTGGGAGCAGGGCCGGCTCGCCGGGAGCTGGGGCCGGGCGCCGGGGAGCCGGGGCCAAGCCATTGTGCTGCGCCGACAACTCGCGCGGGAGAGCTGGTGTTCCCGGATGAACCCGGCTGGCGCAGCCATTTCCTGGTGCGTTTCTTCTATATTCCGAAAAAAAACAAACAAAATTCTTCTTAAACCAGTTAAGGTTGCTAAGAGACAACAATGTGCTTTACATGGTGCCTTATTGACAAAGCCCAGCTCTTAATAAGCTCAGAAGTGAACGGCGAGCGGCTTGGAAAGCCTACACTGCAGGGCTGGGAGCCGAGCGCGGTGGCCTCCTTCCTCCCTGCAAAATACCCTTAACTCTGCCCCTGGCAGCCCTGGGGAACGGCCCTTCTCCCCCAGGGCCGGGGCGGTGCCAGGGCTGGTACCCTGCTATCACCCCCCATCAGCTCTGCCAAGAGCCACCCCCGCGCCGCCCCCCCCCGCCCCCGCCGGCACCAACAGTGTTTTGGAGCCGCCTGCTTGGCACAGGTACAGCGCCGAAAGCTGCCTCCGCGCCCGTCTGCCAAACACCCACCGGCCTGGCTGGCTCCGCGCTGCCCGTCCCCGGTGCAGCGGGGTGTTGGGTGCCATGAGCCCAGCTATGGGCGATAAATCAGTCATCGGTGGAAGAGCAAACCGTTTCTGTGCGGGGTCAGACTTGGTGTCTGCGCCATCGTCGGCAAAGTTGCGGCAGGGAGAAGGGTCAGGCTGGGCTCTTTGGCGCAGGGTGCGAGGCGGGTGCCGAGCTCGCTGGGGCTTGGGCGAGGGCCCTGTCGGCGGCGTGTGCAGGCAGGAGCGGGCAGGGACCAGGTGCCAGGCAGGGCTGGCAGCCAGCTGGCATGGCAGGGCGGCCGCGGGGCGTTTCTGAGTGGCGGGCACCACCCTGTAGCTGGCGGGGGGTGGCAGGGGGACGGGTCAAGGTCGTCGCCTCTGCCACTTGCCTGCTGTGCCTGATGCATCACCCCCAGCCTGCCACTGTGCCGGGTGTCCCCAGGGGGACAGCTCCTTCCCGACCAGCAGCCTGGCCATCGGGGACCCCAGTGGGGCAGCATGGGGGACAGGGGACGGCTGAGATGGGGGAACAAGGCACGGGCAGGAGGTGACGAAAGCGGCGAGGCCAGGATGCTGGTCGGGAGGCGCTGGTTAGGGGGGGCACAGCACGAAGTTTGGGGCACCTTGGGCTGAGGCCGGGCACTCTCAGTGCTCCAGTGTCTGGCTCTGTCACCCCTCCTTTGCTGCAGCTCCCAGAGGAGCTCAGCACCCTCATTTTTCCCTCCACCGGTGATGTGGGTGCTCCAGCCCCCGCAGTGGGGTGAACCCGGCCCCAAGCATCCCCATGTCCCCCAGCTCCAGGTGCTGGCTCAGTGCCCGAAACGGTGCCAAACCCAGCCTCGGCCCCGCCACAGCTCCAGCCCCTGGGGAAAGGGGATGCTGAGGGCTCCTGGCTGCTCCCAAAACAGTCCAGGAGGAAAAACTGGTGCAGGAGCACACGGGTGAGGAAGAGGAGGATCTGGGGGGTGGGTAGCACCCCACTTGCACAGGCCCAGGCACTGGGGCGCCCATCAGCGCACAGAGCCTAGGAATGGCGATGGCTGAGTTGACTTTGGCTGGGGTGCGCGGCTCCTGTTCCTGCCTTGCCCTGCCGACGGCGACTTCTCCCAGCACCAGCCCCCGCAGCCTGGAGGGGGGCCAGCACCCCCACTCCCCCCCGGCAGCACTGCCCCTCGGCATCTCTGGGCATGGAGGGGTGACAGACACAGGCGACGGGAGGGGAGATGCCACCCCGCAGCATCTCACGCTCACCCAGCACCCCCTCCCCAGGAGGGCTCGGATACCACTTCTCCCAACGCCGGGGGCAGGTGGGGGACGGGGCCGGATCCGCGCCTGCCTTGGCCACGTCCCCAGCTTTTCAGCTTAGCGTTCAAATCAGCTTGTGAGGTGCCGCTGCTTAGCACCCAAATCCCCAGCCAGGGCTAAAAATAACCCCCCGGGCTCGGCGGGTAGCAGCAGGCCCCTGCCGGGGAGGGGGGGGGACGAGGACCGGGAGGTAGGAGCTGGCCCCATTGCTTAGCCAGGTGCCCTCGCCCACCACAGGGCTCCTCGAGGCTCTTGTCCCCGGGGAGAAGGGGGGTGGGGGGGTGGCCCAGCAGTGCCACCAGTTCCTCCCACTGGCACGACTGGGAGCGGTGCCGGGCACTGCCGGCCTCACAAGCGGGGCCAGGGATTTTCACCCACTGGCAGCAGCTCTGCGGTAAACCCAGGAGGGTGTTTCAGGGGGAGGGTTTAATGTTCTCGTCCTCCCCCTGTGACACCTGTGTTGCTTTCACACCGCCCCTGCCCACCCTTGTCCCTGGCACAGCCCCAGTGCCCGGCCCCATGGACCGTGTGCCCAGCCAGCCGCCCCTGCCTGTGAGTTTGGGCAGCCTCAGCCCCCAGGGGAGGTGTTTGGGGGGGACCACTGGGACCACTTGGCTGTTGGGAGGTGCGCGGGGGG
>NW_008795101.1:699499-699926 GCF_000699145.1 Aptenodytes forsteri | reverse complement strand
GGGGTGGGTCAGCGCCTTCACACCTGCGGGGACGGGGACGACGTGCCCTCAAGCCCTGCTCCGGCAGTGCCTGTGCCTGGCAGCTCCCGGCTGCCTCGGCCACGCCGCGCCTGCCTGCAGCACGCTCAGAACATCGCCGGAGCCGTCACCGGTTTAAAAATAGCGTCTCAGCAGAGTGCAACCGCGTTCCCTAAAAGCCATGTGGTTCGAGTTAGAGGATTAATTGGAAATGCTTATTTTGATTTGCAAAGTGATTGGATTTTTCCAGGGCATTTTGAAAGGAAAAAAGTCTGAATTTAATTATCACTATTCCAAAAAGCACCATGGGACCGAGTGTTTGAGGCCGTCTCATGTTTGCTTCACACCCCTCTCCAAAATGCAGGCAGGCTGCGGGGGACGCAGCGGGGACGCGGCGGGGATGCCTTGC
>NW_008795101.1:693403-696987 GCF_000699145.1 Aptenodytes forsteri | reverse complement strand
GGTGAGCGGCCAGGGCCGTGCGTCACCCCGCCCCCTGCCAGTCCCGAGGGAGCAAGCACCACCGGGGCAGGCCGGCCAGCCCGCGATGTGTGGCAGTGTGTGTCCCGGCACGGCTCAGGCAGGACGAGAGCTCAGGGGGAACCATGTCAGCACAGGCCGGGCCCGGTTTTGGAAGGGTTTTCTTTCACCAAGTCTCTTTGTTTTTACCAAAACGGATTTTCAGCAGTAATTGCCTTTTTTTTTTTCTCAGGGAAAATATCATTTTCAATTACATTTCTCTGGGTTTCCATTGAAAAATGAAAAGCAAATGCTCTTGCACGTTGGCAAAACGTGGAAAAATGTCTAGGAATATTTTTGTCCAAATGAAAACAGTTTCAGTTCTTTTTCGAGATCTCTTTTTTCCTGAAAAGAAACCACAGTTGCCTTCCCAGTTATTCTAGTTGGACTGGTTTCGAGACAGACTTCCCAGTTCAGAGGCTGGAGATGGGTTTATGGTGCTACGGGGCAAGCGGTGCGGGGCTCCCCAGCAGCCCCAAGCCAGAGTCTCCGCAGCACTTTCCGCCGCCGGTAGAAAGATGGGGCAGGAGCGGGGCGAGACCTGCCTGCAGCCGGCACAGCTGCACCGGGGGGCAGGAGCGGGGTGAGACCTGCCTGCAGCCGGCACAGCCCTGCACCGGGGTGTTGGCAGGTCTGGAATGCACCGGGCTGGAGGGACCCAGCCCCATGGCCAGGGATGGTCCATGCAGGAGGCTGGGGCTGGCGTGGGTCCTTCCCAGGACTTTGGGGATGTGACCAGAACCCCACATTTATGGGACAATTTGGGACCCAGGCATTGCACCGCGCTCCCCGAAGCCCTGCTCCCATCTCAGGGTTGGACATGGGTGCAGCGTGGGGGCGCCCGGGGACTCCTCCGTCAGCTTCCTTTCGTGCCAACGGGCTATCGGGGTGGGGAATCGCCGCCCCGGCCCCACTTTTTGCAATTGGTTTGATTTCCCTGTGCATTTGTGCCCTTCGTTCAGGAAGCGGCAGCCAGGGCCGCGGGGAGGTGACAGACGGATCTGGTGTATCCGGGGCTCTTCTGCAACCACAGTGCGGGATGAGCCCGCGTGGAGGGCTGGGATGCGGGATGCAGCTTTGCACGGTGCCCAGCCGCAGCAAAGCACCCGCAGGGGCCTGCTCCCAGCCAAAGAAACCCTGAATTCAGGGTGCCTCCGTCCCTCCAAAACACCCTTTATTCGGAGGCTCTTTCTGCTTCCAAGCCTCCCAGGCAGGTCTGGGCCTTGGAGCCGGGTCGGGATGGAGGGGACACACGGATGCATGATGGCCCCGCGGCGAGGAGGCTGTGGCTGCAGGAGCCGTTGGCTCTGCACACACCAAAGTCCTGCCAGGTCGGAGGAAGGGGAATACAAAAATCAACGTTAAACATTATCACTGGGCTGAGATTTGGCTCGGCTTCCCGGCCTTCCCGCCTCCTTCCTGCTCCGGGCGTACAGCCAGGATGCCCGGGCAGGTGGGGAGCGCCAGCGCGGGCATTTCGGTGATCGGCTGCGGGTTTCATCTCAGTTCCGTGCCGCAGTTTGCCTGCCTGTACACCAGGGCTGGGCACCTTCCCCACCGCCCCGCCGATGCTCAACCTCAGTGATGCTCCTGTAATGGCGCTCGCCCATGCAGCACCCCACGTCCCATGGGCAAAGCACCGAGCTGGGAGAGGGGTGCAAGACCCCATGTCTCTGCCGCGGCGACAGCCCTCACCCCGAAAGGCACAAAAATGTTGGTTTAAAAAGATTCAGGATCCAGCAGGAAAATCCTCCCCCACGGGTTTGATCTGCTCCCACCGCTCTCGATGGCTAAAAGCCAGCCCAGAGCCATGCCTCAGTTTTCCCACTCGTAACACAGGGGAGGAGGTGGCAATTCTCCTGCGGCTTCGCCGGAATGGGACAGCAGGGACAAATTCTGCCTTCAGCCCCAGCAGGCAGCCCGGGGCAGGGACCACAGAGCCCCTTCTTAACCCCAAAACGGCTGGAGGTTTGGGCTCAACCCCAAGGCAGTGCTTGGGGAGCAGCAGCTGGGAGGCTTCGGCCCCGCTCCCGCAGGAGGGAGCCGGGAGCTGCCGGGGAGGGAGAAGAAATGGCCCCAGCGCTGACAGCCGGCGGGAGGATGTTTGCTGGCGCGGTCACGTGGCTCCTGCCACATATTTACACACCGGAGCAAGCCAGCCCCGGTGACAAACACGGTGCCACTTGGGTAAACACAGCCCCTCTGAGGAGATGCATCCATGGGCACCATAGGAAGAGACCCAAGAAACAAAACAAAAGGAAAAAAAAGGGAAAAAAAAAGCAAAAAGGAGGAAAAAAGGGGGAAAAAGGGGGAAAACGCAAAAAACAAGGCAAAAAAAAGCCGAGCAATTGCCTTAAAAAAATATTTTTTCCCCTCACTTGTGCAAAGCGGGCTAGGAGAAACGCCGGGAGCCGAATGCCCTGTTTTCCGTGTTTCCTATTAAAAAAAAGCAACAACCAGCAGTCCAAAGCAGGGATACAAAGTCCACTTGTCACCCGCCGGTTGCACCCTCCCACCCTGCGGCGGCAGCTGGGTGCTCGCGCGGGGCTGCCGGCGCACAATAGCGGCTGTTGTTGCCGGAGCCGGGAGCTGGCTGGGTTTCAGGGCCAGGCAGAGCATGTGCCGGCAGCCGAGGGCTGGCGTCGCTGGTGTTAACTCTCCAGGCCCTGCTCTGAGCCCCCCCCGTGTGCGAAACAGGGAGGGAACCGGCCAACGAATCCCCCCTCCCTGGCATGGTGCAGACTGGGGAAACTGAGGCATGGGTGCCTTTGCCCGGGCAAGGTGTTAAAGGGGACGGGCTCATCCCTCTGCAGCCTGTGAACATGCCGCCCCCAGCCCCTCTTCCTGCAATAATTTCGGGTTTACGAGCCAAGTCTAGACCAGGACTGTGAAACATCGTCGTCCCCCCCATGCCCCCTTCCCAGGGCTATCCAAGGCCCCCACCCACCTGGCCCCTCCACCCTGCAGAGAGGTGCCTGGTCCCCAGCACCGCTTGCCGACGCCGCATGGCCAAATGATACCCACCGCCCGCCTTGGGGTGCTGCCGAAACGCAGCACGATGGTGCTTCCTCCGGGGCTATGCCCGTGCCTCAGGGGACTGTCACAGCAGCCCACCCAGGCAGGCAGCACCCACGTGTTCCCTGGGTGCCACTGCATCCCCCGGAGAGCCTTTGGCAGGTAGCACAGCATCCCTCGGTGCCTGCTCCATGTGCCCGGGCTGGTTGGTGTCCAGGACGCCGGCCGGCCTGCAGGCTGGGACGCCGCGGTGCTGGTGCTACGCTGGCACTGGGTATCCCCTGCCACCACCCCAGCCCCCCGCTCACCACCCTGGGATGCTGCAGAGGGGATGACCCCGGCAAAACACCGCAGCCGGCCAGGCCGGTGCTCTCCCATCTGCCGGTGCAGCTTGATGCCCTGTGCCGAACGCTTTGGGCAACGTGTCCCCCGCCGAGCCCCGGGGCCAGCGAGCACAGCTGCAGGCGGGTGCCGCTGCCTCTGCACCCGGCGAGCACGGCCCAGCGCCAGCG
>NW_008795101.1:692264-693349 GCF_000699145.1 Aptenodytes forsteri | reverse complement strand
ACAGCTGCAGGCGGGTGCCGCTGCCTCTGCACCCGGCGAGCACGGCCCCAGCGCCAGTGGCTCACACAACTGCCGCAACCACAAAAGCCATTTTTTCCTTCCCGCTCAGCCGAGCTGCCCGGTCCCGCTAATAAAAAAAATAATAAGGACATGGAAAATTCTATAATATCCCTTTCCAGCTTCTTGGATTTGGCTTTCGCTAATTCAAAGCAGACCCCGGAGGGGGGCGGGGGGAGTCAAATCAAACCAGAATCACGGCACGGAAAGCCAGTTTTCACAAAAAAAAACCAAGCCAGCAACCCCAACATTTGAATGCAGCAGGGAAGAAAAAAAAGTTTAATGTGTGCTTAAAAACAAACAAGCAGTGGTATCATTTTTAATTAGGAACCTATTTTCAAAGCCCTTATTACTTACAGTACGCTCAGCATCCGAGTAATTTTCCTCTCTCGTAAAATCGTGGCAGGGGAAGGGGGAAAGCGAGCCCTTTGTGCAGCCGGAGAGCTTTGCGAGGCAAATATTCACGCCAATTTGTCTGCAGTAATTGGTTTAGCTATAGATGTAGGCTGGCAATTGATTATGTGAGTTGCTAAACTTTTCCCGGAGAAGGGACCCTTCGCCCGATATTACTTTTGCATATGCCCCCGGTTCGCGTTGCTTCAGGACGCGTCTCTGTGCACCGGCACAACTGGAAGCTCGTTCTGGAAAACTAATATAATTCTTTGCCATTCCCTTCAAACTTTCTTCTTGCAAATTCCAGCCCAGTTTTCTCCTCTGGCAAACAAAACCCTCGGAGAAACCATTTCCTACTGCGGCAAACGCCTCGTCCAAAGGGCCGCCGGAGGGGCCGGGGCCGGCGCTGGGCTCCCGCTGCAGCGCGGCGGGCGCGAGGGCTGTGCCGGGAGAGCGAACCCCCACGCCTTGCCCCGTTGTCAAACTGGAGCAACTGGGCGATGGCGATTTTCCATCGCTGCTGCCGGGGCGTTTGGCCCCCAGTATTGCTCTGGGGCCCCGGTCCCTGATATTACGTGCACTGAGAGAACGAGGGCTCAGGGCCGGGCACAGCCTCCCCGCTGCGGCGGGCGGCG
>NW_008795101.1:691778-692217 GCF_000699145.1 Aptenodytes forsteri | reverse complement strand
GGGCGGGGCCCGGCCCCCCCGCGGCGGCGGGCGGCGAGGCAGAGGCGCTGGAGCCGGCGGCGGGAGCAGGTAGCTCGTTACCTCCCTTCGCTTCTGTTTGCTTTGGCAACTGATTAAAATTCCCCCATGATTCCTCCCCCTCCCGCTCGGGCTCCAAAATGCCACTGCCGACCGCTTTTGTCCTCCCCAGGCCCCGGCAGCTCTCGGTGACTGAACCCCCAGGGGACAGGGGTGCCAGCTGGGTACTGGGGCACAGAGCCCCGACGTGCTTACCGCACCCACCGCCAGCCACTTTCACTTTCTGCTCCCCAAAGCCTGTGCGAGGCTTCCCTGCTCCTCCACCCTCCTCCCCCAGCGAAGCCATATTTTGGGTGATTTTTGTCCTCCTTGGGTGCTGCTTCTGTCGGCACATGGGCGTTTTGGGCCCCCCCCCCCCGTA
>NW_008795101.1:687449-689257 GCF_000699145.1 Aptenodytes forsteri | reverse complement strand
GGGTGCAGCGCAGCGGCGGCACCTGCCTGCGGCGTGCCAGCGCAGAGCTACACCGCCGCGCTGAGGAAGCCATCGGGGTCACGGCACCGAGATGCTCCCGCTCCCAAAGCCGAGCTTTCCCCCGCTGCCGGGGCCAAAGGGCGCCCGCGGCAGTTTGGCGGCTCTGCTCAGCAGCGTGGGGACGATGGCAGGAGCCCCCATCTGCCAGGTCCCTCTGCAGGGAGGGGAAAAAAAGCAAATCGGGATGCACTCGCACCAAACAAAGAGACAGGGCCGTATTTCTCCCCATTCCTCCCACTCCAGAAATTTCCCCAAATTCCCCAACGCTGACATGACAAACCAGCCCTAGGAGAGTGCCTGCATTGACTTATTTTTTTTTTTGCGAGGGGGGGGGTAAAAAAAAAAAAAAAAATCAAGTGAGGAAACGTTTCCTGGTTGCGTTTGGGGTTTGGTTGTTGGTTGGTTTTTTTTAACAAGTGAAATTTCGGTGTTTGCAAGAGTTCCCGGCGCCTCCATCCACACGTCTCTGCAAAAACCCCGACGGGGCTTTGCCCTGCCCGAGCCCCCGCATCAGGGAGGGCAGCGGCCCCGCGGGTGGATTTGAAGCCGTTTGGCAGCAGCGCACACGGGGAAAAGGCAAAAAAAAACCCCTCCCTTTTGATGCAAAGAAACAAGTTCCAGGATCAGCTCAGGGGAGACTGGCCCGGGTGAGGTCTGGCTTCCCAGTGCCGAGGAGCGCAGGAGCCGGGGAAAGGGTTGCAAAGGGGGTTTCTCACCGTGGCTCTTCGAGGGCTGGTTTCCAACAAATCCGGGGGGAAGAGGCGATGTTTGAGCTGATGGAAAAAATACAGAGGGGGAAAAAAATTGGGGATTTATATATTTATTTATATATTTTTTTTTTTTACATGTAACCTGCAGCCAAAAAAAGCCAAAAAAACCCAAAAAAAGAGCCACAGCAAAAATCCTAAAAACCCTTTAAATTCCTGCAGAATAATTCACTGAAATCTGCTAGTAATCTTTTAACTGAACCCCCCCCCCTTGCCAGCAACAATTTCACCAGTTAAAAACCTGCTTTATAAAGAAAGAGAAAAAAAAAAAAAAAAAAAAACCTTTTTTCATTGCACGTTTTGGCTTTGAATTGAGCCGGGCCAGACCTCTGCCTGTTTGGGACCCAGGCCAAGAGCCATATGCAGGAATAAAGTAAATAAATTCTGGTCAAAACCAGAATATTCTCCTTAAAAGTTACTTTAAAAGCAAAGAAAGGCAGCAACAAAACTGTCCCAACGTGGGTTATTTCCCTTTCTCTCCCTCTTATCCGGCGAGGGAAGCGGCTCGGCGGTGCCGGCAGTCCCAAGCGCTGCATCCAGCAGAATGGGACCTTTGAAAAAACCCTGCAAAAAATGCTAGAAATGAGCCCGAGAAGGCGGCTAACGAGGCTGGGGATATTTTCCCGTGGCGATGGGGGGGGGTTACCCAGCCCTGCGAGGCTCCACGGGTATCTGCACCCCCTTGGCTGAGCCTAAAAGTTGGCATCGAGGCACCTCAGCAGCACAAATCAACCATGAAATGCCCTTTAGAAATAAAATCCAGCTTTGAGGAGGGGGCAAGCGCAGCTGTTGCGGCCGCCGGGGCCGTGCCGGGGGCTCAGGTGGTGGCCGGCCGGCCGGCGCTGCCTGCGTTGGTACTGGGCAAGGGGCTCTTGCCCACAGGCACCTGGCTGGGTGGGGGGCACGGGGCAGCGGGGAACAGCCTGAGCCCGCCGGCGTGGGATTTCACCAGCTTCTTGCAGCAGCAAATTTCACTGGGGG
>NW_008795101.1:685430-687128 GCF_000699145.1 Aptenodytes forsteri | reverse complement strand
GGCCGCCAGCGGGGCCCGGCGGCCCCCCCCCAGCCCGGTGGCCAGCGCAGCCTGCCTGCACCCCCGCAGCCTGCCTGCACCCCCGCAGCCTGCCTGCACCCCCGCAGCCTGCCTGCACCCCCGCAGCCTGCCTGCACCCCCGCAGCCTGCCTGCACCCCCGCAGCCTGCCTGCACCCCCGGGGCTGAGTAAACCCCCACCTGCAGCAGGGTTGCCAGGATCAGGGCCGCGGCCGGCCGGCATGCCTTTCGCTCTGCCTCCGGCCCCGAGGGCGACAGGGACCTACAGGTGCCACTGGCTGCGCCGAGATTATTTCAGCCCTGGGTCGTCGCTGTTACGGTTCGTGCAGGATCAGCCCCTGGGCCCCCCGCTGAGATAAGAGAAATGGGATTAATTCGGGGGGACACAACATGTGCCTGTGGGCCGTTGGAAACCCACGGGGGTGTCTCAGAGACAAGGCCGGCAGCCCTTCAACCCCAGCTTTGAATCATCCAGGAAATACTTTAACAGCATTACAAAAATAACTAACTAAGTCAGAACCCCCGTCCCCACCGTCCCGCGTCCCAGGCCCTTGCAGAAGTGAAAATAAAAACCCAGCCTTGCTTTTTCTCCCCCCCACCATTATCCCATCATCCCCCTTTTTCCTCCTCGCCCCCCCGGGGCTGGGCTCAGCAGCCTGGCACCGCCAGCCTGGCACCGCCGGGCGATCTCCCACCGCACCGGGATTGAAGCCGAACGTCCGCATCCTCCCCAAAACGCGAGGAGCCGGGGGAGCCGAGGAATCGCCGCAGCAAAACAAAGCGCTGGCAGGAGGGAGGGGAGCTGCCAGGCGGGCACCGACGGCAGCCTTGGAAGCGGTTAAAAATTTGCAAATTCTTCTCCGGGTTTATTTTTGTGCTGTATCTCACCCGGTGTCGGGCAGAAAACGAAAACTGTATTCTGCGAGCAAAGTTACCGCCGAGTTTACATTCCTCAAGGCTTATGGAGCTGGGACGAGGCGAGTGAACTGCTCATTTCAGCCAGGAGCCTTTTTTTTCGTCTTTAAAACAGGGAAGTGGCTTTTTTTGGGGGGACCAGATGGTGATTAAAAAAAAAAAAAAAGTTCTAGAGCTTGTAAATATAAAGATTTTTTTTTTTTTTTTTTGATAGAAAGCTGGAACAAAATTAGATCTCATTTCCATAAGGCCGATCGCCGTACTTCGGTGTCTGACAAACAACTCGAACGGCAGTAAAATATACCCTGTGAATGCACAAATTATGCCGTGTAACGTCCAGTATCTTGGTATGTGCACGGTGGGTTTAGCAGGCAAAGGGGATATGGGGATGGATAAAATAAACCTCTAGTGTATACAAAATCCCTGTTAAAATCGAGCTGATCCCTTGTAAAAATGATCAGGGCTCACCAAGTCCCCCCCCGAAAAAAAAAGATAGAGAGAGAAAATTATGAAATAAAAACTAGAGGAACGTCAGTGTAGCTTGCTTTAATTTTATTTTTAAAATATATAATAAATTATTTAGCATATTATTTATCACACTGAAATCATTTGAGCACGAGAGAGAGAGATTATGTTGTTTGTTCAAGACTACGGAGCGTGCCTAAAAATACAGACGTACAGTGCACACTTTGCCCCTTAATAAACTGAAAAAAAAAATCTAGTTTTTGTTGCCTTCCTATAGAAAAATATGGTTATTTGAAAGG
>NW_008795101.1:676867-678802 GCF_000699145.1 Aptenodytes forsteri | reverse complement strand
GCCGGACCCCGTGCCCGCGCCGGGGATTCTCCTGCCAGACCTCATCCCTTGGGCCGGAGCGGAGCTGCGGGTAGGATCCCACCTCAGAGGCTTGGACTCAGCTGCCCCGTGGGGGTTCGCGGGGGTCCCTCGGCAGCACAGCTGCCCCGTGGGGGTTCGCGGGGGTCCCCTCGGCAGCACCGCGGCACCTGCATTGTGCTGGAGGGCATCGCAGGGTCCGGCCTCGTCTCTGGCTCTCCCTGGGTGCGGTGCAGCGTGTGAGGCCGGTGATGGCACAGGCACGGGCACGGGCACCGGCCTGGGCATGGGCACGGGCACGGGTGGGCAGCGCTGGGGCTGCTCAAATGACCCTGGTGATGGTGCTCCCCGCCGTGTGGTTGACTTGGCAAGGGTCACACCTCAATCTGTCTTTTTCTCCTTTCTAGTCTCTTTTTCTGTTTTCTTTTTTCTTTTCTCTTTTCTTCTTTTTTTATCTTTTTTCTTTTCTTCCTTTCTTTTCCTTTCTTTTCCTTTCTTTTCCTTTCTTTTCCTTTCTTTTCCTTTCTTTTCCTTTCTTTTCCTTTCTTTTCCTTTCTTTTCCTTTCTTTTCCTTTCTTTTCCTTTCTTTTCCTTTCTTTTCCTTTCTTTTCCTTTCTTTTCCTTTCTTTTCCTTTCTTTTCCTTTCTTTTCCTTTCTTTTCCTTTCTTTTCCTTTCTTTTCCTTTCTTTTCCTTTCTTTTCCTTTCTTTTCCTTTCTTTTCCTTTCTTTTCCTTTCTTTTCCTTTCTTTTCCTTTCTTTTCCTTTCTTTTCCTTTCTTTTCCTTTCTTTTCCTTTCTTTTCCTTTCTTTTCCTTTCTTTTCCTTTCTTTTCCTTTCTTTTCCTTTCTTTTCCTTTCTTTTCCTTTCTTTTCCTTTCTTTTCCTTTCTTTTCCTTTCTTTTCCTTTCTTTTCCTTTCTTTTCCTTTCTTTTCCTTTCTTTTCCTTTCTTTTCCTTTCTTTTCCTTTCTTTTCCTTTCTTTTCCTTTCTTTTCCTTTCTTTTCCTTTCTTTTCCTTTCTTTTCCTTTCTTTTCCTTTCTTTTCCTTTCTTTTCCTTTCTTTTCCTTTCTTTTCCTTTCTTTTCCTTTCTTTTCCTTTCTTTTCCTTTCTTTTCCTTTCTTTTCCTTTCTTTTCCTTTCTTTTCCTTTCTTTTCCTTTCTTTTCCTTTCTTTTCCTTTCTTTTCCTTTCTTTTCCTTTCTTTTCCTTTCTTTTCCTTTCTTTTCCTTTCTTTTCCTTTCTTTTCCTTTCTTTTCCTTTCTTTTCCTTTCTTTTCCTTTCTTTTCCTTTCTTTTCCTTTCTTTTCCTTTCTTTTCCTTTCTTTTCCTTTCTTTTCCTTTCTTTTCCTTTCTTTTCCTTTCTTTTCCTTTCTTTTCCTTTCTTTTCCTTTCTTTTCCTTTCTTTTCCTTTCTTTTCCTTTCTTTTCCTTTCTTTTCCTTTCTTTTCCTTTCTTTTCCTTTCTTTTCCTTTCTTTTCCTTTCTTTTCCTTTCTTTTCCTTTCTTTTCCTTTCTTTTCCTTTCTTTTCCTTTCTTTTCCTTTCTTTTCCTTTCTTTTCCTTTCTTTTCCTTTCCTCCTCTCCCACCCTGACTCCATCCTTCCCAGGAGTCCCACCACCTCCCTACCATCCCAGTCTCCAGCCAGCACTGGGTTGGCAGAGCCTGTTGTTGCCAGCTAACAGCGCTGGTCTGATGTGGGAAGCCGTGCGGTCGCTGGCTGGCCGGGCCGGGGCTGGCAGGAGCCGTTCTGCTCACAAACCCGTGCTGTTCCCAGCGCTTCGCCCAGCCGACGGGGGGGAGCTGGTTTTTCCTTCGCGGATCCTAGCCTCCGCCCCGCCGCCTTCGCGCGGGGAAGGCTCCGGTTTCCCCCCCCCCTTGCCCTGGCGTAGCCTCAGCTCCAATCCAGCCCGGCCCGGAGGGGGTGA
>NW_008795101.1:674239-675898 GCF_000699145.1 Aptenodytes forsteri | reverse complement strand
GGCTGGGAGAGGGTCTCTGGCCAGGCCCTGGTGGGACACCCAGCTCCCACCGCTTTACTCAGATGCGTCCTTGGAGACTGGTTTCAGTGCAGAGGCGATGTACCCGGACTACCCGACTGAGAGCCAGCGGCCAGGCACGAACCCCTGCGCGTGCCGTAGCTGGTGGCACCCGGTCCCGGGGGCATCGAGGAGCAGCCCAGCCAAGCTGGCCTGGCACAAACCTCTGTACTGGCGAACGCCGTCAGCACCCAGGGAAACGGGCACACCGCGGTGCCCGGGGGATGGAGCCGGGCTGTAAGAGGCATTGTGGCCACGTGGCCCAGTCCCAGCCGCGTCTCCCAGGTGCCGAGGGGGATCTTGCCTCTCCCCGGCCACCACCGGTTGGTTCTGCACATCACCCGGCTGCCACCACTGGCTCGGGCATATGGCCATAGCGGGGAGCTGCCTGCCGGGCACATCTCACCGGGGCATCCTTTGGCAAACCTCCTTCCCGAAAGCACCGCGGCTTTTCAGCGAGAGAGGGGAGCGCCGGTGCTCACCCCCTCCACCAGTAGCTCCAGTAAACTGGTTTCCAGCCGGGAGCTCAGATCGGCTGCCAAAGGATGGGAGCAGCAAGCCGGGCACGGCAGGGGGAGAGAGGGAAGGTTGCAACACACTTTCAGTTCTCCCATCTGCTGAGTATTGTTTGGGAAAAACAATGAGGCCGTTCTTTAAATGCAACCTTCGGGAGATCCTCGCTTTCCCCGCAAGGCGCCCACCGCGCTGTGCCCGCCTGCCCTGGCTAACCCTGCCCTGCCGTTCGCACCAGCAGCCGCTGCCAAAGATCCCGCTGCTTCTGCCCGATCTGATCTTAAATCCTCGCTCGGGTAGAATGGATCCTGTTTTAAGTGCGGTTTATGAAGCCGCATCGGAGGGCTGGGATGGGCACACGTGTTTTAAGTGCGGTTTATGAAGCCGCATCAGAGGGCTGGGATGGGCACACAGGGTGGCGGGCAGGATAAGGCCCGCTGCACGAGAGATGCCGTTCAGGTGAGAGCCGAGCGGCTGGGTGGCCGGCGCTCGTGCTGCGCCACTCTCCACCGCATCACCTTGAACTTGGCTGGGGCCTCGCACGATAAATCAGCCGCCCTCCTCCAGCATGCCGAGGCACCCGCCAATAATTCACCTTCCCGGGCAGCTCTGCCCCTGCCTGTGCTTCTCTCCCTGCCTGCGGTTCCCTCCCTGCCTGCGTTTCCCTCCGTACCGGGGCAGGGAGTGAACCCGCCGCGTGCCCAGCGCTGCAAGCGTATGCGCGCTTTTGCAGCTCGCTGAACAAAGCCCAGCCGCCGGGGCCCAGCTCGCTGCCCGGCTATCTTGAAGCGAGCGGGGAATAGCTCTCTTCGGTGCTTTTTTATTCCCCCAAGCCCAGGCGGGCTGGGGACGGATGCTGGGAGCCGTAGCCTGAGCCTTCTTTGACCCGGCGTTTTTTCCCCTCTTGCAGGGGTGGCTGCAGCGTGGCCGGTGCGGCGGGGTGTGGATGGGGCAGTGCCAGCACAGCGAAGCTCGGCAGGCAGGGGAGCCCGGGCGAGGCGCAGGGGAGCCCCGGGCAGCCCAAGCGTGGAGAGCTTGGGAGACCCCGGGGGAAAACTGCCACGGTGGCGGGGAGGGGTTCGTTCCCGC
>NW_008795101.1:671667-674182 GCF_000699145.1 Aptenodytes forsteri | reverse complement strand
GGTGAGAGATTCGTCCCGGCCCAGGGCTGCGCGCGGTGGGGAGGGCCTGGAGGTGGGTTTAGCACCCAGAAGGAATGGGGGGGACGGTGTCCCCTGCCTTTGGGGATGATGGAGGAGAGCCGTGCTGCGGGGCTGGCCGAGGATGGCCCCAGGGACAGGGACGGCTTGCCCTGCCTGCTTGCCAGCTTTCTTTGCCCAGTGCTGCCTGTGCCAGCCTTCCCTGTGCCTGGCCCCTGGAGACTTCCCCACAGCCCGAGGGGTGCCCATCGTCATCGTCCCCCCCCATCACTCCTGGCGTGGCTGCACCTGTCCTAGGGACAAGCTGAGCCCTCGATGGCAGGGATGGGGACAGTGGTGGCGATGGGGAGCGTTCCCGGGGTCCCTTGCTGGAGGGGAAGAAGGAAGGCTGGGGGGGAGGCAAAATATCTCCCTGCAAGGCTGGCTCGCTGCCTGCCGCCCCCAGCCATGCTGTGGCTCTTCCTGCGCAAGGATGGCGGTGCCGGTACTGAGCACCGCCGAGGGGGCTGTGTGCTCACGGGAGGGGGCCAGGGGGGCTCCCATCCCTCCCAGTCCCTGCACCCAAGCTGGGGGATGCAGGCAGGGCCTCGGGGTGGCAGGGGCATGATCTGCTCCTCGGGGACCCGCGGGGCGGGGGTTTCTCCCGCGGCACCTCGGGGTGTGCCGGGCAGGTCAACAAAGGTGATGGGGGGCGGTCAGGGCATCGATGGGTGTTCAGCCCTGCCGGGTCAGGCCGGCGCCGCGTGGCATCACTGGTGACGTCCCCACGGCATGGCTGCGGGCTGCTGGTGGGGCTCAGCCCGAGAGAGGCACAGCCTCGCAGGGGGCCAGAGTTGCCCAGCGCCAAACCCTGATGGGTTTTGGGTACCAAGGCAACTTTGGAGGCTTTGGATGCACCAAATAGGCACAGGCAAGAGCCTGAGCTCAGCCTCCCTCCCTGCCCTGGCCAGCTGGGCACCCTGAGACAGTGTCACCCTCAGGGAGGGGACACAGACCCCCAGGAAGTGCCAGCTGCAGGGTGGGGATGCACAGGGTCCCCGTGGGCATCCCAGGGCCTGGCTCGCACCCGGGCGGCCGGCTGGGCTCACCGTCCGTCACGTCGGCCCTGGCAGGCATCCCCCGTGGCCGCGCCGCGCTGTGCCAGCTTGGCCAGGACCCAACGCCCTGCGCCGGCTGCCAAGGCCCGGCGCTTCCCAAGTCCTGGAGAGGAGCTGGGAAAGGATCCCGCGGCCCAGGTGCGGCAGCGCTCACGCGCTGGGGGACGCGCGGGCCAGCCCCTGCCAAGGATTGATTTCTCGGTTAATTCGCCGCTGCTTTAAAAGCGCATTAATCCTCCCTTCCCCGGCCAGCAGCCAGCTCTAATCAGCATTGGGCAAAATAGATCCCCAGGTGTGGGCTTCGGGCTGCCCGCCGTGGGCATCGCCCTCCCAGCCACCGCCGTCACTCCAGGAGGGGCCACGGCACCCTTAGGCAGCGCTGCCTGGCACGGGAATGCCAGGATCCGGCACTCCTGCTGACCCCTCCTCCCCAGGAGTTTGTTCAAGTCCGTGGCCAGGTGGATTTTTTAAAAAACTGGGGTTTTTATCTTGTTTTTTAAGAAGACTTTTGCTCTCCTTGCAAAGGGCCCCTGCATTCCCTTCGCGGGGAAACGGTATTTGACCGGCTGTTGTCCAAAAAAAACCCCCAACATGTTTCTGATCACGAAAACCCAAGAAATATTTTTGCTTTCAAAGGAAGAAAAAAAAAAACCCAGAGAGAGAAATGTTGATTTTCCACCCAGACGTTTCCCCTTTCCCCGAACCAGCCCTGAAACAAGAGGCGCCGCCGCTTCTTCCTCGCCCAAGGATGCCATCCTGGGGGCACAGTCCTGCCGGGGACACGGTGGATGCCACCCAGGACTCATCCGGGCGCTGGTGGCGAAGGTGATGTCAGTGCCAAGCGTGCGCCCCGCTCTCTGCTCAGACCCCGCTTTGCTGGCTGCTCCCACCTTGCACCAGGCGTGGTGGGCTGCCGGGGAGGATGGAGAGCACCGGTGACCTGCCGGCTGTCCCCAGGGAGCCAACCATCACGCTGTTTGCTGCAAAGCTCCCCGCTGCCTGCCTGCCAGCCCGCCTCGCCCCGGTACAACAGGCGACGGGGCTGCTTCGTCCCGCGGTTGCTTGGCGGGAGCTGTGATGTGCCAGATCCTGCACCCCCCTCCCGCCGTCCCCTGGCTCCTGCCCCGCGATTCGGGAAAGCGAGACGGCGCGGGCTGTAATGTGACCCCCGACGCGCTGCGCCGCAAAATCTCCTTTAGTAACCTGTGCGCCAGGACAGGCGAGCGGCGCGGCGTGAATACCAATGAAGCGGCGCTGGCGAAAAGTGCAGAGTAAAGGGTTTTTGATGGAAATGGCATTGCATTAGAAAGAGAGCAAGCGCGAGCGTGCGTGAGCGCGCGCCCGGAGTCTGCGCCTGCCCGCCAGCCAATGCCGCGCGCACGGGCGCGCCAGGGCACGCA
>NW_008795101.1:670951-671530 GCF_000699145.1 Aptenodytes forsteri | reverse complement strand
TTCCCGCGGCACAGCACGGCTCCGGCCGCTGTCTGGCTGCAGGGAACCGCTCCTCTCCCCCAGTGAAGCGCGCCGCTGATCAAAGGCGCGGGCGGGGAGGGAGCGGGCCTGTGCGAGCAGCGCCCCTGGCCGCGCGCCACCCCACCTTCCCGCTCCGCTCCCCCGGGAGTTTGTTAAACAAATTTCTCTAATTGCACAAGCCGAGGAGTTTGTTGGAGAAAAAAAGCTGGGGAAATTCCCCTCCTCTGGGCCACCCCTTCCCCGCTTCCCCCAGGGCAGCCGGTGGAGAGCGAGCAGGTCCCTCCCCACACCCCCCCACTGGCTCCGCGGGAGGCTGCGACCCCGACGCCAGCGGGGTGCAGCTGCGGGGTGTCCTCGGGTCACCCCTGCCTGCACGGGGACGTCCCCTGCTCGACCTCCTCGGAGCCGAGTCACCCACACCCCCTCTCGTCCAGCCCCTGGGGTCGGACCCAGTCACTTAACGCGGTGACACTCAGCACTGCCGTCTGCCTTTGCCGGCTGGCGTTCTCCATCGCTTGGCTGAGCCCCCCCTGGAAACGGCCTTTGCGAGCCGCCTGG
>NW_008795101.1:670675-670930 GCF_000699145.1 Aptenodytes forsteri | reverse complement strand
GCGCCGCCTGTGGGCAGCCCCTGACACTGAATCCCGTCGGATTAGCAAGCGTATGGGATAAAAGCCTCGGCTTGGCGGCGGCTCTTTACCGGGTGGGGACTGTGGCAGCAGCCCTGCCAAGAAGGGAGGATGCGCGGCCGGGCGCCTGCCCCGGCTCCCGCTGAGGTCATGGCTATAGATAGCCTGGGAGGGTGCAGGGCCGAGGGCAGGATCCGTGCGCACCCTCACCAGTTCCACCGGGAGCCCTGTGGGCAC
>NW_008795101.1:666395-670617 GCF_000699145.1 Aptenodytes forsteri | reverse complement strand
GACAAACTGGTGCTGCAGGGTGTGACCCTGCACCTGCAGGGACGCACTGCCGCCGGCGTGCCCAGCCCTACTGAGCATCACCCGGCACCGCTGTCCCCTCTCCATCCTCAGCGGTGAGTGGGGTCCCGCCCCCCGGGGCTCCCCGGGCCGGGGGCGGCTTTCGCTGTCCCACCAGGTTTCCTTCCTCAGCTGCTCTCAAGCGAAAGCTGGGCTGGGGCATTCCCACCGCCCATGGGTGCCGCCCATGGGTGCAAAGCTGCTGGGTCGGGGAACGCGGGGCTGGGGTTCGCCCCCTCCAGCTGCCCGGTCCCGGTGCAACTCAGCTCCTCCCAAAGGCAGGCGCGTGCCCGGGGTGCCCCCGCCAGCCCCGCGGGGCCCTGGAGCGCTGGGGTGGCTGGGGAAGGCGTTGTTGATGAGGGCACTAAAAATAGAGTGGGACTGGGATCTTAATGGGACTTTGTGGGAAACCTGGAAACATTTTCTCATCCCCGTAAATGAGTCCAGATGCATTAGCGATGACTGCATCGCATCCTGAGGTACCGCCGGAGGGAACCGGGACGCGCTCGCCAGTCTCCTCGCCTTGTGGTGGTGAATTGGTTGGAGAGGGGAGTTGTCGGCAGCAGCGCCGGGGCCGAGCCGCGGCCTCGCTGTGTCCTGGGTGGGGATGGGGACAGGAGCCAGCCGGCCAGAGCTCGCCCAGCATCACCATGGTGAGGACCCTGTCCATGCAGCTGGTCCCCATCCCTGGGGTTTCTGTGCCCGGCACCCATGGGTGCGCATGTGGGCGCTTGTGGCTCTACGTGTGGCAAGCAGCATGCGAGCATGTGTAGGCTGGTAACAGTGCCACGGCCCCCAAACCTTGGGGCTTTCCAAAGCCCCCCAGGGCCTGAGGCGGGCAGTGAGGGGGGACTGAGGTGTCATGGGAGGACCCCCAGTCCCAGGGCCAGCGGTGCTGGCAGCACTGCACCCTGGTGCACCCCGTTGTGGCGTCGAGCTGGCAGGATCTGGCCTGATGGGGGGTTTTCTGCTCCACCATAGAGCCAGTGGCTAGGGTATTGGCTCCCAGAGCGCCCGGCCCCACTCAGGGACCTTGGACTCCCCCGGGGGATGGCTCGGGGCCAGCCCGGGCAAGTAGCCCAGGGCGGGTGGCTGGTGGACTCCACATCACGAGGCAGGTTGGCACGGCTGTCTCCACAGTATGGCAGTGTCACTTAGCGGTTACAGCGGCAGCCCGGGAGTCAAGGACCTGGGAGGCCCTGTGCCTCAGTTTACCTCCAGGTGGGGAACAGCACCTGGCGCAGGAGAGGGGCACTCGCCCCCTGCCCCAACCCCGGGCGCTGACTTGTCATGTGGGGGACAAGGGGACTGGCCCACCAGCCTCCGCGCCGGGCACTGCCGGAGCCCAACGTCCTGAACAGAGTCCCTTTGTCCGGGCCGGCCCCCGCTCCTGCAGCTTGGGAGGCGTCCAAAACCCTCCCGAAATAGGACCCGGCCAGGCTCAGCCTTTGAATCTCCCCAGGAAGGCTCTGCTGAGCTGCCGAAAGTGGATGAACCCCCCCGCCCCCTGTTAAAGCAGTCCCGTCCTTCAGCTCTTGGGGTGCAGGATCCGGCCACGCTTGGGGCAGTGCTGACCCTTTGGGGACGCCCTCGTCTCCCTTTGCTCTCCGGGAGAGCCTGACGCTGTCCTGTGTCTCAGTTTCCCCATCCCTAGGTGGAGGGTCCTGGCAGGGTGTCCCCAGCCACAGGGGAGCCTGTAAGATGCCGGAGCGGAGGGTGAACCGCTGCCACGTCTGTGGCACGGCAAAGGCGATGGGGCTGCGGGGGGGCCGTGAACTCTTCACCGCCAGGGCCCCGGAGGTGGCTGATCCTCCCGCAAGGTCGCTGGCTCCTCGGTGAAAGGCCGGGGCTATTTTTAACCGGTGACTTGCTCCAATCCACCAGGGATTGGATTTGCAGCAGGGTGAGCACTGCGAGCCCATCACGGCGCTCCCCATCACGGGGTGCAGAGGCACCCCTGGTGCCATCCCGTTCCCTCCACGGCAGGGGTTGGGGACCCCTCTCTGCACCCCCACACCTTTAATGGTGCATGACTCGGGGGGAGAATTAATCCCCTTCGGAAAGGCCAGGACGGAGCAGGCAGGGCTAAAAATATGTTGGGAGGGAAATAAAACCTCCTGCGTCAGGGGCTAAAGCTGGGCTCAGAGCCCCAGGCTCGGCCCGGGGGGGCTGGGGCGGCCCTGCCTGGTCCCGGCTTCCTCGGTGCTGGGAGGGGATGCTGAGCTGGGCTGCCTGCTGCCTGCCCTCCCCAGGGCAAACACGGTGCTGCCAACCCCAAGGCGTCTCCTGCCTCAGTTTCCCTCTGCGCTCCTGGGGGTGCAAGCTATCACTGTCCTGCATCACATCCGCTCCCAGGCTGGGACCCCCGGCGTCCGGGGTGGGCAAAGCGCTGGGTCTTGGGCACAGCTCCAGCCCTGTCACCCCCATAGCTGCAGTCCCCGCCGTGTGCCGGGAGCGGGGCTGGGGGGAGCAGGCCACCCCCAGGGCCTCGCGCTGACGCAGGGCCGGGCGGAGGAGCTGGCAGCGCTGGGGCCTGTTGGCAAAGCTTTTTTTTTTTCCAGTTCCATAAAACATTTCCCTTCCTTGGAGCCCCAGGGGGGTTTCGGCTGGGAAGCCACGTGGCCCCAGCGCTGCCGGCCACGGGGTGCTTCCCGCTGCGGGGGGACATCTCCTTGGCCATGGGCCGGGTCCCCTCCGCGCTCCCCCTGTGCTGCTTGCAGGGCTCATCCCGGACCCCAGCAGCCGCCGTCGCATCCTGCCTCTGCTGCAGGCTGGCCTGGCGGGTGCCGTGCTTCAGTTTCCCCATCTTTGGAAAGGCAGCGCCGCACCCTGGGGGCAGGTGGGGTCACCCCAGGGAAGCGGCTGAGCCGTCGGCTCCTGCACCCCGAGAGGGACGGGCAGAGACGGCACCTGGGGGAACTGAGGCACCTGGGGAATCAGAGTGAGTCTGCAGGAAGGCAGCGAGCGGCCCCGGGCGCTCCCACCACCAGGTCTCCCTCCCCAGCACCCTCCCGGCTCCTCCACCCACTGGTGCTGGCTGTGCCGCTGCTGGGTGCCATCCCCGGGGCATCCTTTCCCTTTCCCCGCGCTCTGGGCATGCCGCTGCCCCGTTTGGGGTGTATTTAGCAAAGCCGGGGACCAGCAACGCCACTTGTTGCTGGAGGTGAGGGTGCATGCGGGCAGACCAGAGGCGGGGTGATGGGCACAGGGTTGGGGCACGTACTGTGCCGCCAGAGAAGCCCCCCCCGGGCTTCAGCCCACCTGGGCCATCCCCCAGCTGCCGTCTGCCAGCGGTGCTGCCTCCCTGGGGAGGGCTGTGCCGGCTGGCGCAGGCCCAGGCGGCGCTGGCACCTGAGCCCGGGGCTGCAAAGAGAGCTGCTTTTCTTCCTGCTGTTTTCCAAAGCAACTGGCAGGTTTGCTGCCTGCCGCGGCCTCCCGTGACCTGCAGCAGCGGCCTCGGTGCGCTCCCCACACCCCCACTTGCAGCCGCACCACCTGCGAGGGCGAGCACCGGCATCGCCTCCCGCCCCGGCACGTAGGTGCAGGCAGGCGGGCACCGGCCCGGCGCGGGGTGCTTACGATGCCTGTGGGGCACCAGGGACCTGCCTGCTCCGGGATGGCTCAAGGGACCCAGCGGGGCGTTTTTGGGTAGCACCTGGCGCGGGGAGCCCAGGGCAGCTCGGTGAGGGGTCCGGGGCCGCCATGGTCCCAGGTGCATGGTGAGCACCGGGTACTTTATTAGCCCATCCGCCATCTCCTGGTCTGATCCTGCGCAGGGCTGAGCATTGAGGCAGTAAATGAAGTGGGGGAGCCCCTTTCTGGCCTTGCATCCATCCTGACTGACCCTCCCGACAGGGTGGCTGCGTCCAGAGCACGCTGTGGGTACGGTCCAGCCCATACGCAGCCTTGAGCCATGCACAGTTGTTGGCTGGAGGATCCTGTCGGCTCTGGGGGAAAAAAAAGCCTCGGGGTCTGGGAAGAGGAGCTGTGGGGAGGTTGCACCATGTCCTGCCTTCACCTCCGCCCGTGCCGGCGGCACCAGCCGGGCTGCCGCGGGCACCGGGGCTCCATGCCCTGGCGCGGGCTGCAAGAGGGGTTTTGCAAGCACGGGGCTGGGTCGTCCCCACCCCGGCTCAGCTGCCGCTGCCGCGAGCTGGGGGGGAGT
>NW_008795101.1:664639-665607 GCF_000699145.1 Aptenodytes forsteri | reverse complement strand
GCGTGCCGGCGGTACCTGCCGGGCTGCCGCGGGCACCGGGGCTCCATGCCCTGGCGCGGGCTGCAAGAGGGGTTTTGCAAGCACGGGGCTGGGTCGTCCCCACCCCGGCTCAGCTGCCGCTGCCGGGAGCTGGGGGGGAGTGTGGACGCGACAGCCTGTTCTGCCCCATGGGCAACTCCAGCGCGGGGCCGGGTGTGCACAGGCAAAGCCAGCACAGCTCGTACCATCCCCGGCTGCTTTCCCGGGAGCTTCAGCTGCTGCCACGCTCCGTCCCGCTGCCCCGCACCCGGCGTGCCTCGGTTTCCCCCCTCCCAGCACGGCAGTGCCGCTCACCAGTGCCGGGGAAGTCTCGTTAGGACTTGCCGAGCAGGCCGGGAAGCCTGGCCGCGCCATGCCGGCGAGCAGCAAAAATTATGAATAAGCTCTTGTTAATAAATACTTTATGATGAATCCAAATAGATTTCCTCCTCTGGAGCAATTATTGTAAAATGGGCTCTAATACGGTGCAGGGCCAGCCCCGGGAAGGGCTGGGTGCTTTTCAGGGCCTAAGTGCCTCCTTCCATCCCCTCTAATGAGCACTTCCCAATCATTTGCATCTGTCTCAGCAACAGGTCTCATTACCAGGTTAACTTATTGCTGAGAGCTGCTTCGGCGAACAGTTAAGAAGCGGCTACCAGAGGCTTTGCTGGGGCCGCACGAGAGCGTTTTGTCTGTGCCGAGGGTGCCCGCGGGCTCCGGCGAGGGGAAACCGAGGCTGGGGTGAGGAGCAAGTCCCCGCCGTGCCCCTTTCGGGTACCGAGATTTTGGGATTTTCAGGATTATGGCAATCTCTCCACTGCATTCCCCCCCCCCCTCCCACCGCTGCGCCAAGGCTTCCCGTGGGGGCACAGTGCCCAGCGCCGAACTTGCCAGCCCCTGCCTGGGCTTGCGCAGCTGCGGGGAGCGGGACCTGGCAGGAGCAGCGGCCG
>NW_008795101.1:663232-664360 GCF_000699145.1 Aptenodytes forsteri | reverse complement strand
CCCCCCCCCCCATGAAAACTGCTCGGGAATTTCCTGAGGAAACGTTTTTTCATTGGAAAATTCGGGCTGTTTCGCTGAGCCCGACCTGTTTGGACAAGGCGCTCGAGCGGAGGATGCTCAGAGGCCCGGCCAGCCCATGCCATGGTGCCCGGCCACGGTGCCCATGCCTGCGGTGCTGTGTCCCTCTGTGGTACAGAGCATCCCCCACCATCCCCAGGGTGGAAGGCACCCGCCACGGCCAAGCAGCCGGTGTGCAGAGCCCCTGCACCGGCCGAGCCGGTGAGGACGAGCAAGAGCACGGGGAGAGGCAGCGCCTCGGCTGTGCCCCCCCCCCAGCTCCCTGGCACTGCTAAAACCCAGGCTGCCGGAGGAGTTAATCCTGGCACAGTGTGCCCAACTCCACGCGGAGCATCACTCCTTCCCCTCCCCACTCCATGGCAGGACTGACACCAGGACAGAGCCGGGTTTCACCCGTGCCTCAGTTTCCCCTCGCAGCATCCGGCATGGAAAGTCAGTCCTCCACCAGTCCCTGGAAGGGGGGTGTGAAGGGGGCTCTGTGCTGGGGCTGGCAGCACCCTGACGCAGGCGTGTTCCTCCCCGGGTCGCGGGGCTTTACAAGTCCGGGCTGGATGAGGCCCAAGCACAGGCGCTGCTGCCAGATTCCCTTTCACCCGTGCCTCAGTTTCCCCTCGCAGCATCCGGCATGGAAAGTCAGTCCTCCACCAGTCCCTGGAAGGGGGGTGTGAAGGGGGCTCTGTGCTGGGGCTGGCAGCACCCTGACGCAGGCGTGTTCCTCCCCGGGTCGCGGGGCTTTACAAGTCCGGGCTGGATGAGGCCCAAGCACAGGCGCTGCTGCCAGATTCCCATCCGGAAATGCCCCGGGACCAGCCTCGTCTGGGGTATTGCAGCACGTCTCTGCTTCCCAGCCCCGCAAAGGAAAAACAGCAGGAGAAACACTTAACCAGCCCTTTGCCGGCACTCCGTGCTGCCGGCTGGGGTGGGGGGGCCCGGTGGGGATTGGGGACCAGGACAGACGGAAAGAAAGTCCATCCCTGCCTTCGCTTTCCGAAGCAGAGCTGGGCGTGAAGCTGGCCAGTGTCAGCCGGGGGGGTGTGCCCAGCTGAGGGG
>NW_008795101.1:661292-662354 GCF_000699145.1 Aptenodytes forsteri | reverse complement strand
CCTGCCCCCGGCCCTGCACACAGCCCTGCCCGGCTGCCTGGGGAGGGTGGCGGGGGCGGGGGGGGGGCGGCAATTGGGGCTCGTCTGAATAACCGGCCACCAAGGAAGATCAGCCGCCCACCGCCCCGGCCAAGTATTGTTTTTGGAACTCGCTGCTGCTTTTTTCGGCTCCTGTCTTACTTTTCTTTGACCTTCTTCCCTGATTTAAGACACATGCCCAGCCCTTGCCCAGCTGCACTGAATTAGCAGCTGCTGCTGGGGAGGGAACCAGACCCTGTGGCTGCACAGGGCTGCAGCCGCCCCGGGAACAGCCCGTGGGGACGGGTCCACCAGGCAGGGATGGGCTCCCCTGGCACGATGAGTCTCTCAGGCAAGGGATGGGTCCCCAGGGTCAGGATGGGTCCCCCGGCAGGGTTGGGTCCCCACGGGTGGGATGGGTTCCCCAGCAAGGGTGGGTCCCCTGTCCCTTGCGGGGTATGGAGGGACACCTGCAGGGACACAGCTCTGGTGAAGCTGGGTCCAGAGCAGGGGCTGTTGGCTCCTGGGGATGGTGGGGTCTGTGCCAGGGTGATGGGTCTGTGCTGGCAAATAACGGGGCCTGTGCTTGGGGGGACTTCTGGGGTGTTAGTGGGGCTGCGCTGGTGGTTGGTGCTGACAGTCATTGGCACCTGTGCCAGGTTCAGGGGATGGTAGGGTCTGTGCTGGGATGTCTGTGCCAGGTAACAGCAGGGTCTGTGCAGGGGACGCTGGTCCAGGGGACACCGGGGGCTGCGCCGGGGGACCTGCGCTGGCTGTTAGCAGGGTTTGCGCCGGGGGAGCGGGTTTGGGGTTTCGTAGGGGCTGTGCAGGGGCTGGTTTGGGGTTAATGGGGTCTGTGCTGGACTTGGGGCCGAGTGCGAGTTAGCGGGGTCTGTATGGGGCCCGTCCCTGCCAGGAGCCTGCTTCAGGGGACACAGTTTCCTCCAAGCAGGGTCGCTTTGGGACAGGGCTGCTTCAGCCATGGAATGGCGTCACTGCCCTGGGATGAGTGGGGCCAGCCACTGTCTCTGGAGCTTCTCGCCC
>NW_008795101.1:657855-661112 GCF_000699145.1 Aptenodytes forsteri | reverse complement strand
CCCCCCCTAGACGCCGGCCGCCCCCACCGGCCACCCCCTGCCCGGCCCTGGCAGCCTCTGGCAGGACTCGAGCGCCAAGCTGGGCTCCTTCCTCCTCCACATCATCACCCGTCATGAGGGACCCCGAGGGCCAAATCCTGCCCTCGGGGACCAGCTTGCTGCCGCCCTGGTCATGCACAGGGATGCTTGGCCCTCTCCCTGCCGTTTTCCAAGCTGTGCCAAACCCCGCTGAGAGGGCTCCCGACACCTCTCCATCCTCTGGGGGGGGGGGGGGGGGGCCCCCTGGGCCCCCCCAGCCAGGAAGCACTGATTTTCCAAACTGGGAAAAAAAAGAAATGGGATGCGGGAAGGAGGGGCCAGGGAGGGGGATGCATTTTCCTTGTTTTCTTTTGGGGACGGACTCATCCAGCAGCGCTCGCCAAATGGAAAAAGGCAGTCAGAGCACGCCTTGTGCACCGGGCCGGGCGCCAGCCGCCAGGCTGGCCGCAACTGGGGCAAACTGGGGGAGTTTCCCGCTGGTCCGAAGGGAGCAGGGAGGTCCAAGGCACCCGCAGCCTGTGCGGGAGCACCCGGAATGCTGAGGGCGTGGGGGACCCGTCCCTTGGGTGCTGCAGTCTGGCAGTGCCTGGCACTGGCACGGTGGCTCCGGCAGGCGCGATGTCAGGCAGGATTTCTGCGCCTGTCGGGAGCAGATCCCGGCACGCGTGGGTGGGAAGGGGAGAGGGTCTGGGTGCTGCCAAGGCCTTGCACAAGTGCCTGCCCCTCCATGGCACCGCTGGCTCCAGTATGTCCCAGCCACCCCGGGCAGGTTATTGGCCTGAGAGCGTTGCAGCCGGTGGGATTTATGGGGGGCTGCTGGGACGGGGGGATCCCGCTGCGTGGGGAGGGGTTCCCCATCCCTGGCAGGCACGCGCCTCTGCCACAGCTCTTCCTCCTGGTTACGCTGGGATGCAGCCCGGCAGGGATGTCCCCAGCGGGTCCCCACGGGCTCCCCAGCCGTCCAGGGATGGGTCTGGTGCGGGGCTCGGCTGGGAGTGACCTCCTGTCCCTCTGCTCCCACAGGATGAGTTCCACCCCTTCATCGAGGCGCTGCTCCCCCACGTCCGGGCCTTTGCCTACACCTGGTTCAACCTGCAGGCCCGCAAGCGCAAGTACTTCAAGAAGCACGAGAAGAGGATGACGAAGGATGAGGAGAGGGCGGTGAAGGACGAGCTGCTGAGCGAGAAGCCAGAGGTGAAGCAGAAATGGGCCTCGCGCCTCCTGGCCAAGCTGCGCAAGGACATCCGGCCTGAGTGCCGCGAGGACTTCGTGCTCTCCATCACGGGCAAGAAGCCCTCGTGCTGCGTCCTCTCCAACCCCGACCAGAAGGGGAAGATGCGCCGCATCGACTGCCTGCGGCAGGCAGACAAGGTGTGGCGGCTGGACCTGGTCATGGTCATCCTCTTCAAAGGGATCCCGCTGGAGAGCACCGACGGCGAGCGCCTGGTCAAGTCAGGCCAGTGCACCAACCCCATCCTCTGCGTCCAGCCCCACCACATCAGCGTCTCCGTCAAGGAGCTCGACCTCTACCTGGCTTACTTCGTCCGCGAGAGAGGTGGGTGCTCGTCTGCCTGTGGGGTGGAGCCAGGATGCGTCCCCACCAGAGCCAGCTCCCTGGGGGGGGGGGGGGGGGTTGTTCCAGCTTTCCCATCCCCCCCGATGTCCATCCCATCCCCAGCTCCGGCTTGGGACACCGCTCGGGGACGCGTTTCCCGTTGCAGACCTTGCAAAGAGGAGCCCAGTGCTCCCCTCCCTCCAAACTGCTGCCCGAGTGGGTGCCCCCCATCCTGCCCACGTGGCCCCTCTGCCCCAGCCGGGACGGATCCTGGCTGCCCTGGGAGGCGCGTGCCAGGGAGGGGAGGAGGCAAGTGGTCCCTGAGGATTCTCCTGGCTCTGGGCATCCACAGAGGGGGGTCCTGGGGGGGTTAACCCCACATCCCACGCCTGCCTGACATGGCTGCCTGTGCCAGCAGCCCGGCGAGGAGCGGGTGGGCAGGGAAGGGACAGCCTGTTCCTGGCGCGTCCCCCGAAGGCTGGAGCTGGGAGCAGTCCAGCAGTGCCAGTTTGCCGTGGACTGCGGTCCCGGCCGCTCGCCCGGTGGGTGACCGAGGCGGGGACAGGAGTGGCCAAGGCCGGCTGGGGAAGGGGTAGCGATAATGCCAGCGGGGCCAAACCCCAGCAGTTCCTGCTGTGCACCAAGGGGATGCTGCTCCTCTGCCCTTCACCTGCCCGGGGGTCCCACGGACCCGCTGGGAGAACTGGGCTGCTTTCGCTACAGCAAGGAAGGAGGGTCAGACCCACTCTTGAAGCCTTGACGATCGAAAGGGGGAAACTGAGGCACAGTGGGCGGGGCAGGAGGCAGTTTCCAGGCTTAGAGGATTAGGTCCCTAAGCCATCGTCCTCGCTGCCAACTCACGCCACCTCCCCACGTGTTGGGAAGGGGAAGCTTGTAGTAGCTTGGGTCAGATCTTATTTTATCCGGGCAGGTTTGCCATCCCTGGCTGGTGACGTGCTGGCACAGATGCCTTCCCGGTAGCTGGGGTCCGCCACGGACCCCGACGTCCCCCAGCACCCCCAGGCAAGTGAGGAGCCCGGGGAGATGCTGCGTGATCCCCGCGGGCGAGAGCAGGCCTCGGTTTCACAGGGGCAATGCAGAGCCAGGGGGGTCTGCGACGTGCAGCTCCAAGGGGTGGTTGAGGGGCTCGCGGCCCCCCCACAGCCAGGCCAGGCTGCCCAGATGTGCAGGGACCAGGACATCGGTCCCTTCCTGGCAGCAACCCCCTGCGCACACCCACAGCACTGGGTGATGCCCCCCAGCCATGCCCCCCGGCCCCGTGAGCCTGTCCCCATCGACACCGCGGCCAGGGGGAGCGTGGGGCTGGTGCCTCCTTGCCCGGCACTGGCCAGGGCCCAGGGACAGATAGCGATACCACGAAGGGCACTGTGGTGCCGGCAATCCCAGCAAAGGGAGTACCAGTGCCATAAATCATGGTGGGCACGGGCAGCCGGAGATGGCTCTGCCCTGCCCCGCCAGCGGTGGAATACGCTGGGTGTCACTAGGGAAACTGAGGCACGGCGGGCATGCAACCACCCCCACCATCTCCCCAGGGAGCCACATGTCCCGGGCAGGGCACTGAGGGGGACCGCCAAGGCCTCGTGGCTTTGGGGAAAAGCAGGGCATAGCCTCTGCCAGTGAATAGCCGGGGCCGGATCCTGCC
>NW_008795101.1:655650-657521 GCF_000699145.1 Aptenodytes forsteri | reverse complement strand
TGCTGGGCAGGATGGGTGGGTGTCGTGTACTGGGCTGAGACACGGCCAGGCTGGGCTGAACTGGGATGGGGTACTGGGCTTAACTGGGGTGCTGCATGCCGTGCTGGGGGCACCCCATACTGGCTGGGATGGGGGCGCTGCATACTGGGCTGGACGGGGGGGCACCCTGCAGAGGTACAGTGTCACGCTGGGCTGGGGGGTACCCTGTACTGGGCTGGACTGGGAGCACCCCCACACTGGACTGGGAGCCCTACGATGGCCGTGCTGATGGCAGGGAGCAGGACCCCCATGGCAGCCGTGGTGGGGTCCCCTATACCGCTTGGCGCATTGGGGTGCCCGTGCTGGCAGGTTCCCTGGCCACGCCACAGCCAGCGGGTGTCCCTGGGGAGGTGGCTGCCCCTCTGCCACCTCCCCCCGCCCCCACCAGCGACCTTGACCCCGGCGTCTGGGTCCCCAGCAGCCGCAGTCACCTGACTGTCTAATTGGGAACACAGCGGCTGTAAATACTCTCTGATAAGGCCTGGCAGCCTCTCACTTTCCCTGTTAAGGTCGCTCTGTGCCTTGGTTAAGGGGGACTGGGACGGGCCAGCAGCACCAGCTGCGCCGGGGGTGGAAACCCCCCCGGGGTGCTGCAGGGTGCTGGGTGCTGCAGTGGGGCGACTGCTCGGCATTGCCCCGGCCCCAGCCCGCAGCGGGCGCTTTCTGGGGGTCTGTGGCTTAGCGAGGGGTTATCTGGCCTGCCGCGACAGTGGGGAAACTGAGGCAAGGAGGGGTGTCGGGGCAGCCACCGCACCAATGGGATCCTGTGCTGTATGGCCAGGCCAGGCGACGGCACCGCTCAGGGTGTGCTGGGTGGTGTCCCCACGGCCTCGCGCGCTCGCTGGCCGCCTCCCTGCCCAGCAGGCTGCCTGCTCCCTCCTGCCCGCTTGCTCCCGCTCGCTCCTGCACGCTTTCCCCCTTTGCACATCTTACCCTGCGGCCAGTTCCCCCCCGCAGCATCCCCAGCCCCGAAGGGGCCGGGGGGGTGAGCAGGAGGAGGCTGGGGGGGGGTATCTCACCCACGTGGGGACCCCCAGCCGGGCAGCTCCGGCTCCCCGCAGCCCCTGCGGCCCCCCATTATCAGGCCGGAGCACGTGGGCTCTCAGCTCCCCCGCCTACGCCCGGCCCGTTTTGCTGGTGTCAGCACAATTTCCCAGCCGCTGCTCTGGCAACGCCGGGGAGGGGAGGTGGTGGAGGAGCCCCCCAGCCCGGCTCTCCCCACCCGGGGTGGGGGGCAGCCTGGGGGGGTGCTGAGCTCCTGGCCCCTCCCCGGACCCATGCCAAGGGCCAGCTCTGCCTCTCGGCTCTTTCTTGCCCCCATCCCTCTGCCTGGAAGACCCACCTGGCTTTCCGTGCCCCCAGGTGCACATGGGGAAACTGAGGCATGAGCGATGCCGGGCTGGGGGGAGGCCCCATCCCAGCCCCACTGGCCCCGGGGGGGCCGCCATGGGGTGCGGGGGAGCGCCGGATGCCTGGATCCACTCCCCAGCACTCAGCAGCGCAGCACCGGCCCCCGGGCGCACCCTGCCCCACACCTGCAGCCCCTGGTACGCCTGTGGGCAGGGCGGGCTGCCGGCTCGGTGCAGGATGGGTGCAGTGCTGGGAGCAGGACTGGGTGCAGGATGGGTGCAGGGCTTGGTGCAGGATGAGTGCAGAGCTGGGTGCAGGATGAGCGCAGGGCTGCGTGCAGGGCTGGTTGGTGGACTGGGAGCAGGGCCGGGTGCGGGACTGGGTGCTGGATGTGAGCAGGGCTGGGTGCAGGGCTGGGCTGTGCACACCGCAGTGGGGGAGGGGATGGCGCTGCAGCCCAGAGCTGGGTGTGCAGCGGGGGG
>NW_008795101.1:653626-655175 GCF_000699145.1 Aptenodytes forsteri | reverse complement strand
GGACCCCCATCCCCGTGCCCCTGGACCCCCTGCTGGCACCCTCCATCCCTGGACCCCTATCCCTGGACCCCCCCTCCTCGTGCCACCATCCCTGCATCCCCATCCTGGTACCCCCCCATCCCTGGACCCCATCCCCATCCCAGCCAGGCTCCAGGAGCCGGGGGGAGGCAGGACGCAGTCAGTGCTGGCCCCTCGCACCCTTTGGAGTGCTCTGGGGCTGGCAGGGACCCCGCAGCTGACGTGCTCAGCAGGGCGGAGGGGGGGCAAGGCTCTGCCCTGCCGTGAGCTTCCCCTGGCAGTGCCCGGCAGCTGAGCCCGGTTGTGCCCCTCCCAGGGCCGTGTGGGGTGGGAGCAGATGGGTGCCCAGGGCAAGCAGGCGGCGGGCCCCAGGGTGGCATCCTGCTCCCGGCACCCCCCGGCACGCTGCCGGCCGTGCCGTCACCAGCCGACAGCACCCGGGGGGAGGCAGGGGCCTCCACACCGTGCCAGCATCTGCGTCTCCCACCGCCTGGCAGCCCCTTATCTCCCCTCACCAGCCTCGCCGCTGGCTGCGGCGCGAGGCAGATGGCACCAATCTGCCAGGGAGCCCGTGCCAGGGCTCTCATCCTGAGCACGCCTGTCGGCCGTGCCAGGCCGGCCATGCCAAACGTCTGCGCGGTCCCTCCAGATGGCGGAGCAGGCGTTTCCCCGGGCAGCGCCACTCCGCCAGCCCCCGTGCAAATATTTATCGGCAGGGTCGTGAGGAGATTGATGGGGTGCACAATATTTGGGCTCTGCCGTTCGCAGAGCTGGGCGCCGGCGGGCAGGTGGGCTGGACAACCCCCCCAGCACACAGATAAACACGGGCAAACCCTTCTCCCGCTCCAGGTATCTCTCCGCTCCCAGCCAAACAGCCAGGGAGGCCCGGGTTGAGGGGAGCGAGATAGGCAGAGCCCAGCGGGTCTGGGAGGAGAGACCCCCTGGGAAAGGGCACAAGGGTATGAGACATCGGAGAATCGACAGGGGCTGGGTTCCTGCCCCCAAGAGCTGCGTGCCGCAGAGGTGGGGTGGAAGGGGGCTCACCAGGGTGCGGTGACCCCAGCCATCCTTCTCCCCTGCAGCGTCACCGCCTGGGGGACCTGCCGTCCCCATGCCCGGCCCCACTGCGAGCCCAGTGGCGGCACCAGCCAGGATGGTTTCGGCATGCTGGAGTTCGCTGGATCAATGTGCCGGCGACCTTGGGGAGGTCAGGGCTTCCCCGGCTCTCCCGCAGTGCGCCGAGCCGGCAGTGTGCCGGAGCCAGCCAGCTCCCCCGCAGTGCCCAGCTGGCAGGGGGCAGCCCCAGCCCCGCGTCACCAGTGAAGCGAGTTGCCCCACGCTCAGCCCTGCAGCCTCGGCCAGGGTGAGCGGTGCCTGCTGGGGACCTGGCACGGGGGTGCCGTGTCCTGTGGTGCCAGGTTGGCGGGGCAAGGGGCCGGAGCAGTTCCCCGTGCCGTTCGGCACCCAACGAATAAAAGATGAGCGAGCTCCGTCTCGCGAGCACCTGCCGTCCCCCGCCTTCGCCACCCGC
>NW_008795101.1:652278-653005 GCF_000699145.1 Aptenodytes forsteri | reverse complement strand
GTGGGGTGGGGCTGGGGTTGGCGGGGAGATGCTGGCAGCCCCCAGGCCAGGCAGGGCAGGGGCAGTGGGTCCAGCAGGGCGGTGGGTCTGTCCAGGGCAGACAGGGGGCCAGGCTTGGGACCCTCTGGCTGCACCTGCAGAGCTGGGGTGTCCCTGTGCCCCCCCCATCTGCCTTCTCCTTCCTCTTGCCCTCCTGCCCTCCTGCCTTTCCTCCTGCCTTCCTCCTGCCTTCCTTCTGCTTTCCCTTCCCTCTGTCACTCCTCCCTGTCAGCTCTTTCCCTCTTTCCTCATTTTTATTTTCTTCTTTCTTTTGTTCTTCTTCTTCTTCCTTTTCCTTTACCTTTTCCTTTTCTTTTCCTGTTTTCTTTTTCTTTTCTTCCTTTCCCTTTCCCTTTCCCTTTCCCTTGCCCTTGCCCTTGCCCTTTCTCTTTCTCTCCACTTTCATTTCTTCCTTCCTTTTTTCTTTCTTTCTTTCTCCCTCCCTTTCTCTTCTTTCTCTCTCCCATCCCCTCCCAGCAGCTGCACCCCCGGGTGCCCCCAAGCCCCCCCACCCCAGGGCGCAGGGGCTGGGTGCCAGCACCCCGTGGGGAGGGGTCCCGGGGGGCAGGGGGCTCAGCCGTCCCTTTGTTCATCCCACTCTCGCCCATCCCTTTGTCCACTGCCATCTGTCCCCGCTCGCCTCCGCGGGCGCCAGCAGCCCTGGATGTGGCCCAGGCCTGGCAGGGCC
>NW_008795101.1:649867-651509 GCF_000699145.1 Aptenodytes forsteri | reverse complement strand
TTGCAGCGGGGCCACTGCCTCACAGCACTCAGGCCCCCTCCGGTCTCTAGGTGTCCCCCATCCTGAACCAGGCTGTTCACTCTGAGCCCTAGTGATGCATGCTGAGGGGGAGGGCCAGCCGGAGGGACCGGGGGAGCTGTGCATTGCTCCTGGGTAGGTGCTGGGGCTGCGCTGCCACCGAGGGAGAGGCAGGGGGGCAATTCCCCATCGGACTTAGCCCCGAGCTGGCCCCAGGGGAAACTGAGGCACGGGACAGGAGCCTGCAGGCAGCGATGCTGAACCCCCTCCCATCTCCTGCCCTGTCACTAGCAGAGCTGGGGGGGGAGGAGGAAAGCTGCTGCCCTCGCTGGGGGGCCTGGGCCGCGCACGCCGGCGCCAGCGGCTCCACCAGCCCCAAGCATCCTCCAGCCTCTGCGCCTGCGCCCTGCGCTGCTGCCGGTAACACCGTGCCCTGTTACCATCAGCGCTCAGGCACAGAGCCAGGGCTCTCCCGCAGCTGTGCCAACCCCGGGGGGCACCCGGCCTGCAGGGACCCCCCCCCCAGGGCTGGCCCTGCTGCCCGGGGGTCGTTCCCATGCACTGAGGCTGCGGGCAGGGGGGCGCCGTGGGCGGCACCCTGCCAGCCGGCAGGACCGGGGTGCCGGGGATCCATAATTCAATGGGTGGCATCAGTCCAGGCTGCCAGCGCGGCCGGGAGCCTGGAAAGCCCTCGCCCCACCCCGGGCACACACTTTGCTATTTTTAAAAGTGATTGGATCAACCTGTTTGGGCACCGAGCGCTCTCCCCCTCCACACTGGTGGGGTCCCCGGCACTGAACCCCTACCCCCTGAGCTCCCTGCGATGTGGCAGCAAGGCCCCCCCCCCCTCCATCCCCCATCCCAGCCCTGGGGGGGGGTGTGGAGGGTGCAGGATGCCCCCGTGTCAGCGAGGCCGGGTGGCACGGGTGGGCTCCCCAGGCTTCTTTCGCCTTCCCGGTGTGGCCGAGCCACTTGTTGCATGCTGGATTTGCCCCCCCGCCCCCAAAACGCCCCTTGGGGGGAGCGAGGCCGCAGCAGGAGCCCAGTGATCGCTTCGCCATTTTAGTGCGGGCGGGCAGCAGCCAGCCGTCGCATGGCGGTGAGAGCAGAGTTTGGCCCGGCCGCGCTGCGACGGAGGAGGCAGCCAGAAATCTGCTGGCGAGCTCGCCCGGCCCAGCCACGAGGATCGCTGGCAGCTGGGGGGGGACCGAGTCCACGGCCCCTGTCCTCGCGCCCACATGCCTCCGTCAGCGGGGACACAAGGGTGCCGGGAGGGGACAGTCCTGCTGCCAAACCTTGGAGCTCGGGAAAGTCCCTGGTGCGCCTTGGGGTGCTGGGACTGGGACTGGGGTGCTCGGCTTGAGGGGGAGGCCCCCGGGGTGCCCCCTGGGAACAGAGGTGGGTGGGGTGGCATCAGCAGTGCTGGGTCAGGGTGATGCTGGTGGGAGGGTGTGGGGGCACAGGGACACGGGGGGGAATCCAGGGGGGCGGGGTGGGTACCCAGGGTGAGCGAGTGGCCCTGCCAGGTGCCCTGGGGGGAACGGGGGCCAGGCTGGGGCGGCTTTGGGGGGAGCAAAGGGCTGTGCCGGGCGTCCTGGGGGAGCAAAGGTCCATGTGGGGCATC
>NW_008795101.1:647734-648841 GCF_000699145.1 Aptenodytes forsteri | reverse complement strand
GCGGCAGGCGGGCTGGCAGCGGCGGCCGCTCTGTTTTGATGGTGTTGTTTGGATTGTCGCAGCCCTTTCCCGGCATCAGCCAAAGCTGCGAAAGAGAAACGCCGAAGGCCAAGGGGTGGGAGGAGGAGGAGGATGGAGGAGCGGGAGGAAGGACGAGGAGTGGGGGGAAATACATGGTGAAAGTTTTGGAAGGGCTTTGGTATGGCCGAGCCTGTGCCCGGGGAGGAAGGATGCTCCTGAGTGTGGCTCAGGCCCCAGTGGGGCGTGGGGAGCCAGAGGGTACGCCAGCCGTGCCGTGCTGTGCCGGGGTGTGCCGGTGCCGCTGAGCTCAGCGTCTGAGCCGGGTTATTTTTAGCTAAGATGGAGCGGGAACAGCGGGAACTTCGGGGGTCAGAGTGGGTGCTGCCCTGGGGCCCTGCTGCCCTCCACGGGGCTTGGGGGAGGCAGGACGAGGTGCCACGGGGCGGCGAGGTCGATGCCCGGCCGCGGTGACACTGCCTGGTGGGGCAGGGATGGGTCACAGCAGTGGCTGGAGAGAGGAGAGGAGGCAGGGAGGCAGGAGCGGGGCCAGGCGGACGTCACCCTGCCTCGGGGCAGGTCGAGCACTATGGGTTTCCCTCCTGTGGGGAGCAGTGCCCGTATCCTGCATGCCAGCGCAGGGGTGTCCCCATTCTTGTCACCGGCGGGGGGGCCGCAGGGAGGGACGCTTGCTGGCTCTTTCCCGGTGGCTGGGGCTGTGCCGGCTCAGTCGTGGTCCTCCTGTGGGGTGGGAGCCGCTGGCCAGACCATGCCTCAGTGCCCCCCCCCCAGCAGAGTGGCGGGGGAGGCTGCCAGGGCAGTTAGCCGGCAGGTATCCCTGGCTTGTACCGGCGTGGGCTGGCTCACCCCAGTGGCTTTTTTCTCTTGCAGATGCAGAGCAGAGCAGCAGCCCGCGGACGGGCATCGGCTCGGACCAGGAGGACAGCAAACCCATCACGCTGGGTGAGCGGGGTGGGCAGGGTTTGGGCAAGGGGTCAAGGGACACCCGAGCCCGTCCTCAGGGTCCCTGCAGAGGAGGCAGCCCCCTCGACAGGCGGTCCTGCTCCCCGCGCCCGCGGCCGCCACCAC
>NW_008795101.1:645814-647396 GCF_000699145.1 Aptenodytes forsteri | reverse complement strand
GCCGGCTGAGGAGGGGGGGGGCGGGTGGCATTATGGGGGATTTGGGGATGTTAGGGTGCCCTTGAGCATCGCCACAAGACAGTGCGGGGCAGGAGGGATCATCCTGTCCCCCCCTCAGCACTCCCTCCTCTCTCCCGCACAGATTCGACAGACTTCCAGGAAAGCTTCGTCACCTCGGGGGTGTTCAGCGTCACCGAGCTCATCCAGGTGTCCCGAAGTGAGTGCCACCATGATGCCACTGCCCCCCCGCGCTGCCCGGGCACGGCACCGTCCCGACAGCTCCCCCATCCCGGCTGCAGGTTGGGGCTCCCCTCCCTGCTGGGCGGGGGCCAATGCCGGGTCCCCCCCCTGATCCCCCTCTCCCCCCAGCGCCGGTGGTGACGGGTACGGGGCCAAACTTCTCCCTGGGGGAGCTGCAGGGCCACCTGGCCTACGACCTGAACCCCTCCAGCACCGGCATGAGGAGGACGCTGCCCAGCACCTCCTCCAGCGGGTAGGTGATGCCGGGGCGATGCCGGGGCGATGTCGGGGCCAGCCCGAGCATGGCCACAGGCTGCTGGCTGTCTTCGCCGTGGGGGAGGCGGGGGGCGGGCCAGATCCTGCCGCGGGCTGGCACTGATCCCTTCCCTGCCCCCCAGGAGCAAACGGCACAAGTCGGGGTCCATGGAGGACGACATCGACACCAGCCCGGGGGGCGAGTACTACACCTCCTCCAACTCCCCCACCAGCAGCAGCCGCAACTGGACAGAAGACATGGAAGGAGGTAGGTGCCTCCCTATAGGGACCTCCCTATAGGTGCCCTCCTGCTGCTCTGGGGCCCCCCAGCCAGCTCACCGGTTCTCTACAGGCGCCGTTGTCAGACCTCCCCTGTGAAAGCCCGGGCACTCTGTATGTGCCGTGGGGTTGCTATAGGGCCCTCAGGCCAAAGCATGAGCTGGCTGTAGGTGCTGTGGTGTTGCTATAGGGCCCCCAGCAAGTCACTGCTTCTCTGTGGGGGCTGTGGTGTTGCTATAGAGCCCCCATCAATGCACAGGCTCTCTGTAGGTGCTGTGGGGTTACTACAGAGCCCCCCATTAAGTCACAGCCCCTCTAGGTGCTGTGGTGTTGCTATAGGAGCCCCCCTTTAAACAGGCTCTCTGCAGGTGCCATGGTGTTGCTATAGGGCCCCCTGATTTAGGCACAGGCTCTTTGTATGTGCCGCGGTGTTGCTACAGGAGCCCCGCATTTGGGCATGGGATCTCTCTATAGGTGCTGTCTATAGGGCCAGCCCAGCGCCCCAGCCCCACGCTGGCCTCTCCCAGCCCCACGGCGGCCGCTGGCGCTACGGACAGCTTTCTTTCTTGCTTGGCGGTTTTTTTCCCTTTCCTGTCTAGACAGCCCCAATTAGCTGTTCATTAAGAAAAGGGGGGGCTGGGCTAATTAAAGCGATGCTGCGGGGCTGGCACGGCAGCTCCCACGCCCCCGGGCGCCTTCTCGGGGCTGCAGGCAAAGCAGCAGCTCGTCTTTCTCCCCCCTTGGCTCTTATCCTGCCTCCCCGCGCCCCCAGCAGTGGGGCAGGATCTGTCCTGGCCCCCCAGCCCTG
>NW_008795101.1:645066-645420 GCF_000699145.1 Aptenodytes forsteri | reverse complement strand
GGGGGGGGGGGGGGGGGGGGGGGGGGGGGGGGGGGGGGGGGGGCCCAGCTGAGAGGGGCTAAACCCATTACCGGGCCTGGGCCAAATGGCCAGAGCTAAAGCCACGGTGGCGGGGGATTAACGTGCCCGCCGCCCCCTCCCGCTCGGCCCTGTGCCCCAGGGTGGCCCTCGGGGACCTGGGCGTCTGGCACTGCGTGGGGGTCCTAGCGACCGGGGCTGCAGGTCCCTGGAGGGATCACCCCCCAGGCCAGCACTTTTCTGCCTCCCCGGGAGCTCCTTGTGCTGGCAGGATGTGGCCCCCAGCCCCGGGGCACGGAGGGAGGTGGGTGCCCAGTGGGGGCGGCAGGGGCACAG
>NW_008795101.1:642910-644712 GCF_000699145.1 Aptenodytes forsteri | reverse complement strand
AGTGGGGGCTGCAGGGTCACAGGGGCACTCGTGGGGGCACCCACTTTTGCACCCGGGGTGGGCACATGCACACACGCAGAGCTGTGTGCACCTGCACGCACACGCATGTGCGCTTGCATGCACAGTCAGGCACACACGCACGCTCCGGCTGATGCCCGTGCATGAACACACGCCTACACACCCGTGTGCATGTACGCATACACAGGTGCACACAGTCGTGCTGGTACACACACATGCACGTGTACACATGCATGCATATGCACACTCATGCACACCCGTCTGCTGGTGCACACACGTGTGCATGTGCACACCTGCGGTACAACCCTAGAGATGCCCACACAGGCGCACACCCTCCTGCACACGCACAGACATGTGCACATACACACACGCTCACACCCATGCACCCTCCCCATGCCCAGCCTGTCCCCAGGGTGCCCCTCGCCCCAGGAACGAGTGCCCCAACCCCTGGGCTGGGCTGACGCTGTGCCCCACTTTCCCCAGGCATCTCCCCCACCGTGAAGAAGACAGAGATGGACAAGTCCCCCTTCAACAGCCCGTCACCCCAGGACTCCTCGCCCCGGCTGAGCAGCTTCACGCAGCACCACCGTCCCGTCATCGCGGTGCACAGCGGTGAGTGTCCTGGCGGGGAAACCGAGGCACGGAGTGAGCGGGCGAGCAGGCGGGGAGCTGGGGCAGCAGTTAGCTTGCAGTGACGCCGGTGGGCCCCCTCTTCCGCTCTTGCCCGCAGGTATCGCTCGAAGCCCGCACCCGTCGTCTGCGCTGCATTTCCCCACCACCTCCATCCTTCCCCAGACGGCCTCCACCTACTTCCCCCACACGGCCATTCGGTACCCGCCTCATCTCAACCCGCAGGACCCGCTGAAAGATCTCGTCTCGCTGGCCTGCGACCCGTCCAACCAGCAGCCCGGACCGGTAAGGATCCGGCCCCGTCCCTGCATCCCATCACCGACCTCGCCGTGGGGCGCCGGGGGCTGCTGCCGGCCGGGCTGCCAGAGGGGAGTCCCCTGGATCGTCTGCCGCCACCGCCGTCACTGCCACTGCCGCCGCCGCATGTGGGGGATGGGGGTGCTCTGGTGGCACCCGGGTGCCAGCACCCAGCCCGGTAGGGTGTTCCTACCGCTGCGGTTGGGGGCTGAGCGGCTCCGGCTGGTGCCTTGCGTTGGTTCGGGAGCGCCGCTGCGCCTGGTCGGTCTTGACACCTTGTTTCTCCGGCGATGGAGGTGCCGTCCCCTGGCTCAGCACCAGGCACCGCCTCGTAGGGGAGACAGGGCGGTGGGTGCCGGGGCTGAGCTGTCAGCCAGGGCTTGGGGGTGTCTGGTGGGAGTGGGACGTCTGGCAGGGGATGTGTGACCGTCGCCATAGAGCCACCGTCTGCCAGCGTGCCTGGGAGAGCGATGGGCTCTGCGTGCCCCGTCTGCCCGCGCAGCTGGCTGGTGACCCGTCAGCCCCGCCACTGCGCCGTGTCCCCCAGCATCCCCACAGGGGTGGCAGGGCCACACCGTGCTGCTGCGTGCCTTCCCTCGCCCCAGCACCCCACACACCCAGCACCCCATGCACCCAGCAATCCAGGCACCCAGCACCCTGCACACACAGCACCCTGCACACACAGCACCTCACACACCCAGCACCCCATGCACCCAGCAATCCATGCACCCAGCACCCTGCACGCACAGCACCCTGCACAACCATCACCCTGTGCACCCAGCACCCCACACACCCACCCACCCCGGGCTCCCTTCGTGCCCGATGCTGGCGGCCAGGGGTAGCCGCGCCCACTCCCG
>NW_008795101.1:640789-642682 GCF_000699145.1 Aptenodytes forsteri | reverse complement strand
TGTCCCACCGTGTGCGTGGTGAAACGCGGCACGGCCGCCACGGAGAGGGGGGCACAGCGCACCGGCTCTGGCATGCGCCGCCACGGGGCATGGCCCCCTCCAGCCCACCCCGAACCCCCCTGCACCGCCGTGATTTCCCTGTCGCTGGCGCCGACCGTTCAGGGCTGCTCTGAGACCCAACAAACTCGTGTCAGTGGTGAGGGATGCTCTGTGCCCGTGCCGGGCGGCACCGGGGGCTCACCGGGCCGGCTTTGCCGGTGCTGCGCGTGCTTCCTAATGGCTTGTGCTGTTTGTTTTTCTGTCTGTGTTGTGTCCCCAGTTAAATGGAAGTGGTCAAGTGAAAGTGCCCAGCCACTACCTGCCCACGCAGATGCTGGCGCCGCCACCTCCCCCCGGCATGCCCCGCTTGGCCGTCTCTCCCCTTCCCCGAAAACCCCCACGACAACTACCGAGGGAGGGACGACCTCACCGACATCACCCAGTAAGCACCCCGCGGCGCCCACCCCTCTCCCCGGCCCGGCCGGCCCCCTCCTCTCGCAGCCCCACCAAGGTCCCCCCCGTCTCGGTGCTGCTAGGGGGATGTTGGCGGAGGTGGCCTCCCCGCAGCCGGGGAGAGGGCGGCAGCCGGCACACAATGAGTTTGCTGGGTCTCAGGCAGGTCGGAGCGGGCAGGATTTGGGCAGGTGGCTGTTGTGTCCCCCAAGCCAGGGGGTCCTGCGCTGGTCCCAGGGACCGGCTCGAGTCCCGCGTCCCTCTGAGACGGCTGGGGGAGCAGGAGCGGAGCCGTGGCGGGGCTCCCCCAAGCCAATGTCCTGCCCAAACCCCCCCGCCGCGGGTAGGGCTTGTAGGGGAGGCTGTCGCCTCTCCGTGCCTCAGTTTCCCCACCAGCTGGCGTCGGTGGTGCTGCCGGTGACACGGGGACCAGCCGGCATGGGTGCGGTGCTGGGGCTGGGGCCATCATGCCTGGCTGCGCCGCACGGGGCTGCCGTCCTTTTGCTGCCATGGGGGTCCCCAGCGCTGGGGACCCCGATCTGGTAGGGGGCTGTGAAGCGACGCAGGTGCGAGGACTGCGTGCAGGCCCCCCCACCCCAAGAGCCCTTGGCGGGAGGCGCCTGGGGGGCCTTCGTTATCAGCGGTGGCTGACAAGCTCATCCCCCTCCACTCCACCTCAGGGGGCTTTAGCGCCTTGGCCAGGAGGCTTTTGGGGCGCTGGGCCTGGGGCCGCAGAGGGGAGATGCTGGTGTCGCCCCCGGGCTGGCATCGGGGCGCATGCCGCAGTGGTGAGATGCTGTGCCATCGCCACACTCCATGAGGGGGTTGTCCCTGTCCCCGTCCCGCTGTACCCACAGGACACCTCCTGGTACCCCGAGAGGCTGCCACGTCCCCACGGGGTCGAGCCCTGCCCAGGGGCACCGTTCCCGGGAGACGGGCCACTGCTGGGTGCCGCCAGCCGGCCGGTGGGTGTCAAGGTTATGTGGCATGAAGAAATTAAAGCCTGGCCGATCCGGAGCGGGGAGCTCGGGGTGGCGTGGCCCAGCGGTTGGGGGGGCCACAGCCACGGGGAGGGACCGGGCAGTGCCAGTCCCCCCACAGGCTCGGGGAAGGATGCGCGCGGGGGACGCTGGCTGTCCCCAAGGGGCACAGAGGCCAGCTGGCTCCGAGCCCCCTGTTCCCCCTGGCAGCACCCTGCCTCCGACGGGGCTGAGCCCAGGAGCTCAGCGGGGCCAGGGGGGCCCACTGCTGGACCCCCAGCTGGGGGGTGGAGGTGACAGTGGGGGGACGTGGCCGAGTGGAGCTGGTGGCTCCCATTGCACTCGCCCCACCGCAGATCTGCTCGGGAAGCTGCAGCGCCGGCACAGCAGGGGAGCGCCTGTCTGCGCCTGCACCCCGGGG
>NW_008795101.1:638354-640738 GCF_000699145.1 Aptenodytes forsteri | reverse complement strand
CCGCCCCTGCAGCGGGGCACAGGCGCGGGCGGCACCGCCCTGGGCGCAGCATCCCTGGCCTCCGCTCGCCTGCTGCCGGGGCGCAGCCAGGGATGTCACCTGGCCGCCAGCTCCAGCTGCCCGGGACGCCCGTCCCAGCAGTGCCAGGGAGCGGGCCGGGCTTGGCCCCGGGGGGGACGATGGCGGTGCCGCCAGCAGCCCCGTTAACGAGCTCTCGTTTGTTCCCCAGCCTACTCTGCACCAGGCACGCCCCCTGCGAACCGTTCCTTCGTGGGATTAGGACCAAGGGATCCTGGGAGTATCTATCAGGCACAGGTGAGAGCGGGGATGCTGCTGGGGGGACCCTCCTGCCCTCGCCCTGGGCACCGCCGCCGTGGCATCGCCGTGGGCATCACCGCCGTGGGCATGGCCGTTGCGGGCATCGCTGTCGTGGGCATCGCTGTCGTGGGTATTGCTGCCATGGCGTTGCTGCCATGGGCATCCCCACCATGGCATCGCTGCCGTGGTATTGCCACCATGGACATTGCCGCCGTGGCCGTTGCCACGATGGGCATCACCACCGTGGCATCACTGCCGTGGGCATCGCCACCATGGGCATAGCCGTTGCAGGCATCGCCGTTGTGGGCATCGCTGCCGTGGCATTGCTGCAGTGGCATCACTGCCATGGGTATTGCTACCGTGGGCATCGCCACTGTGGGCATTGTCACCGTGGCATCACTGCCGTGGGCATCGCTACCGTGGGCATCGCCGCTGTGGGCATCACTGCCTTGACATCGCCGCTGTGGGCATTGCCACCATGGGCATTGCTGCCATGGCATCCCCACCATGGGCATCACCACCTGGCACCCTGTGCCAGGGCCTCGGGTGCTGCTGGTGGCTCGTACCACCTACCACCTGGCACCCTGTGCCGGGGCCTCGGGTGCTGCTGGGGGCCACCAACGGTCCCCCAGGGCAGAGGGAGGTCACATGGGCATCACCACCTGGCACCCTGTGCCGGGGCCTCGGGTGCTGCTGGTGGCTCAGGGCCACCAAGGGTCCCCCAGGGCAGAGGGAGGTCACTGCCGTGCCCATGCCTGGCACCTTGCCCTCCTCTCGCCGGGCTCCGGCTGTGCCCTGCCTGGCACCCCGGCACAGCCAGGCTGCCCAGGTGCCCATAGCATCCCCGAACAAGGGGCACCAGGGCCGTGTGCCCCCTCTCCAGGTGGGCATGGGCACCCTGCTCTCACCCGACTGCGCCCGCCGGCCGCTCCAGACGCAGCGGTATGTGGCATGCGCCTTTCCAGGGGCTTTTCATCAGTCCTGGGTATTTTTTAACCGGTAGTTCGTGAGCCGGCACCAGCGCCGTGGGCAGTGCCGCGGGACCAGGGCAGGAGTGCCAGCACCTTGCCTCACTTGTGATATGAGTTGGCTGGCCTCAGCGGTCCCAGCAGGGGCAGCTTTGGGAGGCTGCAGCCCTGCCCGGCGGGTGACGCCAGTGCCGGGGCAGTGGGATGGGTGTGTGGATGGCGCCGTGCCGGGGGCACCCCAGGGTGCTGCACACGCTGGGGGCGAGTACTCAGGGCACGGAGCCGTGCCGTGGGGCACCCAGAGGTGCTGTGCTTTGCCAGGGTGCGAGCACTCGGGGACCGTGAGCTGGGACACCCAAGGGTGCTGTGCTGTAGCAGGGGGCAAACACTGGGGGCCCGGCTCTGACCACAGCCCCCCGCCCTGCCTCAGTTTCCCAAATCCTACACGTGGGCAGAGCACAGTGAGGCGGGCACCCCGAGGCCTTTGGGTCCCTAAAGAGGAGACATGGGGCAGCGTCAGGAGAGCCCCAGGGGAGCAGGGTGCTGGGGTCCCTGCACCCCCAGCCCCCTGGGGGTCACGGCTGCTTGCAGCCCCAGGACCCGAGGGTCCCTGTCCCTGTCCCTGTGCGCGTGTGTCCAGTCACACCCTGGGAGCCTCCCCAGGGCTCAAGGATGCTCTGCACAGGGAAACTGAGGCACAGGGGAAACGAAGTGGTGTCCCGCGTCCCCGGGAAGGGTGGCTGAGACCTGCTACTCTCAGGTCATGTGTGGCGGGGCCGGGAAGGGTTAAGGGAAGCGGTGGCCCCGAGCTGTCTCGTTGCCAGCGGAAACCAGACATGAGGTAATCGGGGACGAACTTGAACTTGGGGCTGGGGGTGGGGGAGACAATGGGAAGGTGGCAGGGGGCCACCCCGTGGGGTCCCCAGCCCTGCCACCCCCCTACCCATCCCCAAGCGGGACCATTCCCTGGGGAACTGTCACCTTCGCCGTGGAGGTGCAGAGGGGCCGGCCACCAAGGGGGACATGGGTGGCCCCGGCGCAGAGGACTGACAAACTTAGTGCAGGAATGGGGACGCCAGCCCCGTGCCGGGCAGTAAG
>NW_008795101.1:637184-637630 GCF_000699145.1 Aptenodytes forsteri | reverse complement strand
TGCGGCCGTGCTCGCTCGCCGTCGGGGCAATGTGATGCTCCGTGCCGTGAAAGCGCCTCGGGGATGGGCGACGCCGTGCTGCGGTGACACGGTGACATGGTGATGCGGTGACACGGTGATGCGGTGACGCGGTGGCATGGTGGCACGGTGACACAGTGGCACGGTGGCCGGCTCGGCTTGGCTTTTTTTTTACAAGAGGGGGGGGCTGGGGGCCACAGAGGGTGTACGGGCACGGCTGGAGACGGTCGCGGTGGCGGTGGCACCCCGATTCCCACGGGGACATGGCGTGGGGACGCTCCCACCCCGGCCCCAGCGGGACCCGGGCTGCCACCGTCAGGCCAGAGCACCGGTCGCTGTCTCTCTGCAATGCCTTCCTCGCCCCCCCCGGGGTGCATTGGCCCCGTCCCTACCCCCGCGTGTGTCCCTGTGTCCCCCTGCGTGTCCCC
>NW_008795101.1:621123-621464 GCF_000699145.1 Aptenodytes forsteri | reverse complement strand
CCCACCGCCCGGCTCGGGGGCCGTGGGGTGGCAGGGAGGTGGGGCGGGGGCAGGCGCGGAGGGGACATGCGGGGACAGCGACACGGGTGGGTGCAGCCGTGGGCTTCCATGGGGGACACGGTGCTGCCGCCACCTCTTCTGCATCAAGACCTCGTCCACGTGACATCACCACTTCGGGCACATGACATCATCACCCTCACCCGCATGACGTCGTTGGCCGAAGCTGTACATCACCCCCGCAGTCCCCATCGTCCCAGTCCCGAAGAGCTGCTCAGGACAGCCTGGGGTGTCACCCCCAGGGACACCACCCCCAGGGAGTCCCCAGTCCCCCATGGCACCCG
>NW_008795101.1:618609-620174 GCF_000699145.1 Aptenodytes forsteri | reverse complement strand
AACCCCGGCCCGCTCCCCTGGGGCATCCCCGTCGCCTTCGGCCACGCCAAGGGCACGCCGGGCCACGCACGGCACCACCGGACCACGCATGGCACCGCCGGACCACGCACGGCACCGCCAGCATGTGGCCGTCCCCAGGGGGGGAACTGAGGCCCGGACGGGGTGGGCCCGGTGCCAGCCCCGCAGCGCCCCGGCCGTGGTACCTGTCAGTCCCCTGGGTCTCCTGGAGGCCGCCCTGCTTCCTGCGAGGGGAGAGAGGGGGTGAGCGGTGCCCAGGGACGGCCCCATCCCCACCCCGCAGCACCCTGCTTCCAGCCTCGGGCACGGCCGGACCCTGCACCCCCCACCGAGGCGGGTGCAGGATGCGTCCCTGCTGCGCTGGCCCACCTGTGCATCCTGATCTGCCAGAGCCGGTTGACGAGCAGGAGCACGAAGACGATGAAGAGGAAGACGACGACAGCCGTGAGGCCGATGAGCCAGGGCTGCAGCTCCTTGGGGCCGGTGCCTGCACGGCAGGGGGACAGGGATGGGGACAGGGACAGGGATGGGGACAGGTTCAGGGGAACCCCATCCTGCAGGGGACGGGACTCCTCATCCCATGGCACAGGGTCCCAATTGTGCCGAGCCTGGCACCAGGGGACACTGGGGACACCAGGGGACATTGGCAGGTGCTCATCGCCGGCCCCTCCCCACCATTCCTTGGGTGCTGAGGAAGCAACCCCCGACACAGCCAACCCGTCCCTGGGAGAGCTCAGGGTGCCTGGCACGGTGGGGAGCACTGGGGACAGCAGGCAGCTGCCCCCAAATCTTTCTGCTCTGTCCCCAGAACGGTTGCTGCCAGGGCACTGGGACAGACTGGTCCTACTGGGAAGGTCTCCCAGGAGCTGATCCAATGCCCCGGGGCGGGTACGGCCACCCCCCCCAGGGCAGCCCAGGGCGCAAGGGTACTGGGGGGCTGTGGGGGCCCCTACCAGCCTGTCCCCGGGCAGTGGCGGCGAGGACAAGCAGGACCAGGAGCGAGAGCGGCTGCGAGGCCCTCAGCATTTTCGGGCGGAGGCTGGCAGAGGGCTGGGGCACGGCCGGATCCTGCACCCCGAGGTGGGCTCCTCTCCCACACTGCTGCTGGGGCCAAGTGCAGGCGCAGCTCTCTGCACCTGGGGCCAACGGGCGGCTTTTATTGGGCTCAAGAGGACAAGTGCCACCAAGTGCCACGGCAACGCGGCTCCCATAACCCTTGGGAGGTGGCACCTTTCCCCCTGCTCAGCCACCAGCACCCTGTGGCACCCAGTGGCCACCACCTCGGGGACCACGGCAGCAGCCCCGTGCCCAGGGCTGGGGTCCACCCCCGGGGTGGGTGAGTGGATGGAGGGAGAGATGGACGGGCGGGTGGGTGGATGGATGAAGGGACAGACGGACGGGTGGGCGGGTGGATAGATGGAGGGAAGGACGGACAGATGGATGGGTGGGTGGGTGTTTGGAGGGACAGAAGGATGGATGGGTGGGTAGGTGGATGGATGGATGGATGGATGGATGGATGGATGGATGGATGGATGGATGGATGGACG
>NW_008795101.1:615473-617639 GCF_000699145.1 Aptenodytes forsteri | reverse complement strand
GCAAGGTTCCCCCCGGAAGGGGGGTGGGGGGGGGGGTGGTCCAGCCCCAGCCTGGGTTTAAGGCAGGGGATGGGGGTCTGTACAATGTGGCCCCCATCCCCAGTGCCCCCACCCACAGCCCAAGTGGGGCTCGTGGGTGCTTTGCCCCCCAAGACTGGCTTTGGGGGCACCTGTGGGTGCCACTGAGCTCTGCCCCATTGGGAGGGGGCACGGCCTGGCAGTGTCAGGGCACCAAGGGGGCCGCCGGTGGGGGCAAATCCAGCCTCAGCGTACAGCTGTCCATCTGTCTGTCCCTCCCTGTGCATCTGCGCATGGCTGTGCTGACGTGGGCCTCTCCGTAGGCGCCTGCGTCCATGTTTCCAAGTGCACGTGTGTGCGCACCCGTGTCCGTGCCCCCTGCGCCCACCCGTGTCTGTGCCCACGCCCGGGGTGTGCCCCCATGCCAGGGGTTTGCACCCCCCAAGCACCCACCTTTACGTACCCACGTGTGTCCACACGTGTGCACCCGCATGTGTGTCCCTCCCCACGCGCCCATGCCCGGGGGCCGGGGCGGCTCTGCTGAGGGACATCACTGTCCCCAGGCGAAGGTTGGGGGGTCCCAGGCTGCCACCTCCCCGCGCCCACACCTAGCTAAGGGGCGAGTGAGCGGGGCTGGGGCAGGCTGCTTTATTGGGGGGGCAGCGATAGCAGCCCCGAGATAAGCGTGTGGGTCTGTGCCGAGGACGGTGAAGCCGCGTGCCAGCGCCGGGCAGCATCACCCTTGCGCCCAAATCTGGGGCCGAGAAACCTCTTCTTGTGGGAGCCAGCAAAGGTGATGGAGCTGCGCGGGGCAGGAGCGAGCAGCCCCAGCGGGATGTCCATGCCGGGCAGGGCGCCAGCGCCTTCGCTCTCCAGCTTCCTCTCTGCCAGCACCCCGTCCTCCTCCAGCAACTCCACCTCCGGCAGGGTCCCCTCAGCCATCACCTCCTTCTCTTCCTCCAGCTTGGGCCCGAACACCCAGTCTGCAGGGGCAGAGACGGAGCCATCAGCGGGTCCACCCCGCCACAGCAAAACCTCTGGGTGTCCGTCCCCCCCCTGCCCTCCACCCAGCCCCACAAGGAGCACCAAAGCTCAACTGTGCTCTGGGCAGCACTCACCGGCGAAGTCGTGCACCAGGTCCTTGATGAGGTGCCCCGCGATGGCGTATGCCATCACCAGCACCAGGGTGGCCGCCATCAGCAGGTAAAGGACATAACGGGGCAGGTGGATGCTGTCCCGGGCGGGGGGCCTGTAGTCCACGTACCGCACCCCGTCCTCCTCAGGGGGAGATTGCAGCAAGTGCCGCGGCCCCCATGCCCCCCCGGTGCCGGGGAGTGGGGTGCCCCCCGCAAAGGCCATTGCCAGCTCTCCCCGCACCACCGAAGCCTCTGCCGCGTGGGGGGGCCGCAGGGGAGAAGTGGCATCAGGGTCCACGAGGCTCCTTGGTGCCAGCGGCTCACGGGGACGGCAGGGTCCCCACTCACGGGTCACGGGGACGGCAGGGTCCCGGTGGCAGGATGGGGAGCCGCTCGCCCGCTGCCGCCCAAGGACACAGCATCCGCAGGAAGGAGCTTAGCACCCGCTAATCCGGGCACGGTCCCGGTGGGCTCAGCTCGGGGGGCGGCCAGCAGGCTCCGACGTGGCTCAGGGTCCCCAGAATCTGCCCCTCTGGCAGCAGCACAGGTACCTCCGTCCCCCTGGGAGTGGGGAATCGTCTGCAGCTGGAGAACCCCCAAAGCCAGGGATGGGGAGGGACGCCCCGAGGCCTCCCCCCGCCTCCCCCGAGCTTGGTTAAATCCCTCCCCGGATCCCCTGAGCAGATGGTGTGAAATCCGGGCAGCAACACCCTGCCGCAGAGGACGGGGCACCCTCCGAGCCGGGAGGTGATGGGCAGAGGGGACGGGTGCCGCAACCCCACGCCAGGGGGGGTCCCGCATGTCCACGGCGAGGGGCTGTCGCCTTCCCAGAGCTTCACGCTGGCCGCCGCATGCGGAATCCCTGTGCCCAGCATCGCTCCTCCAGTGAGGAGCAGCCTGCAGAGGGGTGCAGGGTCCGGGCACCACCCGAAAGCGATGCCCTCTGCACCAGGAGGGTGCAGGGTTTGGCCCGGACCAGCAGCAGCCTTGAAAAAAAAAAAAACCCAAACAC
>NW_008795101.1:612551-613900 GCF_000699145.1 Aptenodytes forsteri | reverse complement strand
CCAAAAGCGATGCCCTCTGCACCAGGAGGGTGCAGGGTTTGGCCCGGACCAGCAGCAGCCTTGGAAAAAAAAAAAACCCAAACCCTTCCCAGGGTGGGTTGGCCAGGGAGGGATGAAGGTGCCCGCGGGGTTCGGTGCCAAGTCAGGGCTCAACGCCCGGGCCCTCCTCCACCCCGGCACACATCCCAGCTCTGCTGCACCCAGGTCACCCCTGGCCAGATCCTGGCCACAAAAAATGCCAGTTTTGTTCCAATTTGGGCTTAAAAGGCATTTGGGGGAGCGGAGGCAAATGCTGGCGCAGAGAGATTTGGAAACAACCCTGCGTGGTCCGCGTGAGTCACCTGTGGAAACACCGGAGAACAGCGGAGAGCAAGGGTTGGAGCAGCTGGGGCGGTAAGCGGGGCGATAAGCGGGGACAAACGCCAGCAAACACTGGGGAAACGGGCTGGCAGCGTGCCAAAGCCCGCGCCCCGATAAGGTCCTGGTGTGAAGCCGGCAGCCGCCTTACCCTGATAAGGTGCCAAGGGGGAAATGGCATGTCCCACTGCCCTGCCCCAACACCTGCGGGGGACAGAGACGGGCGCAGAGGCACCCCAAAGCTTGGCGGCGCCAGCCGGGTTCTGCCCATCACCCAGGGGCTATGGAGGATGAGGGAAGGGGGGGGGCAAGAAGCCCCACAACAGCTGCTAACTCCAAAACGGTGTGAAAACATCAGGTCTTTGCCTCCAGTGCCGAGGAACAGAGGTTCGGTGGCCCTCATCCTCCACGTCACACGCAGGCAACCCCATCCACAGCACTTGGGCACGTGGGTCTGACTTCCAGTAAGCGTGTACAGGCAACCGAAATTGGTCACGTCTCCAGTAAAACCCCCTTCCACGGGGTCCTGAACCGGGCCGTGGCTGGGGCTGCCCACTCCAGCTGCATCCCCGAGCCCTGGGGACACCAAGCCGGCCGCAGCAGCGGCTTTAGGGACTAAGAGGATTGAGCCCGGGAGCGACTCGCAGGGAGACTTCGGTCAAGGGGAAAATCCCCGTCAGCAGGATGCTAGTCCCCCCCCGTGCAGCCGGGCCCCACCAGCCCCTCTGCTGCGCAGCACCGTGGGGGCTCCTGGGGCACCCCACAGGCAACGTCTGCCCTCCTCCCCGGGCCTGCCAGGGTTATGGGGAGGGGGGTTTTACCCTAGGTTCTCTCCTCCCATTACGGTTGGACTCAATCTTAAAGGTTTTTTCAACCTAAATGATTCTCTTCTATGATTCTATTACGGCAGCCCCGGAGCTCCCTGCCAGGGCCCGACCCTGCGGCGCTGGGTGCACCCTGCATCTGGGCAAGGGCTAAACCACAGCTCGACT
>NW_008795101.1:611285-612058 GCF_000699145.1 Aptenodytes forsteri | reverse complement strand
CGCAGACCCGTGGGGGCTCCTGGGGCACACCACAGGCAACGTCTGCCCTCCTCCCCGGGCCCAGGGTTATGGGGAGGTGGGTTTTACCCTAGGTTCTCTCCTCCCATTACGGTTGGACTCAATCTTAAAGGTTTTTTCAACCTAAATGATTCTCTTCTATGATTCTATTACGGCAGCCCCGGAGCTCCCTGCCAGGGCCCGACCCTGCGGCGCTGGGTGCACCCTGCATCTGGGCAAGGGCTAAATCACAGCTCGACTCACGCGGGAGCTCCCCCCACCAGCGCTTTATCCCCTGCCAGTCCCACCCTGTGCCCCCGCTGGGCTGCCCAGGGGGTTTGGGTGCTGGGCGACAGCAGCAGACACCAGCCTCAGCCCTCCCAGGTCTGGTTAAATGCGGGGGAAAAGTCCGGGCAGGCTCTGCCTCACCCTGTAAGCCCTAATGGCAGCGCCGTTCCCTGCAGAAAGAAAAAGCGCAGCCAAATCTCCCAAACTTTGTCATGAAACAACCCCCCTCCCAGGGCAAAGGCTGCCGCAAGCACAGCCATGGCCTGCCCCGACAGGAGAGGCCAAACCCACAGCGGCTCCTCCACCGCAGAGGCAAGGAGGGACCCGGCTCGGCACCACCACCCAGGGCGATTTTGAGGCATCGCACCGCTACAACCTATGAGAGCGAGTGCCCAAAGCCAGCCTTGGCCCCCCAGCAAAGCTCAGGCAGGGAAAGTGGAGCTGTTTCACACCGAGCCGCCACGGCAGCACAAGCCCAGAGCAGCCCC
>NW_008795101.1:610572-610776 GCF_000699145.1 Aptenodytes forsteri | reverse complement strand
GTGCCAGGTGAGGGGGGGGGCGGGGGCGGGGGGCAAGTAGCAGCTCAGCCTGGATTTGGAGGGAGAAGGCGGCTGTAATTGTGCCAGAGAGCAAATCCAGTTCCTCCTCCACGCGGCAAGCGGCAAGGCACGGATCCATGTCGACGGAGGCATCCGTGAAAGTGCATCTGGGGGGGGGGCAAGTAGCAGCTCAGATTTGGAGGG
>NW_008795101.1:607581-610392 GCF_000699145.1 Aptenodytes forsteri | reverse complement strand
GGGGAAGAAGGGGCAGATCCGGGAAACGGGGGGGGCGGGGGCGGGGGGCAAGTAGCAGCTCAGCCTGGATTTGGAGGGAGAAGGCGGCTGTAATTGTGCCAGAGAGCAAATCCAGTTCCTCCTCCACCTCCGCCGCGGCAAGGCACGGATCCATGTCGACGGAGGCATCCGTGAAAGTGCGGGGGGGGGGGGGGGGGGGGGGAAGGCGGCGCGCCCAGCCCGTGCCCCCCCAGCCGGGACTCAGGCGGAGAGCTGCAGCTTGCAGAGCCCGTCGGCGTACTGGAACTGGGTGCCATTCTCGTACTCGTACATGTCCAGCGCCACCTCACAGCTCTCCCGCACCACCCGCTCCTCGTCACAGGCGAAGGCGCGCAGGGTCTCCAGGCAGGAGGGGTGGGCGATGGAGCCCAAGGCCTCGGCACACTCGTGGCGCACCATGGGGCTCTCGGTGCGGCTGCGCAGTGCGGCTGTCAGCTGCGGGACGCAGGCCTCATCCTGCATCTGGCCCAGCACGTAGCCGATCTCGTGGCGGAAGAGGGCACTGCCGGAGCACAGTCCTGCAGGGAGGAGGTGAGAGTGAGCCGCCACTGCCCCCAGAGTGCACCGGGATGCTTGGCCAGAGCCCCCCCCAGAGAAGCTGGGGGAAGCCATGGGGAAAGCTTAGGGGTTAGAGCTGGCGGTCGCCGCCCCAGACCCGTGGGGGCTTTTGGGGAAGGGGACAAAATACCTACGGGAAGGGCTGTCCCACCCTCCTCCCTGACCCCGCACAGCCGGGACAGCTCCGGCACCGCACGCCCGCAGCCGTGCCCCGGCAGCGTAGGGATGCCCTCTCGTGACAGCAGCACCCACCCTCCTGGCAGAGCTGCCAGCACCCTCACCTGCCCCGGGGAGCCTGCGCTGCCCACGGGCCCTGCCCCACCAGTGCGATGTGCCTGGGGCGGACTGGCAGCACAGTCACAGCCTCAAGCCCCCCCGTGCTACAGGACTGAACAGCCGTAGCAGGAGCTCACAGATCCCTGCACGCCTCGTCTCACGGCGCAGACTTGCCCTTGGCTCATCCCAGATGGCTGGAGAGCCTCGTCCACTTCCCTTGGGCTGGGGGGTGGGTCCAAACAGTTTCTGGGCTCTGGTCTGCCCCTTCCCCACTCAGGAGACATTCACTCCCCTCTCCAGAGCTATTCCCAAACCCCAGGATGAGGCTGGCAGCCTTCGACTTTCCAGGACAGGAGAGCAGGACCCCGACACCCTGGGGCCAGGTCCCACCAGGTCAGACCGGTTGGTCCCAAGCCAGCATTACAGACTGTGTCCTCTCCCACCCGGACCCACGGAGAAAGGGGGCCTGGAGGACAGCGAGGGGGCTGTGAAACATCAGAGAGCACCGAGCGCTTTGTGATGCGGCTCTTGCAAGCAAGCAGGGGGACAGCAGCTCTAGAAACAAACGCGTGAAGAGCCTAAGAGGAGCCCCGCAGCTCTGACAGCCCTGGGTTTGGGAAGGGCCAATCCCGGATTAACCTGTACAGACTTACAGCGAGGAGACTGCAGGGAGCCTCGTGCTGGCCCTTACCGTCTGCCAGCGCCAGCACGGCAGTCTGGCCCCCCAGGTTTCGCAGGGCAAACATAGCCCTGTAGCGGTCAAACAGCGTGCATGACTCATCCAGGAGGGTTTCGCGGAGTTTGGCGACGTCCGTCTCCTCGGCAGGGGGAACAGGATCCACAGAGAGGTAGGGGCTGGCAGCAGGCTCCTGCTTGTTCTCCTGCAGCCACTCCAGCCTCCTCACTGCCAGCTGACACGTCTCCGCCACCTGCGGGGACGGGGACACAGCCGTGGCTGCAGGACGGCACCGTACAGCACTGGGAGGGCGCCCAGGGCTTCCCTACGGCAGCTAGGTGCCAGCACACAGCAGGATGCCGCTCGTGGTGTCCCTGTCCACAGCCAGGGGCTGCCCAGGAGAGACCTGCCTCACCCTCCTGGACCAGCAGCGCTGCACCCCAGGGGAAACGACCCTCCCCAAGAGCCTCACCTCAACCACGGGATCCTCTGAATAGCGTTTCAGGATATCCAGCACATCGGGATTCCCGATAGCACCCAGGGCTTCACCTGAAGGAAGGACGCGTCAGGACGTTATCAAGCTGTCTACATGAGGAGGACCCTGCAGTGTTCTCCAGCGAAGCCTCGCCCCACTCTGAAGTGGGGACACAGGCCTGACTCTGACCAACCCCAAGTGAGACAGCCAGGCAAATAAACACGGCAGGAGCCAGCCTGGCCAGAAGGAAGGGGAAGGCTCGGCCAACCAGTCCTGCCAGGGGATGTGGTGAGGCGGTTACATGCCTCAGGGTTTTCCAAGCCATGACACCCAAGCTGGATCAGGCCGTCACGAGCTGTTCGGTATGGGGGGGAAGCACCCGCAAGTCCCCTGCACCCACAGCCGCAGGAGCTGCCATCGTACCTGCCTCGTGCCTGACCATGGGCTCCTGGCCGGTGTCCTCCAGCACCCGGATGAGCACGGGGATGGCCGCTTCGTCCTGCATCTGGCCCAGGCAGTAGGCCAGCTCGTGCTTCAGCAGCGCGGAGCCATCCCCGAAGGCCCGGCTGATCCAGTCCACAGCCGCGCGGCCGCCCAGGTTGCGCAGGGTGAAGAGGGCCCGAAACCGGGCGGGCAGCGGCTGGGCCGCGTCCACCAGCGTCCGGCCGAAGGCCTCCACCTCCTCCTCTGTCACCATGGCGCCGGGGGAGGCGGGGAGGGCAGGATCCGGTCGCACGCAAGGCCTCTGGTGGGTCTCCCTCCGGTCACACTCCTGCGCACGGGGAAG
>NW_008795101.1:606491-606770 GCF_000699145.1 Aptenodytes forsteri | reverse complement strand
GGGAGCTTTGCTGCCCGAGGGCGCGCTCCCCGCTGGAGGCCGCCCCACGCTGCGAGGTGGTCGGGGTGCCGCGTTCAGCCCCGCCAGGGCTCTGCCAGCTGCCTCCAGCTGGGACACCCCGGCCCCGCCGAGCCCCGGGGGCAGCGGATCCCGGCCCCGTGGGAAGGGTGGCACGGCCGGAGGTGTCTGTGCCGTCCCCCCCCGCCTACCACCTTCCAACGAAGTGCTGATGGAGGTGCCTTCGCGCCCCGGTAGCCGGCCCTGCCCCGGCACCGCGCA